>NC_135758.1:6529571-6742071 GCF_052425735.1 Oculina patagonica | reverse complement strand
AGCCATCTTCAAAAGTGGCCCTGCATTCTTTAGTTGCTCCAAAATATTTAAATAATAAAGTTTAAGTTAAGATAAGAGATCAGGGGAGCTTGACAGTTCATTACTGTTGATTCGTACTTTATTTTCCAGGACTGCAAATATTTTTTTTTTTTCAATCGAAAGGACATATGTCCCACTAAGACACCATCTTGGTCGACAAAACAAAAGAGTGGTCGGACAGATTTAATTCATCGTTGCTGTAAAATGATTTATGATCAAAAAAATTGTCTGGACATACATGTCTGACCACACTTAGGATTTCGTCGGACATGAGAAAAGTTTGGTCGGCAAATGTCCGATGACCGACTGTTATTTGCAGCCCTGTTTTCTGTAGCTTGAAGAAACTAGGAGTATTGTTCCCCGTACCCCCACCATACCTTTTCTCTCAAGTAATCCATGATCTTGCTGGATGTTGTCAAAATATCCTCACCAGATTGTAAAACGGGGAATTCTCCTTCAGAAAAAACAAACGTTATGAGTTGTTGCAAAAACATTTCTACGCCAATTAGCAAGAGTAATTAAGAGCATGTGGGTAGACATTTTTAAATGTCTACCCACATGCTCTTAATTACAGGGGAGCTTGACAGTTCATTACACCAATACTTTTTTTGATTAGAAGGGAAATGTAACCTTAAAAGGTTACATTTCCCTTCTAATCAAAAAAAGTATTGGTGTCCTAAGCTAAGAGTCTGTCGTGTTTTGCGACGAAAGTGCAGATGCAAAGTTACCAGAAGGAGCATTTCCAGGCCTTTACTATGTTCTACAGTTTTACCGGCTTTCCTTACTTTTAAGGGACTCGCGCTATATATAAGGAAAACAACTGTCTAAATGCAAGCCTACCTACCCATAGGAGATTTCCAAGGGTTGTTGCAGCGATTTACTCTTAGCGGGCATCCAGCAAATTTAGCATAAGCCTGCAGAGAAAATGAATAGCTTAAGAAATAGGCTAAAAAAAAAACGTAAAGGAAACTAATTTACGAACCAAAACTTCTAAACAGCTGATGTCTATGGAAGGAAGATTCCAATCGCCAGACCAAGATAGGACCTCCATTTTGAATTTAGTACATATTACCCAGCATAGATTGCGGCCCCTGACACGGTAAATGACTGGGCACGAGACACTGAAGACTCTGCACTAGTCTCCTTCAGCCGCGAAGGTACGGCGGTACCTAAAAAAATTGAGTCTAAATAGGACGACAAATAGCTTTGCAAATACAGCCCCCTATCAGTGCCTCCCGATTTCGCACGTAGTAGCGGGAGCGAATGAGAGGTAACCTTCTATCAGGCGTTCTTTTTTGATAAGTAGGGAGGGAGTGCATGATCTCAGCTAAATGAGAGGTGGTTGTATTCACAGACTAGACGGCAAATTGTGCTCCTAAAAGAGCTCGAGCCTAAAGGGGACATATTTTGCTGCAAAAGGTTAGGATAGTTCAGGTTCCTCTGTTTCTGCCATCCTCTTTGTAATAGCGATTTCGGTTGTCTCCTTCCTGTTCGACTTAGCCTGCGTAGCTGGCGGGATTCGCCACCGAGTGCAGGTGCTTTGTTTACGGCGTTTGGCAGAGAGCCGGAACGGCGGAGCCGCGAGGAAATTAGAAAGAGTCTCGCTATTCCCGCCAGCTACGCAGGCTATGTTCCACTCTTTTTTTCTTTCAGCTTGCTGTTCGATCCCTTTAAACAGAGCTGTAACTAGCAAGAGGCAATGGAGAAGCACTTGCCTCGCCTTGATTTCAACCAAAAATTGAAAAGATGGTTTAGCTGAAAAAAATATTCCTCAGAGAACATTTGCCGTTGGGTTATGAAGAACAAAACCGGTTATGAAGAACAATTTGCCGTCAGCTACAGTGAGTGAAATAATGAAAAAAGTCATTAAGATGAAGGCAATTTGTCCTGCGTGAACTGTGCGTGTCAAAAAATGTTCTTCAAATGCTGTACTGAGGTGTGTCTCTGACGTGCTTAAAGTTGTAAATGCCCGACTGGTAACTGGCGCTTTTGTAATACCTCTGCCTTGAAAGAACACAAGGTCGGGAATCAAGTCAATGCAAACGCTGCAAAATTAACAATCTTATCGACGCCAAATAGAAAGCAAAGAAGTACTAGGCTCTATACAACTGTGTTAAACAGGCCGTTTTTTCCTTTGAAGGTTCCTAAAAGTGCCGTTTGCATTATTTGGCTGAGGCGTAAGAGAGGCGTTTCCAAATCTTTGACGGAGTTCCAATAGGTTTTCCTCAAGAACACTCCGTGCTGTTTATATGAGAATCAGTTGTCCCGCACACCTCTGTGCCTAGCTAGCTTAACAAAGGAACAGGGAAGGGGGGAGGGGGGGGGGGGGTTGTATAAAAAAACAAAAAACAAGAAAGTGTAGGAATACTAAAACTAAACTCAAAACAGTATAAACATTAACATGGCAAAAGTATCACTTGCCATAGCATCTAAAAGGCAAAACACTTGTCATTTTTCACTAACGTGTTAAACGAGATGGATTTTTCTGAAGAATTGCTTCATGAAAAGTACTCAAAATAGCATTTTAGAACATCTGCAAATGGTTAGACGTTCTAGTCTTCTCGGATAAGGACGATACTGAAACCGTAGGCCCCGTCTCCTGCATCTTCAGTGTTATTATCAGCAGGGGACGTTAAAGAACCCACACACTAATCGTAAAGAGTAGGGCACGAAGTTCCCGGTGTTGTGGTCTGTTCTTTCACATATATCTCTAAGTTGGGTGGTGGGGTGAGATCATACACATGGACGGATAGCGGCTGCCCAAGGCGCCTGATATGCTGATATCCGGTCTCATCATTGTAATTGTGAAGCGCATTGAGCTTTGTAAATGCGCTATATAAGAACCTAAAATATATATCTATAATGGGGGGCATGCCCCTAGACCACCTAACACCTAGCGCCTTCGGCGCTCGGATTCTCTTTCTTCCTCTATGTAAAAAGTCTGGTTTCGTCCCTGTTCTAACTTTACACGATTAGCTCTCACAAATGATGTACTTAATTCTTGGACACCTCTCTTGTTCATTCTAAAAACTTCGCGTTAAAAAAACCTCATTTGTGAACATGTTTGTGTTTTTCTTGCGACGTTGACTACTGCCTCCCTTCAATGGAACCAAGGATAAATCTTGCCTTAGTTGTATTATTCTCGTTTAGTTAACCTTTGCTTGTCTTATTAAGTCAGCTAGGTGCGACTTAAAACATCGTGACACTGCTTCTTTAAATTAGCTTGCTCCTGTATGATGCAACAGTTTAAAGTACATTGTAAGATATGTGGCAACACTTATTTTCACACAGAGAATTGCTGCAAATATCAATTGCGTTTCAAGTTGAGGTTTATTTCCCACATTTTAAACAGCTTACACTAGCAGTTAACGTCATAAACAGTTTAATTTATGACTGTTCCCTCAAGTCTACCCGATTTTACTGTTACATCCCAAGCTTTTTCCATTTCTTCATACTGTTTAAGTACGGAATGGAATTTTCGCAAATATAACGAAATTTCGCCTTAGCCACAGATAATGTCGCCTTTCATGTCGTCAAAGTTGATGTGACCCCATCCGCCGGAGCTGTTGTCCACCAGTCGAACTTGTGCCCGTTGTCCATAATAGGCAATGACGTCCCAGGTCTCCCTGTGCATTGTCTCGGTGCAGTTACCGGTTGCAGACATAACAGCCTAAAAACGAGAGCAATCATATATTTTCAGATGCGAAAACTAAGGGCCTCTTACATGATTCCGTAATTTTTTCCATTCCGGAACGAGTTCATTCCATCCCCATATATATTTCACTTTAACGATTATCTGTTTACATGGTACCGAGGCGAAAGTCAAGTCATTCCGAAATAATTTCATTCTGGTTTTCATTCCGGAATGAAACTTTAGTTCTGGAATGACAACTCGTTCCGTTATCATGTAAACACAAAACGAATTTCGTTTCGAGATGAAACTGCATCACATGAAACCGCATAAAGAGGCCACAGATTGAACTCGGAGCAAAAATTGCGTAATAGTAGTTCCTGTTTAGCCCAAAGAAGTAGCCACACGGTCAAATTGCTCGTTAAAATTGCAAAAAATGGCCATAAATGGGGACAATAACATGTTTGCGCGAAACGCGCGCCATATTTGTTTTTGATCTCGCGCGAAAACAACGTAACGCACGTGAAAACGCCTTAGGTTGAGCCGGTCGACTTTGTCATGTGAATGCAGAACGAACTTCATTCCGGAACGAGTTTTGTTCCGGAATGAAAGTCTTCCTGGAATAATGTAAACAGTACCTAACACACAGACGCAGGAAATATATTACCTACAGAACATTAGATTCACGCAAGAGAGTACAAACTGGGAAAAGTAACATAAGCGAACATAAATACTGGTATACGTTAAGAGTGCTTCCGAAGGACTGAGCTATTAATCAGTCACTGAAACAGGTTGCTCAGATAGCAAATCCGATTTCTCTCAACGAGAAGCCGAACCGATGACCTTCTGCACACACTACCACTTAGCTACAGGAGACTCGTGGGAGCTAGGCCATATATCTAGGTTCAAATACTACTAGCTTCCTGTATACGTACGGCTACAGGAAGGACCAGTTTTGGTTGACTGAATAATATATTTCTCAAGAAAGCAAACAAAATTTGGAAGGTTGGTGAATTATAAGCCACGAATTAATTTGAAATCCTGCCGGGAGGTTTGAAGCATAGTTAGTATATATGGGGAAGGCAATATTTGAGGTATGTACTGCTCACCCGGTCGTCCACAAGCAACTCAGCACGAACCACGTTTTTATCGCAACCTCCTCCAATCAGGAAGGTAATGTACCTGCCCCTTATGTCAAAGAATCGAGAGGTGAGAGTTCCTTTGGGTCCGTCTCCTTGAATGGCTCCAGCTGTTGCCTCTGGCGAGGGTCGGTCTTCGAATCCTCCAATCCACCAGTCGCCCTGTTGCTTGGCAGGTTGTCCTCTTTTACGGGCTGTAGGGTTGTCACCATAGGTCGGCTGGTTGTCAAAAGCTGTACCGGTCTTTTTCCAACCATCACGAGTTCCGTTTTCAAAGTCGAACTTGCAAGCTGTAAACAAAATATTAAGACATGTAGATGTTAGGGCTTTCCACAAGTTGCTCGAGATTTCCTAAAAAGTTGCCCGTATTTTTTCAAAAAGTTGCTCAAAAGTTGCTCCAAAAATCTAAAAAAGTTGCTCCTGATAATAAAAGTTGCTCGAAAGTTGCTCCAAAAAATTCCAAAACGTTTCTGCTAATCAAGAGAATTTCTCTAAATATATGCTAATATCCCTTTGATAGTAAGATTTCTAAGCAGTTTTATGCAATTGTACAGCAAAATTAGTATCTAATCAAGAATTTCTTTAACTGAGAAAAATCGTGAAGGTATCAATGACGTCATGTTTGCTAACGAGTTTTGTAATGTTTCAATGCAAAATAAGCCGAAAGTTGAAATGTCTTCAGATGTTCCTCGTAAGTCTTCGACAAACTTCGTAAATCTTCGGAAACGTTCGTATTGCCTTTGAACAACACTCGGATAATCTTCGGAGATCTTCGGTCTGGAAATTGCTCAGAATGCAACAAGTTGCTCGAGTGGAAAAAAGTTGCTCGAAGGGTAAAAAGTTGCTCGAATCATGAAAAGTTGCCAAAAAGTTGCCGAGCAACTTGTGGAAAGCCCTAGTAGATGTTAACCTTCCTATTCTTTATTTTGCAAAAGCTGCCTTTCCTTTAATCGTACTTAAGAAAATATACTAGACGTCTGACATTAAGACAAGTAAACCTGTCTATTTATGCATCATCTGTACTTTAAGTTCGTTTTCACAAAAATGTTCTACACATAGATTTTTTTTAAACTTGTCTTTCGGTGATATAATAACGTCGGTGTTGCGAAAAATGGCTGGGTCACCGACTAGAATCAGAGATAAAGCGTGTGGAAAAAAACCTGATTTGAAAAATTGGCCTTTGTAACCCAGCATGGTCTCCGTAGTTTTAAGTTGAAGATATTAAAATGAATCGCTAGAGACAAACCATGTTGGTCAAATCAAGTTAACTGGCTCTGTTGCATAAATACTCAAAGTTAACCCTGAAAGAAGACTTCTGCAAAATAAGAGCGAGATTTAATAAGGTGTTGGCAGAAAAAAAAAATAGAAAAGTTAGATACTGGCGTCTGGGAAACTTGCCAACACAATAGAATGAAATAGTTTTGAGGAACTGAGGAAAGGAGTGGATAAACTGACAAAGCTGGACGATCCGGAAAACTGGCTACTAGATATTGCGACTACCACCAGCTCAGGAAACAAAAACCAAACAAGTATTTTTCTAGAAACCAAACAAGTATTTTTTTTTTTTTTTTCAAGTATCACCTAGCGTAAATCGTTAATTGCACTCGCATTCATACAATTACAGTATAAACACATATTTTGGCAATTACCTGGCTGTTGCATTGCTGCAATCAGTGAACACGCTGAAAAGAAATTAAGAAAATTAACGGATGATGAAACTAATATTCATGGATAGGATAAAACTATGTCAAAAAACAACTTGAATTATTGGTAATCATCTTTTGATAAATACGTTTGTTAAGTCTTTCTTTTCTCACTTTCTTGTCTCGACAGTTGTACTGATTATATAAAGAATACAGTCTATCTAACAACGAAAACCCAAGGGAGATCTCATACAATCATCACGGTGATATGTGCGCTCGACTTGATGTCATTATCAGGGGTAAAATGGGTTAAATGCTGGGTTGGTTAAAATTACAGTATTTTTGTCATAGTTGTAAGAAAGTTAACAATATGGGTTGTGTGGAAAGGGAAAGAAGGGGCCCTTATTTGAACTTCCGTTTTTTTTCTGCAAAAACTTTCCCCACCCCTTCCCAAATTCTAGGCTTTATTCTTAAGTATACTTACGATCGCACTCAACCGTTTTCTCCAGTGCATCTACCCTGGCTTCAAGCTCTTTTAAGCGCCGCCCTGCTTTCTTCCCTGCAAGGACGGGTTTGGTGTCTTCCATCAGAATAAACATTAACATGCAAGTAACAACAGCAATCCTCAATTTACTGGCCATTTCTGTGGGATTAAAAAATGTACGTATACACGTTATCCAAGTAGATGAAGGATAATTTTTATTACTGCTGGGCTGTTTTTACAACATTAAAGGGACTGTGTCACGGATTTTAGCCAAATTTAGTCATAGAAAATGACCGTCAAATTCGGTGAAATATAGAAATAACCTCTTAAAACAGTGAAGGAACATTTCAATAACACATCAAATACAGAAGAAGGTACGGATGGCCAAAAGTGACGAAGATATATTGAAACGGATTGCAATATGGGTTTTTGAAATACTGTTGGGCTGAACAGTTTTCAAAGTAAGTCTTTTTTGCTTGAACTTAAAATTCTATCACCCGGGAGACACACTTGGTTGCAATGAAGCTATGGTTTTGTCATTTAGATCCATAGAATTATTTTCTTTGTAAACATAAAGTTTCATAACAAGTATGTGGCAAAATTTAATAAAATAAAGTTAACTCAACCATGACACAGTCCCTTTAGTAGCTGTTTACAAAGAGCTTAGTTTGGCAAAAGAGATGCATGATCATTCTGTCGAGCTAAATATCATCTCGAAGTAAATAGGTTTTTTCCAATTTTTGCCGTTTGAAAAATACAGATATCGCAATTTATTTTTCACACCAAATTTTAACTGACTTCAGAAGGTCAAAACACTTCTAGTATACGTATATCTTGGCCAATAAGACGTTCCAAAGAAAGAGTTATGCTAATAGTTTGTCCCGTGGAAATTAAGCGCGCTAGACGAAAAACTATGAAGGGCATTTTAGGCAACAACATATGACTTTGCGCGCGTTTTTATAAGTTTACGTGTGTTTCAGTTTGCGTGCGTTTTTAAGCTTGCGTGCGTTTTTAAGTTTGCGTGCGTTTTTAAGTTTGCGTTCGTTTTTTGCGTGTGTTTAAGTACGTTTAAGTACGTTTGCGTGCGTTTTTAAGTTTGCGTGTGTTTTTAAGGTATTCATGCTTCCCTGTTTTCATTTTTGCCAAAAGCCAAGCATGTTGCTAAGGAAAGTGTTTTTCGGTAATTCTTTGTTTAACGATAGTTTTATGGCCTCATCAAAATCATAATTATGGCAAACAAAAAATTGGATTGCGTATACAGCAATACAAACCAAACCGAAAATAAAAATTCATACAAATTAAACAACAGGAGCTTACAGAACCTGTTTTTGCTCATCAAAACAATCACTTCAACCGCGATTTCAGCTGAAATTGTTACGCTTTATACAGCGTGCCTTTATCAGTGTAACTATACTCATTTTTGTTCACCGGTGCTGTAGTAGGGCTTTCCACAAGTTGCTCGGCAACTTTTTGGCAACTTTTCATGTTTAGAGCAACTTTTCGAGCAACTTTTTTCCTCTCGAGCAACTTGTTGCATTTTGAGCAAATTCCATACCGAAGATATCCGAAGATTATCCGAGTGTTGTTCAAAGGCAATACGAACGTTTCCGAAGATTTACGAAGTTTGCCGAAGATTTTAGAGGAACATCTGAAGACGTTTCAACTTTCGGCTCATTCTGCAGAAAAACATTACAAAACTCGTCAGCAAACATGACGTCATCGATATCTTTACGATTTTGCTATTAAACAAATTTTTCCCCTTAATATGTTATTTAGATACTTCTTTTGCTGTAAAAATGCATAACCCTGCTTAGAAATCTTACCCTCAAAGGGAAATTAACATATATTTAGAGAATTAGAAGCAGCGTCTTGGATTTTTTGGAGCAACTTTCGAGCAACTTTTATTATCAGAAGCAACTTTTTTTGGATTTTACTTTTGAGCAACTTTTTGAGAAATTAGGGCAACTTTTTGGGAAATCTCGAGCAACTTGTGGAAAGCCCTATGCTTTAGTGACAAGTGTTTTTAAAAGCGTGCTTCGGTGCGCGTCCTTCAAAAGAGAGTGTTCCAAATAGTTGTTGATACATTAGTGATGTTATTATCATTTTTAGCGTCATGCTCCTGTATCTGGCGTACGGACGTCGATGAGTTTTACAGTCCCTTGTTTTCTCGAAGTGCAACGAACTGCGAGCCCGATGCTCCGGAGAATGCGTCGGGGAAAGATTCGAAATGACGAGACCCCTGAAATTTTGCCAAAACTCTACTAGACGCGCATTTTTTGAAGGACCATTCGACACGTCGATCTATGCAGTTTTTGTCGGGATACTGAGATCTTACCTACCTTGGGTAGTTGCTAAATGATTTTTATCAATGTTTAATTACCTCAGATGAAGCAACTGATCGGCTGACCTGCAAAACATAAACGGACAGTCGCAGATTTAGTTGCAGTGTTATACGTAGAAAGAACATGAACAAATTTGAAAAAGTGCTTAGTCTTAATATCACCCTACCTGACTTTCTCTAGGAAATACACAGTCTGAACCGACGAAAATAAGGACGGATATTTAAAAACCCAATCGACGGCGTGTGATATGCTAAAACTGTTTTCGCATTTTTCTATTGGTTGGTTATGACACTTGACTTTTCTGATTGGTCGCATTGAAATGGTAACTTCTGTCATTCTGTTAGCCTAGGGATAGATGTTAACTCTTTCAATCATATCCTTGTGCACGAAAATTTCGCTCCTTAGGCAACGGTATGAAGTTCACAAGCACGTTAAAAAGCGGGCACGTCCGCAGTACAGCCATACACATAAATTGTATGTGGTAAAATTAAATAATGTTACATTTTGTTAAGATCCGAAAAATACGAAATAACAGCCAGCAGTTTTTATGATCAAAATGTATAAAAATAGGGTGTCATTCATACGTTTTTGCTGTATTGTGTCTATTGCGAACCCGTTAATTTGATTTAATTCTGCGTGTGTTTGCGTGTGTTTTTGTTGTTGCGTGAAGTTCTTTGGCAACGGCAATTATTTCACAAGCATGTTAAAAGGCAGGCGAGACTGAAGTAAGGCCATACCCGTTAATTTTATTTTATTTTGCGTGTATGATTTAAGGTTTTGACACGATATCCTGTTTCACAAGCACGTAAAGTGTACTTTGTAAAATGTAATGTAAACTATATTTTTTTTTACCCAAATAACACAGAAGAGATCTCAGGGGCTGTATTATGTCTATTGCGAATCCGTAAATTTGATTCATTTTGTGTGTGTTTGTTTGCGTGTGTTTTTACGGTTGCGTGAAGTTCTTTGGCAACGGCAATGATTTCACAAGCATGTTAAAAGGCAGACGAGACTGAAGTAAGGCCATACATATTCTGAATTATATGTGGTAAAATAAATGAATTTTACTTTGTTGTAAGATGCAAAAAATACAAAATAGCAGCCAGCAGTTTTCATGATCAAAATGTATAAAAATAGAGTTTCATACATACTTTTTTGCTGTATTATGTCTATTGCGAATCCGTTAATTTGATTTGATTTTGTGTGTGTGTGTTTGCGTGTGTTTTTACGGTTGCGTGAAATTTTTTGGCAACGGCAATGATTTCACAAGCATGTTAAAAGGCAGGCGAGACTGAAGTAAGGCCATACATATTCTGAATTATACGTGGTAAAACAAATGAATTTAACTTAAATACTACAAAAGCAGCCACCAGTGTTCAAAATGAACATGTAAACTAAACACAAAGGGTGTCATTCATACTTTTTTGTTGTATAAAAATGGGTCTATTTCGAACCTGATAATATTTTATTTTGTTTTGCGTGTATGATCTAAGATATTGACACGCTATCCTGTTTCACAAGCACGTTAAGTGTACTTTGTAAAATGTAATGTAAACTATATTTTTTTACCCACATAAGACAGAAGAGATCTCAGGGGCTCGTTACAAAGTGTGCGTGCATCGAAGATCGAATTGGAATTCGGCAGGCAGGCGAGACAAAGGCAGGCGAAACTTTAGTGTAGCCGTACCCTTTTTCTGTACCCTTTTTCTGTACTACAAGAAAATAGGTGAAAATAGGTGTCATTTATCCATTTGTTCTGCTGGATTGGGTCTTTACGAACCCGTTGATTTTATTTAGGGGGGGGGGGGGGGGGCAGGGATAGCGCAGTGGCGAGTTCGCTTGCTTACCACCATACAATGTGGCCCGGGTTCGATTTCCGAACCCGGCGTTATCTGTGGGATGAGTTTGTTGTTGGTTCTTGTCCTTGCTCCGAGGATTTTTCTCCGGGTTCTCCAGTTTTCTTCCCTCCAAAACCAACACTTCGAACTTTCAATTCGATCGGGAGTCCGAAGCCCACACGTTCGCCTGTCGCAAGACGGTTACCACGTGCAACCCTCTTTAAGCAAAGTCGATTTGTTTAAGACGGACACCTCCATAAGACGTACACCTGGTGATGGTCTCTGCCGTTTTTCAGTTACTTTAATGTAACCAAACTCCCTTTATAAAACGGACACCTCTCTAAATAAGACGGACAACCGACACTTTGAAACCGTCAACGGACACTTGAGAACGGTTGTTTTTTTTAGTGAACAATACTTCAAAACTTTTTATAGACATAGAACAAAGCTAGTCAGCACCTTAAAGGCACCAAACATACCGACCAAAAACAATCCGCTACAACGGACTACTTCTCTCCTTAAGTGTTTGGGCAACAATGAGGACGTTTTCTACTACAGTTGAGTATTACAGTTAAAAGCTCTAGACTTTTGCTTCAACAAGCGAACACGGTCTTTTTATTGTTTTAGTCTTGTTCCAGTTTGCAAAATGTACAGTACGTTTTAGACTAGAAACCGTGAACGTTATTACTTTGCTTGAACAAGAGAATAAATAATCACAGACATAGTAAATAATAAAGATGGTAGATTTTAAGCTCGGTGATAAATAGTGAAGAAATTATTCTACATGACACGAGCGTGGGACAAAGAAAAAAAAGAAAAAAATCTGAGTCCCCGACGGGAATCGAACCCATGGCCTCCCAGATACCGGTTGGGCGCTCTAACCAACTGAGCTACGTGAGACTCGCTGCAGTCTCGCTGCAGTCTCGTGTCATGTAGAATAATTTCTTCACTAATCACAGACATGTTACAGTTTGCAACATGTATGTACTGCTCGCCTTTCAAAAGCAGTAAACTAGCTATCGATTGTTACGATAGGCGAGGTGTCCCTAGCGTATACAAGACCATACAAGGCAGCTAGGGTTTTCTTGCTGTAGGATATTAATTTTTTTAGGGGATATTACGTACTTTGATCAATACTAAATAAATTACTATTCTTGATTCTTGTTGAGTACCGGTAAAGACTATTAAATAATGACTATTAAATTCGTGCGCATATATGCGCGTTATATTTGAACGGTAAAAATGTAGTCTGTCGTTTATTTGTTGGGAAGTAAGAAGTGGGGAAAGGAAAACATGTTGAAGCGTTGGTCTGCACCCAACACTGTCTGCGACAGTTACTCTCAAACATCCCCCCCCCCCCCTTCCCCCCAGTTGTCAACGTGGCCGCACGTTGAAACATTTTAAAAAACCTCGGCTAAACGATCAAACATTTTCGTCCAACATCATGTTGGAAGAGCATGTTTGACTGTTCAGCCGCCTCTCTCAATATTGCATTTAAATGGTTTCCTATGTTTGATATAGATCAAATATTTTTACCCAACATTTTGCTTCACGCGCAAATGTTTGATCGTTTAGCCACCTCTGCAAACAAAGCAAGCCCAAGCGGGAAAAAGCAACCAATCAGAAACCAATCTCGAGCCCAGAGTCCATCCAGTCGGTCAGCGGTATGGGATGAACTCTGGGAAACTGGAATCGATCAGATCAGATCAATTTCAGTTCGATTTCAGGAAGAACCTTGGTCTTCCGTTTTTTATTGCGCATGCTCGTAGCTCCAAGCGGAAGTAAATTTCCCAGAACGGAAGTAAATCGAAAAAGTTGAATTACAGTATTACTGGTGTTTATTGATTCAACAAAAGTAACAATAACGTCCTGCAGTTAACAAAAGAGAGAGTAAACAAAAATGCGTCTGGTGTTTTGATTTCCTTTAGTCTCTTTCTTGGGCATTCTGCTATGTTTGTTTTAAAATCAATGGTGTTGTTAGCCGTCCAGGATTCCGTCCGTGAAGACTGCATGCGTGTGTCCGTTGTTGTTTTGCCGAGGACAGCTAAGAAATTTACATAATACACAGCGCACAAACAAGCTATTGTTCTGTTCATAAAAAAATTTTGTTTGGCGACTTTCGCATACTTTTGTTTGGCGACTTTTGTATATTGGAAAGGCTTCTCGCTGACAGCGCATCTTTTCAGGATAGGTTGCATGTTTTCAAGCAAACAATTTTTTCCTCGTTGAATGGCGGTGATATAAATAAAGACGTTGAAGGCCACACGCACACAGGTCAACGCTATTCAAAAGGCGTAATTAGCATTTTGGCGACTTAGCACGTGCACACGTGTGTTTTAATTTTTGTACAATTCATTTTCTTCAGCAAAACAACAACGCGTTTTGTTCAAATTCTGCGTCATTAGTAATTATTTTGAATCGTGCA
Source organism: Oculina patagonica (assembly GCF_052425735.1). NCBI lineage: Eukaryota > Metazoa > Cnidaria > Anthozoa > Scleractinia > Oculinidae > Oculina > Oculina patagonica. Next base: position 6,728,530 of record NC_135758.1, on the reverse strand, counting down.
CTGTCTGCCATATTCAGTTTTTCAACCGGAACGGAGATTTGAATAAAAACAGTAGTTCTAGCGAGATTAGTAAGTCAACTATAAATTGAGTTTTCAATCGACCTTGTCCTTGGTGACGCCGTCGTTTGTTATTTATAAAACTTCGTTCAGAATCGACGTTTAAAGGAAGTCCTTTTTTATTCATGGTATCTTTTACGTTCAAAGAGAAGGGAAGAATTAGAAAATACTTCATTTATTTAGAGCCATATCACGATTTCTTAGGTGTTTTTACAAAATTAAGCTGATACTTCTGAACATTTGACCATGGAAAACAAAAAAATGTTTTTCCAGGGTTTCCGGTTTGGTTTACTTTCGGGAAGATTTTCAGACTTCCGTGTTGATTTCTATTGTTCTGTGAGGGCCAATAGAGAAAGAGAAATACATTTCAGTTTCCCAGAGTGTCTACCGGCGACCCTACTGCTGACCAACCGCTGACGGACCGCGGAGCCGGGAGACACTCTGGGCTCGAGATTGATCAGAAACCGAAAATATGTGACGTTTCAGCGGTAATACGCACAAAGTGTTTTGCGGGCTCACTTAGGTAGATGTTTGATCAAACATTGTTTGCTCTTTTAGCCACTCCATGTAGCGTGCGACAAACACGATGTTGGACGAAAATGTTCCATCGTTTAGCCAGGATACGCAAACAAAATTGTTGAGGGTAGGAAGCTTTATAGCAATGTTTTTCTAATTGGAGAAAAGTCGAAGCAATTAAGGGGGCTACGTCACGTGGATTTCGCAGATGTTTGGTCTGTATTGCCCTGAAATTTAACAGTGGTAGGCAACTTCACCCATGAAAAACATTATCTTTGAACATCTAAAGGAAGATATAACCTTAATTTGCCGATGGAAATCAAGTTACGGCTATTAATATCGATTTTTTGAAGTCGCGCGGAAACAGCTTAAAAAGTTAAGCCTTAATTTTTCAAATTGCAAAGCATATCCATCCGAGCCATCCGCAACTAAAGACGCTTGTTTACAGTTTCAGTGCTCCAATATAGCATTCTTTTTTAAAAAGATGAAACATTATTTTTAGGTTTCCTACGAAACAATATAAATTTTGGCTGTTCAAAAATCTGGTAAGTGACCAAAAGGCAGTAAATGACTGATAGTTGTATCCGTCGTTACGCGCAATATTGAGGATACCGAAGCAGAACGCTTTTCACTTTCGTCGGATCGTTTTAATTTTACCTCGTCTACCTCGTTTCGCGCCAACGAAACTGCCAGCTACGCAGACTACTTTTTGCCTAATTAGCCAGTTGGTAGTTAACCTCGGTCGGTCGGGATTTGTACTTCAACTTCACCTACCCTGTCTACAAATGAGTTTAAAGGGTAGAAAATGTAAACGCGTTCCTAATACAAGTTGGTTTCCTCTCGTTTGCTTTTATTTTCACATTTGAGACGAAAAAACACACACTTTCTTTCCTTTTTTGTTTAAGGAAATAATTCGAAGTGAGAAGGAGTGAAGTATATTATTTTCACAACGTACGCTTACAATGAACTGCATGCATTATTATTGCGATCCTCGGGGGAAAGGGGTGGTGTCTGACTGACTGGTCTGGACTGGTCTGGACTGCCTGGTCTGTATTGGCCTGGACTGACTGGTGTGAATTGGTCTGGTCTGCCTTCTCTGGATTGGTCTAGCTGATCTTGATTGGTGTGGACTGGTGGATCTGGTTTGAGGTCCTTCCCGATTATACTAGCCTTTTTTACGGCATAATTTCGCTCAACGAGCATTTTTTGGCACTTTTTCTCCAAAAACGTATTGCTAGTATAATTTAGCATTTTCTGCCAATTGTATTTACATTTTTTTGTCAAAAGCTTTCCTCTTTTTTCTGTTCCAACACTTCTAACGACCTTTAGGATCGAAAACTTCAATTCTTCAAGCTCTCCACATAACTTGGAAGGCCTAGCCGGGGTCAGCGGTTAATTTTCAGAGGTTATTCCCAGTCCCAGTCCTTGCTGAGAATAAAAACAAGATGGCGTCAGCCACGCCATCATGTCGCCTTACAATAAGCGATGAACGCTTTGAACATGTCATAAAACGTGTAAGAGCTAACGTTGTGTTATAATTATAATACCAGACACATTTGAGAAACATTAACAAGTGTTGTATAGGTGCAAAAATAAACGGAAAGATGTTTTTACTTCATTCAGTTGAAACTAGTTGAAGTAAAACACACGTGATGCCTTATTTTTTTTAAGTATTTTTTCAACAAAAGGAGCATAACTTTTAAAAATGAGCATAACTTGAGTATTTTTGTACATAAAATGAGCATGCTAGGAGCATAAAATGCCGATTTTACGAGCATATTCGGGAAGGGCCTATCTGGTTTGGCCTGGACTGGCTGGTCTGGATTAGTCTGGACTGACTGGTCTGCGCTGGTCTGACTGGTCTAGACTGGTTCGTTTGGATTGGTCTGGTCTGGCTTGTCTGGGTTGGCATGGTCTGGTTGGCCTGGATTGGTCTGTACTGGCAACTATGGATTGGTCTGGACTGGCTGGTCCGGATTACTCTAGACTGACTAGTCTGGATTGGTCTGAGCTGACTGTTGTGGATTAGTCTAGCCTGGCTTGTCTGGATTGGTTTGGATTGGCCGGTCTGGATTGGTCTGAACTGGTTAGACTGGAATGTTCTGGTCTGGAATGGTCTAGACTGGCTCGGCTGGATTGGTCGGGTTTGTCTGATCTGGATAGGTATCGTCTGGCGGGTCTGCATTGGTCTAGACTGACTGATCTGAACTGGCTGATCTGGATTGGTCTGATAAGGATCAAAATAGGGGTTAGTAAATATGTTTTCGTTTTGGTTTGCTGTATATGCAGTGGGAGTATGATAAGTAGTAAAATATGTTGCCATTTATTGCCAATTATAATATATCAGTGCCTCTACATAATTATCTTATTATCAACTTTAAGGAGTTGAAGGTGACAATTAACGATATAAAGACTGACAGGGGAACTTATTAAAGTATATGCACCTGTCAATGTTAAACTAGAGGACCGGATGGAGGGCAAAGGTAGGGCATTTAAAATAAGCTGAGATTTTTTCCCACCCTTCCTCTAGCTTAACACTGATATGTGCGTTATACCGCATGTTTATCGGAAATATAAAATATCACCACAGCAGTCACCTGACTCAGCCCAGACATTATTGCTCGACTGTCAGTTGCGTCGTTTCTTCTGATCATGCGCACGTCCTCACTTATTGTTGTAATTGCCCCCTGCGAACAAGACAGAGATAGACAAGGTCACTTAGTGACAAAGAGATGTAAAAAATTTAAAAAAGTATTATTTTTACTTGAATGCCAGTCTCGTCTGTCCTGACGATAGTCACTTCCTCATATACTTCAGAGACTGCTTCCTGCAAACATAAAATTGAAATGAGTAAAGCTTTTAGCCTTCAATCAAAATAAATATTTAATAAATAGCCATGTTATGTGAAAGTGGCTCGCAATGGTTAACAGCTTTTGTTCTTTGGCGCATGTGGAATTCAAATTGAATACCTGTAATTGGACACCTACGTCACTTACATCATTTACGTGCATTTAAATGGGATCTTCCCCTGGGGGTGGGACTCCCATATGAAAGGGGCGAGGATGCTCGTCGGAAATTTTGAAAAGGACCTCTGGGCGTGGCTAGGCCTTTCTCGATTATGCTAGTAAAACTGGCATTTAATGCTACTAGAAATTCTCGAAAAAAGCCATAAAAATGCTAAAATAACGCCTGATTTCTTTAAAAAATGCCACTTGAATTCCAAAGAATGCTTTGTTTTATTTCAAACAAAACGTACAAACTCTTACATTATATGCTCGTATCAACAACAGGTGATACTGTAGTGGACTGTAGTGATCGATCTCTTGCTATAGATGATGGAACTAGTCTATCTTGCAAGTTCGTGGCCGACGCCATCTTTGCTGATCTTGGCCGAGCAAGAGAAAGAGTTACCCGTTGACCACCCATACCTTTTTTCCGTTGGTGTACACACACAAGTATAACACAACGCACAAACAGTCGACTCGAAACAGACAGAAAACAATAAAATTAAGTAATTAAAATTGTGAAACTTTAGGATTATTTATCCTTCTGAGTTCTGAGTGCTGCAATCTGGATCACATTCATGAAAAATGACAGAAAATGCTAGCAATTCTTTTTCAAGAAAAAAACGAAAAAAAAATGCTCGTTTTCCCCAAAAATGCCGAAAAAATGCTAGCATAATCGAGAAAGGCCTATGCGTGGCTCAATTTTTCTTTCACCCCTTAAAGATACCAAAAAAAAATAGAATTTATATTTGTATATTTGTATATTTCTTCGTGTGCAACCCTAAACGAGACCTTAACGGCTAGAAATATTGGCATTTTGCCGGGAACGCCCTAAGCGAGACCAAAAATCCGAAATTTACACCCCTAAGCGAGACGACAAACATCCCCGACCTGTTCATATGGGAGTGCCCCCGCCCCCGGGGGATCTTCCTTGCTGTCTCTGTGCTGCTTTGTAAAAGCGATTAAACAAACTGCTGACACTTTCACTAAAAAAAGTTTCTATCAGACTTCCTAACCTGGACTTTGTTATCGATACGATTATTTGGTAATTGGACCTCCTGACATATAGTAAAACTCAAGGAGTAATCGTGCTCGTAGTTTACGCGCTCGACCGATTTCGAAATCACTCGCCCGATTGCAACATACCTTAATTGTGGTATCAATTTTCCACGCATGTAACATAATAGTTTTCAATAGATTGTAATTACTCGAGCCAATCACAAAGGATGCAAACTTTTCCGTGATTCAATCAAAACTCGAAGCAAATACATGAAGCCAGAACGAAGCGCGGGTAAGCTTGTGTGAGCGGGTCACGTTTAATTTTGGTTTCACTTCTTACTGGTTGAGAAAGTGGCAAGCAAATGCGAATTACTCTAACTACTTCCGACACTCATAAGAAAACGCTCTAACCCTATAAATTACTTACTTTTGAACCACTGTTGAACAACTTCACAAAATTGCCATCGGCGCTTCCCTCTTCAATCTGAATGCCTGCTTTGTTTGAATAGTCCATTCCTTCGATGTGCTTAAGTGATGCGATGTTCAGCCTGAAACCCATGTTTGTTTTGACAAAAAGAGATCAATGAGGGAAAGGTATATCGCGTGATATATACCGTATACCACACTTGATATCTCCGAGTTTACGGGCAAGAAACCGATAAAGATACATGTACTTCGGTTACGTTATTCTTCAGTGACAATACAACTTAACCATATTTCGACTGAGAGTTTTTTGTACACTTTTCTAAGTTTTTGTACGTACCTCATGGAATATCGCTCATGCAAAATCTTGCACGAACAAGTTCTACTGGTCAATTTTGCACCATTTTCGCTAATTCCAAAGCCCGCAAAATTAAAAGGGTATTCCGTAGGGTAAATAGAGTTTTGGGAAAAAAGCATATTCCAGGTTTCGTCCCAGTTAAAATTTAAGAAGCAGAAAATGGACGAAAAACTAAAAATTCTCATGAAAAACAACTATTTTACTTTCTTCATTTTGTTTAATTCTTTATCTAGTCTGGAAGTCTAGATTCCAGCGATACTAAAGTTCCGTGGCAAAGTTCTCAGTGGCAAGATCTATGTTTGGGATAGAGCAGTTTTCAATTGAGTGTCGTACATTCACTGCCATGACAAAGAAACGAATGAACAATAACTGGCAGTGCCGGCCGGCGCGGGCGTGCGCGCGGTGAGGATTGGTTTTGGTTTTAGTTCTGATTGGCTGAGGTGGCGCGAGATCGGCCATCCTGGCGAAGTAATGCAAAACAAAGCAAACGCGAAACCGCTCAAGTGAAAATCGCTCTAATAGACAAAAATGATAGTTTGTCAAACCTTGCTTCTTCTCCTTCAATCATTTTTCTGAAAGCTGTAATATCTAAATCCAGCGCACTTTTCACTCCCATTAGGGCCTCGTCGTACTCGTATTCCGAGTCGATTATCTTCTGCATTTCTTTGATTTGAGCATCTCGCTTAGCAATGGTCTCATCAGCCCTCCTTAGGTCGCCAGCTCGCAATTTTTCCAAGTCTTCAATTCTCAGCACTAAGCTTGCATTCTAAGAGAATTGATAGATTTAGAATAGCTTTGGTCAACTTTGCTTATACAGAGGCAAAATGACAAATGAAGTGTATTAGTGAATCATATTCATGAACTGATAGTTCTATCACTTCACGGGGGTACATGAATTCATGATTTTCTTTTCTACCAATGTGCAGTTTTATGGCTGAGATTATTGAGGTGATCGATCTCGTTAAGAGAGACACCTTGGGGTGGAGATATAAATTATATACATAAAAATTTACTTCTAGACATGGTCAGTGTTGACGACTGACTCCCCCCGGGGGAGGGGGGCACCCTGTACATTTTTGGGTGGGGGATGTGCCGCTGGAACTCTGAAACCCTTTCCCTATACCAGAAAATCTTCAGCTTATTTTGCAACCCCACACTAGACTAGACACCGAAAATCCCTACCCTATCCCAGACTTGCTTCTTTTTAGAACTGCATCACTATAGTGTTTTTAATGGAAAACCATCAAATGATACCCTGTTCTAGACCTAAACTCTCTGATTTCTATACCCCATTCCAGACTAAACTGCTTGAAAAGGATACCCTTTACAGCGGCACATAGCAACCATGGCGCCACAGCAAACAAAATGTGAAAAATGTTACGCTATTTCCATATTACCTTTGACTGCCACTGTCCAATCTGTGCTTTGAGATTTTCGATACTAATGGACAAAGTTCTGTTTTCTTCTCGAACATTTGATAACTCTTCCCAGTCGTTTGCACACATCTGCTGCAGCTCTTCATACTGAAGAGGAAACAGTACATGACCCGCAGTTTATTTTTTTAGTTAAATATCAAATGAGAGAATCGTGGGTTGTGTAAGTGTTTATTTAACGAGAGAAAGAAATTAGGTCAGAGGTCTGTGGCAGTTAACTTAGTAACAGGCAGTGTAAAATTCAGACCACCTACTAACCCTGAAACTCACTCTATCTCTTAAAGGGAAGCTCGGCTGTAAAACAGTTCTGGCCAAAACCGTTTTGGTTGTTAAAAGTCGCGGATTCGTTTTTTCATTCGAATATTGGGCCTTTGATTTGTCATTTTTTGTGTTTTTAAATTTCCCGCGTGCATCAGTGCATAAAGTCGTAATTAAATGCCTTTATAGTTAGTAACTCTATATTACCTTGGATTGCCACTGACTCAACTCTGATTTGAGATTCTCGACAGTCATGGACAAAGTTCTTTTTTCTTCTTGAACAGTTGACAACTCTTCCGCAATTTTTGCATACATTTTCTGCAGCTCGTCATACTAAAAATATATTAAAAAATACAGTAACCAACGCCTTTTTTTCACGTATTATATTACTTCTTATTTTTCGGACAATCTTTCAGCCTCGGGCATTATCCCCCATTATTACCCCCCCCCCCCCCCCCCCATTAATTTTTGCGCACGCTCATTGGACAAAACGCATCACGTGGTACTAAATCGGACGACAGGTATCAGCAAATATACCCCGTCCGATTTGATATTCGTCGCCCGATTTTGTAGGCAAGCACAAAACAAACGAATGAAGTCACCTTATTCAATTCTAACTTTTATTAAAATCACAGAGTTAAAAATTCATGTAAACCAATCAACTTACATTTGTTTCAGCCACAGTTACGCCAAATTTATTACGAAGGTTTTTTTCTATAAATTTACTGGCGATAAAGCGGGTTGTAGAAATTAATCGGAGGGTTAAAAAATAAATAAATCCCCGTTCTTACTTGCCGGTATATTGGAGGATAACGTCCTTGGCTGAAAGACTGTCCTCAAAATTTCACAGTTGCCCTCGAAGCTTCGCTTCTCGGCCAACTGTTCATTTTTCGACAATCTTTCAGCCTCGGGCATTATCCTCCATTATTCAACACATGCGCGCGCTGCCCATATATGGTCAAAATGTTAACGTTATTTGTCATCCGTACATAACAGATATCCTGCGATATACGTAGGTTGCGAAGATCGTCCGAAGTAATGTAAAACGCTGCATATTACAGTTTTTCTTCTGTAAAATGTGTTTGTAATTGAAAAAACAAATCCGCTACGAATTCGTCACCCGCCTCGGGCTAGTGAGATCCCGCGTCGCAGGATAATTGTTAAATATACCAGCCGCCTGAATGGGTTTATTGTTTATTTACTAAATAGCTTTGCATATGTGTTACTGAGGTGACTTTAATTTTCCTACCTTAGAATTGTGTCCTTTGTCAGCTTCTTTCCTCAGTTCTTCCAGCTTCTGGGCCAAAATACCCTCATATCGCGCTTTCATTTCCGACTCAATTTTAAAACGCTCTGACTCTTCGATAAGTAACTGAGAATGGACCTCAAGCATTTCCTTAAAAAAGAAAATTTTAAAAGCTATATATTTTACGGCACACCGTTCACTTTTGAGTTGTCAAACCTCCCAAGTGTATTACCTAAAAGGGACAACCGTTTGAGTAGATAACAGACGTGGCGCACAGTTATCAATATTTCAGGACTATATGGAGGGATGTATTCTTAGTAAGAAGCTTTTCAAAATTACTGAGAAAATCTTGAAGTATAGTTACATTTTACTTTTTCTGCGTCGTTCCGGCTAGTGCCATGTCTCGTCACATTGGCAGCTCGCGCTCAAGTTGGAGACGTTCGTTAGCGTCCACCCATATGCATGGGCAAATGTGGGCAAATGATAAACGCTTTATTAACCAATCAGAGATCGCGCTTTCAAGTAGTTACAAGTCACAAAATGACATGACATGATATGACAAAAATTTAACTGCACTGAATTATCACCATTAGCTGGAAGACGGAGCTACAAGTCTTGCATTGGCCTTCATAGATGTAGTACGTTCTAAGATTTGTACAGGTTCTGATGGTTTTAGAAAGTGAGAAAACTGGACAGATATTTTGAAAAGTCGCAGAGACCAGAACGGCATTTCAAAACCACATTTTTAGCAACTGAGGTAGTTAAAATTCTTACCTTTTTATGTTTTTCCTTCTTAGAAACGAATTCTGCTTTCTTTGACTGCAGTTTGCTTTCAAGGTCCACCTTTAAAAGGCGCTCTTGTTCAAGGCCATATTTAGCTAATTCCAGAGCTTCTTTCAGCTCTTGGCATTCTTTCCTCAGCTCCTGTATAACAGCTTCTAAGTTCCTGACTTCTTGATTAACTGCTGCTAGCTGCCCTTCTCTGTCGGACAGTTTCCTCTGAGCTGCTTTCAAGGCATCTTCGGTCTTCCTGTGCGCTGCGATCTCTTTATCGACCCTTCATGTTAAGAGCAACAAGAAAATTGGTGCTACATGAATTCGTTACAACAAGTTATTTTTTTTACAAAGAAAAGTCCAAAGGTGGCTGTGTACATGACTACCGTTTGCTTGCTTTCATTCGGTTTGAGTCACATTAGATTGGTTGCCACGCAATTCACATGTCAAAGTCATAACAAAGAGTTCACGGTTGTCTGATTTGCAAGAAAGGAAGCCAACCCTTTCGAGTCTTGCACAGACTAAAAGGTTAGGATAGTTCAGGTTAAAAAAGAACAAAACACAATATACGTATACTAGGAGAAATTGTTCTTTATGCTTTCCACCGATTGCCACAAACTAACAAATAACACTTATCAAGAAAAATTATCCAATAGAAATTTCAAGAAAAAATTTGCTCATCCATACTCCGTGGTGACGAGAAAAAAAACGTACTTGTCACGAGTCTCGTTCTGTGTGCATTGGGCTGTTCTGTTACCCCTAACAACAACGCAGGCTTATCGGGGAATCGTTATAACTGATAAGGGTAACTTTTCTCAGACAAACGTTCCACTGCTTTACAAGGCAGAATTGACAAGAATCCCGAGGAAACAATGAGTTTAATTTATTAACTTACTTCTTCTTGTATTCATCCACCAATGCTGTGTTTTCCTATTCTCGAACTGCTCACGTGTTTTCTCCCTTGTGGACTCTTCGAGCATCCAATTTACATCTGCCAACTTCGACTCATAAAAATTTCTCAAGTTAGCTACCTCTGTTTCTGTTATCCTCTTCGTTATAGCGATTTCGGCTGTCAATTTCGTGTTCAACTCTTGTAATGCTTTCTTCTCTTCTGTCAGCTTGCCATTCGACCCCTCCAAAGTTCTGACTTTGCCGATACACAAGGCAAGACGTTCATTCAGTAACTTAAATTCTTCTTCTTTCTTTTCTAGGAAATAACGAAGCGCCTTCTTCGTCGGGGAGGTGGGAGGTAAACTCGCCATTTTGGAAAGCAATTTTTAGCAGGAGCGATAAGTTTTTGTTCTTCGAAATTTTTTTCTCCGTCATGCAGGTTGTGCCGGGTAGCTGAGTCATAGACCTAATAGCCCTAGGGACCCAAGCGCCAGGCATTGAATGGCTGCCTTGCTAGAGGGGTGGGCAAAAAAAACAATTGGTCAAGTTTTGGGTCACTTTCAACAGACTTTGCCAGTCAGACCAATGACATGGTCTTTTAAGCTTTAAGCATTGTTTCTGTGAACTACCAGTCAAAAACAGAAGGACAACGCACCAACATAAAACAACAGCCTGGGTGATAAGCAACGAAAGTTTATATGTTTGTAATATAGACAAAAAAAATTATTATCTAGTACAAAATGCGTAGCCTCGCAAGAGTACTTGTTTTTTTAAAACACACGTTCTTAAACCACACCTTAAAACACAATGTTTTTAGAACACACTTTCTTTATTTTTACTCTCCCTTTGTTAATTACTGACAAAACTACGCCAAGAATATCAGAAACATTCATAAAATACACTTTCTTAAAGCACACTTTAGAATACCTTTTTTCTTTTTTTTTTTTTTTAAAAAAGCGAACTTTCTATTAAACTCGGGCAGGAGTAAAATTTGACTTTTAAGATACTAAGAAACAATATCCAGAAAACACTGTTACACTGAGGAATCTGTGACGTTCTGCCGTTTAAATCACTAGCTTAATCGCTCTACACCTTTAAGCCCCGCTAGTTCTGAATCCCTCATTCTCTATTCCCCCCTACAATAAGGCATGACTTACTAAAAACATAAAAAGCTCAACAAATTAAAAGATTAAAACAGTAGTCATATTTTTTACTGAATTATGCAGCTTTTTCTACCCTCAACCTAGAAAAGAAAGCAAAAAAAGAAAGATAAATATATACAGAAAGCAATATACAACAACGAAGAAGCTTACTCTACAACAATACAGTAGAACCCCGGTAACTCGAACTCGGATAACTCGAACAACCCCGCTAACTCGAACTAACTTCCATTTCCCTTGGATTTGACTCCACTTTTCAGTCATTTTTACTCGGTTAGGGACTGGTCAATAAGTATCAGGGGGGGTGGGCTGGAGCAATTGGAAAAGAAGTGGCTCAAAAATTTGTGACCCACCCCTTCCGTCTGGCTCAAAACCGACTAACCCACCCCTGACAGGGGGTTGAAAATTACATGACCCACCCCCTTTGCTAAAAAAAAATCAAGGGACCTATCATTTCTTTATCATCTGTTAGGGGTTGGAGATTTTTTATTTGACTTCAGCTTTTTAAGTGAAATTCCCTACATAGACATTTTCCCTGATGAACACTGCTGTTCCATGTACGTCTTTTTTCCATTTCTTGACACACCAAAGAAGGATGAATTTATCACTTCTCATACTAGCCTTTTGTAAGTTTTTCACATATTTGTGTGTAAAGTCCATGGGGAAATTTAGACACAAACATATGCAAAAAACTGAATCAGTATATGATATTAATTCATAATCAATTATATATTGAAGAGTTCATATTTTTATACAGAAATTAATAACATAAATAAAATACAACCACTGTCCATCATTCATATTTGCAAATTGTTTGAGAAATATATCTTATTATTAAATTTTCAGCCACGGATATTGCATTTCTAGCATTCTGATTGGTTCACTCAATCCCGGTTGTCAGCTCGTATACCTTAGTTTGACCTTATTTGGAAAATGATTGCGTTACTTTTGCCAAGCTAAAATTTTTCTACGGGAAGCGACAGTTCCATCGGAAAAATGGTTGAAAAACAGCAAATTTGGCGAACTTTATGAACAAAAAATAATCAGCGGTGCCTACCACAACCACAGAAATGTCATAGTAAAATTAACTACGCAAAACAAAAGGATTGATGCGAAAAGTTTAATTAATAACACTTGTAAACACACAACAAGAGCGAGTCAATAAAGTAGAAAAGCAGCAAATAATTTACGAAAGAACGGCAAACTGACACAGTTTCATTCAGTGTACGTCATAAAACTAGGCTCAGCACTTCCGTAAAGTTTGTTACCTTTCAATCTTGGTTTTGTCCTTTTATACTTCAACAAACCTGTTCCACTTTAAGCTGAATTTCGCTTCAAATAATATAGCAGTCTTGATGACAGCCGTGGAGCCGTAAAGAAGTACAATGTAAACACTTGCTTCGTTCGACTTGCACAAGACTTGTAGTTTCCAGAAAAGCTTTTGCTTAGGATCTTCTCGTAAATCTTAACTGTTGTCACAATTTCCAGGATATTTAGACGACTTTAGAGGGGATTGTTCGAGGAAAATCTTGGAAAGAAAACTCTCTGGCTCGCTTTCCTCGTATGTTTCATTCAACTCAAGAAGTGAAACCGCGCCAGAAATTTTCGCGCCTCCTCATACTATCACTTCGTTTACATCAAAATGAAATGTCCAGTCGATTTAAACTTGAGAAGAATTTAATAAAACAATTATTCCATTCGCCCTTGTTGGATACGAGTCGTTATAGCCAACTCGGCGCTTCGCGCCTCGTTGGCTATTTACCACCTCGTATCCAACGCGGGCTCATGGAATAATTGTTAATTAACCACGCGCGAGGGCCGTACTGGGCGAATATTAGCCCGAGGTCTTGACAGTACGGTCCCGAGCAAGCTTGGTTAATAAGAGATTTATTACACGACTAGAAACTTTGTGTAGTGGGAATTGCTACCCGGTAGATGTCGTGGAAAACAATGTGCGGCAGAACTTTTACGCTCGCTATTTATTTCTGTGTTTAAGGTCATTTCATTTTCAAAGCAATAAAAACTCCGAAAAAATCTTGCAAAAAAAATCTAGCAAAAATCTTGCGCTAAATCGCGAGGGAATTAGCGCGGGATCATCCGGGACAAAACCCGGTCCGATACTTGGAAAATATCGGCCCTCGCAGGACCGGAAATTAAGTAATCTGATTGACTGATTTAGTTATTAGCCCTCGGACCACCTTAGTTGTGTAATAAAAGAGTTTACTGGTATTTAAAGGCCTAAAGCCCAGCGTGAATCTATGCAGGTTGAAGAGAGTCAGGTTAAACTAATGATATGATTACAAGCCATCTAGGGGGGTCAGGGGGTATGCTCCCCGGGAAAATTTTATATTTGGGCCTTTTGAAATCGCTAGAAATTCATTTAAAACTGCTTACATGGAGAAATTTATCAATTTTATATACTGATGAATACAACTTTTCTTGGAACTATAACAGTTAAAAGTAAGTGAATAAATAAGATGACCCACCCCCTACGTGTAGATCAAAATTACATAACCCACCCCTTTTCGAGGGCTCAAAAACTGATGACCCACCCCCTTTCTGCTCCGGCCCACCCCCCCCCCCCCCCCCCCTGTACTTATTGACCAGTCCCTTAACTCGAACTCGAATAACTCGAAAACCCCGCTAACTCGAACTAAATTTCGTTTCCTTTGAACAAAATTTGGGTCAAATTTACCCCGATAACTCGAATTTCGGTTCTTGCAACTCACTACGGTTGCCTATTGATCAGAGCAAGGCTGCAACGAACAGATCAAGTATTTGACAGCCATTTTCCACTCTTATCATAAGAATGTATGGTCGTGTTAGACTTTCTGACAAGATAAGTTTAATATGCACTGTACTGTATACTGAAGTGCTGAAAAATTAGCAAACTATCAATTATTTACTTGGCAAATTACTGTATTTAATCCGGACCCCGGTAACTCGAACTGTTTTCGTTTTCCGACAGAGTTCGAGTTAACGGGGTTCTACTGTAATTTCCTCTACATAATGTAGGTGTATTATTTTTGAGGCGTGGGGGTTGGTGTAACGGCGGAGAACTATTTTAAGATTCATTTCAAGGCTAAGAGGCGGGGGAGGAGGGGGGAATACAAAAACCTATATGGCATGTTAAGCAAAATATGTTTGGACACCACAGCACTCACCTGACGTAGTCCAGGAATTATTTCACGGTTGTCAGTTTGGTCAGTCCTTATCACACGCACTTCTTCACTTATTGCAGTAATGGCCTCCTGCTAACAAAAAAATAAAATGAGTGAGGAAGAGATGATTACTAAACGAGAAGAGAGTGTAAAAGAAATGTTCTTACTTGAACATCAGTTTCGTCACTTCTGATGATAGTGACTTCTTCATGTACTTCAGAGGCTGCTTCCTGCAAATATAAAAAACCTAAATCAAAATATAAATTAAATAATACAAATAAAATAAATATACCTCCCCGCCGAAGGTAGCATTGACAATAACAAAAGCGGGGCCAAGTAGGCCTTTCTCGATTATGCTACCATTTTTTTCGGCATTTTTTGGGAAAACGAGCATTTTTTTTTTCGTTTTTTCTTGAAAAAGAATTGCTAGCATTTTCTGTCATTTTTCATGACTGTGATCCAGATTTCAGCACTCAGAACTCAGAAGGATAAATAATCCTAAAGTTTCACAATTTTGATTACTTAATTTGATTGTTTTCTGTCTGTTTCGACTGTTTGTGCGTTGTGTTACTTATTTACTTGTGTTGTGTTACTTGTGTGTGTTTTTTTTAATTTTTTTAAATAATTTTTTCTATTTTTTTTTAAATAATTTGTTTTAAATATATATATATATTTTTTATAAACAAACAATTATTAAGTATCACCTGTTGTTGATATGAGCATACAATGTAAGAGTTTGTACGTTTTGTTTGAAATAAAACAGAGCATTCTTTGGAATTCAAGTGGCATTTTTTAAAGAAATCAGGCATTATTTTAGCATTTTTTTGGCTTTATGCGAGAATTTCTAGTAGCATTAAATGCCAGTTTTACTAGCATAATCGAGAAAGGCCTAGGGGCAAGCCACGTCTGATGAGTAAAATTAGCAAGTAAGTTAAAGTAACATTGACATGAAGCGTAACATCACTGGACATCGCCAATCAATTGTTATTTTCTGAGAAAATAGGATAATTATATCATGTAGCATTGTACATTTTATCTTATTTTATCTTATTATCTTAAGATCTCCGGTTTTTTGCATCGCGTTCATTCAAACATTCTAAGCTTTCAAAATCCACAAAATTAACAGAAAAAAGTATGGGGGAATGCAGAATTTAAAACATTATTTACGTTGAAAATGAGCAAGACCCAATCGTCTAAAGGCATTACAACGACTGGAAAATAAATTCAAGTTCAAAGCATTTTTCCCCACCTTCTTGTCGGTAAACTAACAAACACAAACCTGGCCATCAGAATCCCTCAAAACTGTCTTTGTTTCTTTGCCCACACCCCAGCTCGCCTTCTGTCTAAATACCAGATCTGTTGGTGGTTTGTGTTGACCGCCAGCTTTGGATGCCCAAATCTAGAAAGGCACAAAAGTTCGAAGTTGAAGCGGAATAGTGGCGAATCTAGGGGTGCTGCCCGGACCCCCTCCCCTCACACCCCCGCCTCTTTTGCCGCAAGACAGAGCCCATCTTCGCTACCCCGTCCTAAGACAACATGAAGCAACCCAAGCCAAGATATGGAGTGCGTCATTTAGAAAAGAATTCACTATACCACATATGATTTTAACATTTTAGCTTTTGTCAGTGTTGTATCAGCGATACCGGTTCGATCTCAAGGGTTGCCATCCTTTTATTTTATTTGAAATAAAAAATGTACTTTCTGGTTTAGGTTTTTGATGTTTAAGGCATTCCGTTTCACTGTTATTAGTTTCTTCGTGTAAGCACTTGGAAGAAAGCACTTGTTTCTTCCTCGAAGGATCCGCTGTCTCCCAGTTTGTTTCTTTGTTCGTTTTTTCAACGGTTTTATGACTGATCGATAGCTTCTTGTCCATGATTCTGAATTGACGACCGGATTGGTTTAGAGTTGGTCCTCAGAAGAAGCGTTTGTCCAGTAGAAGTTCAGTAGTATTTTGCCTAAAGAGCGTATTTTGCCTACGATTATCGTATGCGACACGCTAACGCCATGACTAGAACACGAATCGCGTCGTGTAAATCAACCTACCACATCCTTACGACAGACGCGCGTGAGTAAATGGTCGTAAGTCGTGTCGTAGGCCTGTCGCCCTCCTCCGCAGATGCTCCTTTAGTAGAGGTGAAAAGGCGAAAAAAACAAGGCACCGCGCGCTTACTTTTCACCTCTCCCCATTTCCCAGCCCGTGCCAAAAATTTTAAATTGGCAGTCTAAACAAACAGGTAGAGGAAATATCGATATATAAGAAGATTCTACTTACTGTAACATACGATCCACTTTTCAAAACATATTTGGAAGTGAACTTGTAAATGACTGGTGGTTTACCATCAACTGATCTTTCCACACTCCAACCACCAAGAGGGAAATCCTAGAAGCCGACAGTACAACAAACGACAATATAGTACAAATTAACGCAATGTTAATTTTAATAAAATAGAGCTTGCTTTGGTTTTGCATTACTACGCTCAGTGATTGGCTCATGAAACTTGCACAACTTTCTCGGCCAATCAGAAGTAAAACCAAAACAAATTGTGATTCGCTCGCGCACTTTTTCCCGCGCTTCGTGCCGGCTTCGTGTATTTGCTTCGTTTTCATTGGTTCAGTGGATTGCCTGTGTCCTTTGTGAATGGCCAGAGTGATTACCTTGGTTTTGGTTTTACGTAACTCAATTGAAAATTGCTCTATAGCTGGATATATTTTTCAAAACGTGGTTCATACTAATTTCGCCGCTTTCACTGCAACTCACTCACAACGCTTTTTTAAAAACTCGTACATAGGAATTCATCATCAACTAGCTATATATAGTAATTTTTGTCCCGGCTGACAACATGAAGGGCCACGCATGTTATGATTAACAATAATTCCATGAACGCGCATTGGATATGATATGGTGGATAGTCAACGACGCGCGTAGCGCCGAGTTAGCTACAGTCAAACCTCGATTATCCGGACCTCGATTATCCGGATTTCTCGATTATCCGGACTTCCTTCCCTGGTCCCAATTCAATGGCTAAATTCATAATGTTTTATCCTTCCATGAGGTCAAAAACATCGTTGAGTGTTTGATCGTTCGACGCCGCAAGTTAGCAACCACGTGTAGTCACCAGGCCCAATACGAAAAGATGTACAACTAGTACTGCTCAATATCCAACAAGCGCGTAATAATTGTTTTATTAAAAATATCTAAAGAATTGCGATATTCAGTGAGCTCCCCGGCTGTATTCGCTGTTCAACGCGTACACCTACCATATTTGTGGTCCATGGTATATATGAGCTCACATAACCATGACCTGTAAACCAATCAAAACTCAGGAATTGCTTACTTTAGATCCATTGTTGTACAACTGAACAAATTTGCCGTCAGCGCTTGCCTCCTCAATCTGAATACATCCTTCGTAGTCAGGTACTTCAATTCGTCTACGCTTACGTTTACTTGGGGACGTGATGTTCCACCTGCAAGAATATTTTACAGGCCACGTTTGTATTGGTAGACAAAAAAAAAAAAAAAAAACAGGTCAAACAAGGGAAATGTATATCGAGTGATATTTATTATATAGGGTACGTGCGCGGCAGCCATGTTGGGGGAGTAAAACAATAAAACCATTCTCCTTTGGGAAAAAGTTTCATTTCTATGCAAATAATATTTTATTGTTTACTCCTCCAACATGGCCGCCGCGCACAGACTCTATAAACTGCGGTTGTTTATTGGGATTTTGACCACCGAGAAAAACAGTATCACGACGTGTGTAAAATGACGATAATTTTTACGTGTTTGATATCACCAATCACGTGCTGACAAGTTTGCCATGTTTCAAGGGTGAATGAGCCAAAGTTTATCGATATTAAGTCGAAACATCTTCGGATCTTCCTCGGAAACTTCGGCAATCTTTGGGAAAATTCGGAAAAAGTCTATATATCACACCTGATATCTCCGAGCCTAAGGACAAGTTACAGTCTCGTGGTTACTCGTTTACATATGTTTGACCAATCACCTTTCAGATGGCGTGATTCTTTTTATTTTTGCATGGATTTAAGAGCGGTTTTTAGTTGAGTATCGAAAGTAATACGCATTTGCTTTGGTTTTGCATTACTAGTACGCTTAGTGATTGGTTCAAAAATCTCGCGCCACTTTCTCAATCAATCAACAGTAAAACGAAAACCAATCATTGCTTAGCTACAACAAAGCACGACACCATAAGCTGTTTTAGCTTTAAGTTTTATCGCGAGTAAATAAAAGTTGTTGTTGTCGTTGTTGGCTCGTTCGCGCACGTTTTCCCGCGCTTCGTGCTAGCTACATGTATTTACTTTGAGATTTGAATTGGTTCAATGTCTCTTGTGATTGGTCAGAGTGATAACTCCTGTTTTGGTTTTACAAACAGCGCTCTATGTCTTTGTTATTTCCGCATATCGTTATTAATTAAAGGCTCGCGGAAAAAAACCTGCGAAAGTTAATATTAATCCGCAGAAAGGAAATGGAACGATGTTAATCGCTCACTTGCTATAACACGGGTTGTAACTATATATTTGTCATGACAACCGATAAAGATTTTCTTCGTATTATTAATAATAAAAATCTATCAGTTTTTGGACTCAGCGCTTTGTACTTTTTTCAGTTTTTGTACGTGTTTCTTGGAATATCGCTTACGAAAAAATGTTTTACTGGCCAATTTTGCGCAATTTTCGCTAATTTTAACGCCCGCAAAAAGGCTGGGAAATTAGAGTTATTTTAAAGAAAGCATGTGACAGGTTCCGTCCCAGTTAGAACCTAAAATGCAGAAAACGGAAGAAAAAAACTAAAACATTTCATAGAAACAGCTGTTTTATATTGAATTTCTTCATTTTGTTTTTATATGTTATAAGTCAATAAAAGAAGTCTGGGAGACTGGGTTCCAGTGATCCAAAATTTCCGTGGCAAAGTTCTCAGTGGATAAAATCTATGTTTTTTAACATCATAACTACAGTTTCTCATACCTTGCTTCTTCTTCTTCAATCATCTTTCTATAAGCTATAATATCCGAGTCCAGCGCACTCTTCACTCCCATGAGGGACTCGTCATATTTGAAGTCGGACTGAATCCTCTTCTGGAGTTCTTTGATTTGAGCATCTCGGTTAGCAATAGTTTCCTCGGCCCTCTTTTGGTCACCTGCTCGCAATTTTTCCAAATCTTCAATTCTCAGTTCCAAGCTTGCGTGCTACAGATAGATAAAAAACATAAAAACTTCCGCAAGTTTTAAGACAGGGTGTTGTTTTCAACATTCGCCAGGTAATGATATCTTCAAGTTGCTTGCAACAATTTTAAGTGCATAGAAGTAAGGACACGTTGGAGTAAAAGATATATACTTAAAGACCTTCTGCAGGTTATAGGCTCAACTTCTGCCAACGAAAACAATATTCCAGTTAACCCACCCTCCCCCCTCCTTCGGTGTCCGAATTAGAAAGGCTTAACTGTACTTTCCTTGCATCAGAGAAATCAAGTCGTTTCTTTTCAGCTCATTTCCAAACAGTTCCTTAGTGAGAAGCCTACCCAAAATGCCTTACAAAGTTGTATATAAGCTCAGGGCTTACAACCGGCATTTCACATGTATCTCCAGAAGATACTCGGATGGTAGTAATGACTTTTTGCATCTTTGTTATATAAATAAGCAGGGAAGATATGTCCACTGAATAATTAAAGGGATTTACTTTGAAATCACAGTAAACAAAAAGTGAAGAATGTTATTTCCATATTACCTTTGACTGCCACTGGCCAATCTGTGCTTTGAGATTTTCGACACTAATGGACAAAGTTCTGTTTTCTTCTCGAACATTTGACAACTCCTCCCAGTCGTTTGCACACATCTGCTGCAGCTCTTCATACTAAAGAGGTAATAGTACATGACCCGTGAGTGCTTATATAGTTACGTCAACTTCCTAATAATGGTACAATGGCAGTTAATTAACCCTATTCAGACCGGGCTTTTTTTGGACCTTCTCAGACCGGGGGGGGGGCTTCGGAAGCCTCCCCCCCCCCCCCCATGTAACTTCCAGAATATTTAAGCAATCAACATGAAACTTATAGGATGTATTGTAAGTCCGAAACTGTTTCTTTTGGTATACGTCACGTGGGATGGTGACGTCACATCACGTGACAATTACATCATGATGTCAAAACAGCCGCCATCTTGGATCCGCCATCTTGGATTTCAAAATTTTTTCAAAATGCTAGAAAACCACCCAAAATTACCGCAAAGTACTCAAAATAAATAAAAATGTGCTTTAAACCCGTAAAAATGTAAAAATAATTCCATTTAAGTTGATTTTTATAAACAGAAACACGCAAAATTACAAATTTGGGAAAACATGCCTGTCAAAATGCCGTTGCCATGGTGATGTCAAGTTACTGACACATCATCCAACCCAACTAAATTGTTGCCAGATAAATTTTAGGAAAACTCAGAAAGTTTGGCAGCGTTTGGTTAAATCTTAAAAAAGTTATAAAAGTTCAAAGTCAGAGCGGGTCTCAAAAGCCCCTCCTCCCCGGTCTGAATAGCGTTAATCTTATAGCCCATTCACATCAAAGCTAAATCACATTTTGAACACATTTTTAAATTGTTTTTTTTTTTCGCTAAATTAAGTCGCTAACAGATGCTTGCCGACTTTTAACTTGACAAAAAAAAAAGCATATGTTAGAACTTTTAAAATACTTGAACCCTAAGTATGTAACATTCAGTCTCAGTTTTAAGTTTCATTTTTTCTCGCTTAGCCTGGTTTAGAATGGAGTATAAGTTATAACGTTTCAAGTTGATAAGGATCAAGTGATTTCATTAAAGCAAGGAGTCCAAAAGTGTCAGTACTTTTAATTAATTTGCATTCTTTTTTGCAGTTATTATCCAATCAGAAGCCGAGAACGGCTTCCAGTAAAATTCTGGTTGGAATAAACTGCACGCCATTACAGCACATTGAAACAAAAGTAAACTTTCGAAGTACATAAAAGCATTTGAAACGTTATAACGATGCAAGACACAACCACAATGAACTAGTAAATATTTGAGCACTTTGCCAAAACCAAAAGTGAAAGTTATTATTTCTATATTTTATACCTTGGACTTCCACTGGTTACGCTCTGATTTGAGATTTTCGACAGTCATTGTCAAAGTTCTCTTTTTTTCTCGAACAGCTGACAACTCTTCCGCAATTTTTGCATACATCTCCTGCAGCTCAGCATACTAGGAAATAATAATACGAAAACCAAGGCTGTAGGTTTGTTAACAACTAAAAAAGAGTAAAGCAGGGGGCTAAAGTTTTTTTACGTGTGGGACGGAAGAGTTCAAGCCGGTTTTTTTTTTTTTTTTTTTTTTTAAAAAAAATCTGAAACAGTGGTAAGGAAGCTATCAATCATACAGTAAAGCCAACCGAAGTGACAGATTTCTACAGGGGATTCTCACTTATGACTAAAATTCATGTACACCAGTCGCGCTCATGCTCTGAGGCAGTTAGAGCTATACAGGAGGGTCTTGGAAGGCTGGTTTAGTGAAAACTGGGCCCATGTCGTAACTTCCTGTACATTGCTAGGTTTCTCCAAAATATGACTGTAAGAGAAAGTGATAATGCAGCTTAGTGAATACGATGAAAAATGGAATTCATTCTGCCAGGAACAGGAACCTACAGTTGGGGCTGTTTAACAAAGCCACCCAGAAGACAGAATGAACTGGCCATTCGGCAGAGAGGTGTCTCTTGTAAAGGTAGAGATGTGACCCAGAGAGGGTGGCCTGTGCTCCCAAGATTTGGCCATACGAGGAGGCTCCGCCACCAAGGGGTACCATTTCAGGCCGGAGGTATATAAAAGCGCAGTTTAAGTATACGAAAGGGTGTGGGAGAATGTTATTTAGGTATTAAAAAGGGCCTTCCAAAGCATCTAACGGTTGATTGATCTGAGTATTTTAAGAGGTATTTCTACTGTAGGAATGAGAAAGGGGTATCATGCAAGTATTGAGTGTCATATCGATCGAGGTGTCCACGAGAAGAGGTCCCTCTATAGTTCAGAGCTTTGCTGTCGATTGTGAAGAGTTTGTGTTATTCTCCTTACCTTAGAATTGTGACGTTTTTCATCTTCTTTCCTGAGTTCTTCCAGCTTCTTGGCCAAATTTTCTTCATACTGGACTTTCATTTGAGACATAATTTCAATGCGCTTTGACTCTTCGATTCGTAACAGAGAGCGGAACTCAACTATTTCCTAAAGAAAAGACGAAAATAAACTTATATGTCATCAATCTCGTCACATCGCATCTATCACATCAGTATATCACATCACATCACATTACATCTCATCACATCACATCACATCACATCACATCTCATCTCATCACATCGCATCACATCACATCACATCACATCACATCTCATCACATCTCATCTCATCACATCACATCACATCATCACATCTAATCTCATCTCATCTCATCTCATCACATCACATCACATTACACATCACATCTCATCACATCACATCACATCACATCACATCACATCACATCATATCATATCGCATCTCATCTCATCTCATCACATCACATCACATCACATCATCACATCTAATCTCATCTCATCTCATCTCATCACATCACATCACATTACACATCACATCTCATCTCATCACATCACATCACATCACATCATATCATATCGCATCTCATCACATCTCATCACATCACATCAAAAAAAATCTCCTCACATCTCATCGCATCGCATCACATCACATCTCATTTGATCTCATCTCATCACATCTCATCACATCTTATCTCATCTCATCTCATCTCATCTCATCTCATCACATCACATTACACATTACATCTCATCACATCACATCACATCACATCTCATCTCATCACATCACATCAAAAAAATCTCATCACATCTCATTAGGGACGGACCATTATTTTTTTGGAGGGGGGGGGGGGGAAGAAAAATATTCAAAAAAAAATTGTTTGCAGGGCCTGGAAAGACAAAATAAATTGTTTGCAATAACGATATGTATAATAAAAAGTAGTAAGAATTTCGAAAAAACTGTTGCAGAGGTGCATAAACTAAAAAAAAACGTTTGCAGACGAAAATGTTTCATCCCCCCCTCCCAAGAAAATAATGGTCCGTCCCTTACATCTCATCACATCACATCACATCACATCACATCACATCACATCACATCTCATCACATCACATCAAAAAAAATTTCATCACATCTCATCTCATCACATCTCATCTCATCTCATCTCATCTCATCTCATCTCATCACATCTCATCTCATCTCATCTCATCACATCACATCACATCACATCAAAAAAAAACTCATTACATCTCATCTCATCTCGTCTCGTCTTATCACATCAATCTCATCTCATCACATCACATCACATCACACATCACATCGAATCTCATCACATCTCATCATATCGCATCGCATCGCATCTCATCACATTACATCTCATTACATCTCATCACATCTCATCACATCATCAAAAAAATCTCATCACATCTCATCTCGTCTCGTCTTATCACATCGCATCTCATCTCATCACATCACATCTCATCTCATCGCATCACATCACATTTCATCTCAACCCATCTCATCTCATCACATCACATCACATCTCATCTCATCTCATCTCATCTCATCTCATCTCATCTCATCTCATCACATCACATCACATCACATCACATCACATCACATTTCATCTCATCTCATCTCATCACATCACATCACATCACATATCGCATCGCATCACATCACATCACATCACATCACATTCCAAATATTTGGAACAGCTCCCGAAAACTATCAGATGCGATCATCTTAAAACTAGTTTTTTAACAACTAAGATAGTTAAAAGTCTAACCTCTTCATGTTTTTTCTTCATAGAAACGAGTTCTGCATCCCTTATCTGTAGTCTGCTTTCAAGGTCCACCCTTAAAAGGCGCTCTTGTTCAAGGCCATAGTTAGCTAACTCCAGAGCTTCTTTCAGCTCTTGGCATTCTTTCCTCAGCTCCTGTACAACAGCTTCTAAGTTCCTGACTTCTTGATTAACTGCTGCTAGCTGCCCTTCTTTGTCAGATAGTTTCCTCTGAGCTGCTTTTAAGGCATCTTGGGTCTTCTTGTGCGCTGCGATCTCTTTATCAAGCCTTCATGTGAAGAGTGAAAAGAAAATTTAGGTGAATTCATTGCTTCGCGGATATTGGGCGGAACGCTTCCACCGTTTTGCTGTAACTACAGGTAAAATAGACAAGCAATCAGTTTGTTTTGTCAAAACGCGATTTAATACATGACTATCCGTTTGCTTGCTTTTCATGCGGTTTGATCTCGCATTTGATTGGTAGATACGCAATTAACATGCCAAAGTCTAACAAAGAGTTCACGGTTTCCTGATTCGCACAGTGTTAACCGCCGGAAGGAAGCGTTTCGCGTCTTGCACAAAACAAAAGGTTAGAATACTTAGGGTTTAAAAACCACAACATACTAGGAGAAACTGTTCTGTATGCCTTCCACCCATCGCCACAAACTAGCAACGAAAATTTGTCCAAAAGAAATTTCAAGTTACAATTTGGTCATCCGTACACCGAGATGTCGTGACGAAAAACACACTTCAGAAGAGTACCGTTCTTTTTGTGCATTCGACTTTGCTGTTACTCCTAACAACAACATAGGTTTAACGGATAATCCTTGTCACTGAATAACGTAGTTTTCATAAATTTTGTTTAAGTTACAAAGGCATAATCCCCCCCCCCCCCCCTCACTGCGGTGCAGAATTGCCCATAATTTTTGGACAATTAGTATTAAAAGAACAAATCATGAACTTACTTCTTCTTGAATTCATCCGCCAATGCCGCGTTCTTCCTATTATCGATCTGTAGGCGTTCTTTCTGCCTTGTGGCCTCTTCGAGCAGCCGATTTACCTCTGCTAGCTTCGATTCAAAGAAACTTCTCAGGTTTTCTAACTCTGTTTCCGCCCTCCTCTTCGATATAGTGATTTCGGATGTCAACTTTGTGTTCGACTCTACCAAGATTTTCTTCTCTTCTATCAACTCGCTGTTCGACCCTTCCAAAGCTCGGAGTTTGTCGAGAAACGAGGCAAGACGTTCATTCAATCGCTTAAGTTCTTCTTCTTTCTTCTCTAGGAAATAACGAAGCGCTCCCTTTGTCGGGGAAGTTGGCGGTAAAGTCGTCATTTTGGAAAGCAATTCAGTTCAGCAGACGCGATACGTTTGTTATTCGCTCCAAACGGATACGGTTAATTTGTTTCTGAGATGTTATTTTCACCAACATGCGATTATTTAAATTGCTGGTGCATGTAAGTTGAAGTGCCTAGTATTAAAATCTACATGTGTTGAATGAAACTCGGAAAACCGTCAACTACCAATCAGATGCGAGACGCCATAGCAATTAGCCAGAAGGGTTGTATTTTATAGCTGTAGTCACGACATAAAACAACGAGTTCTAAAGTTGATACCCCTTCCGAAACTAGTTGAACCATTCTTCTTAACTTTACTATTTCACAGTCGCGACACATGCGTAGGACAGTGAACGACTTTTTAGTAATATATGTTAAACTCAGTGGATGTGACAAAAAGGCAACGGTTTCACGGATCACCTCAGGCAACTTTTTTTTTTTTTGCGGTTTCATCATTCATCTGCTGATTGGTAGCGACACAATAAACATTGCTTAAAAGCAATATTCGGTGTGTCCACGGTCAAGGTTTCACAGTAAACTGAGCGTGGTCTATTGCATTGCACAAATATCAAATAAAGACTTACTACATTTGATTCTTTGATTATCTGTTATCTATTATGTGCATATTTTTCGCTTTAACCCATCACGAATTATATTGAATAGTCATTATACATAAGCCACATACAGAGGTTGCAAAAACTCGGAAACAACTTTGTCCACGAAGGCCGAGTGACGTAAGCCCGCTAAGGGCCTGTTTTCGTTTGATAACGAAAAGTTTTCCTTGTTGAAGGTCAACCTCAGCTCCATACCGAGCCACCCCGGCTGGGACAACTTTTTTTACATTTCTTTATAAATAGCAGCGAACTGTCAACATGAGAAATCAATACTTTGTTTGGGAACTGGCAGCGTAATGCGCAGATCTGATCGTCTTTGTAATAATTTCGAACAGGTAGTTTAACTTATCTTGTATTAAGAGTGTGCCCGTGAGAGAACAGGGCAGAACCAGGTAACAAGTGATACAGCTCATATCACCGATTTCGCCCAAACTTAGCATAAATGTTGGGTATGGTGAGCTATTTACTGTGGCAAAACATTAACTCAAAATATTTTATTCCCTTCAAGTTATGGCACCTTTTGAAAAAATGGCCATTTTTCACTAATTTATGCATATTTAATTAGCTGACTTTGATTGACCAGTTCCACAAGAAAAAAATACTTCTGAAAATAAAATTCACTGCGTTATATTCTGTGGTTATTAGGCTTTAAGTACAATAATTCACTTCAACCGTCTGATTTGATTTCTTCTCCTCAAACGGTCTTTTGGAAGGTACACATTTCGTACAGTTGGAAATAGCCTTTAACTAGTGCCCAATATCTCCCATGAGCAACAACTTATATACATTATTCTTACATGGGTAATGAAATCCATTATTAAACTTCACAAAAATGCCACAAAATGTCTGGGGACTTCAATATTTTATTAGTATTGAGGAACTAAACACACGTGACTTAACGATTTCTTGCTATTTCATCAAAATTCACCGAAACACAAAAGCCATTTATTTGCCTCAATTTGGCATAAAATCGGTACGAAATAGCTAATCAAGCATAAATCTAAAGATAACAATCAAAATATTGGCGAAGAAAAGGCAGTTGGGACATTTTTCGGAGCGTTTTCAGAGCCATATAATTCGGCAATGTTGTGATAGCAAATGTAAAAATAGCAGCGAAAGATTTTCTTCAAAAGCTCGCTCAATTCAACATTTAGGCACATCAAAGTTAAGAAACAAGAAAGTAATACTACATACATGCCACTTATCGACACACAGATGCTTTCTTTTGAAGAATTTGTTCTTCCTCGCTGCACTTCGATCCTTCGATCGATCTCAATTGACATGTACTGTTGCTTTGAGGGGCGATGAACTTAGCCAATACATCGTGGTTCATTCTTCGTGAAAGTTGTAAACAGGTTGTCAATAAAGTCATTCAAAGAGCTGTTCAAAGTTCACGGAAGGACACTTGTCTCAGCCAGTTTGCATGAAATAAATTTAACTGGAAAATAAACAGCCGCCATGTTGAATTTCTACCTTTGAGCCTGCCGTTTCAGTCAGCGGTACGGCCGTTCACTGGGTATCACGCGTCCATCACGCGTGACCACACGCGCGATCATTTGCTTTTCTTCCGCGAGTGTTCGTTGGATGCGTTTGTGATGAAAATGAGAATATTTTCAAATTGTCGTAGGGAAAACAATTTCCTCCGCTACAGCTTGACGTGTTTGCCGCAATGTGATGCTGAACGAACTCTAGGGTGCTTACCATTTGTTGGAGAGAACCGGTTGGAATGACCACTGAAAAATGGAAAGGCTTCTTTCCAAAATTAGCAAACTAAGATGTCGCTTACCATTTGTAGCTCAGTTTCCTGTTATTTCTTTCCGTTGTTGGGAGACTTGAAGGATGGGAGACTAGAACTGGGAAACCTTACAAATGGTAATTAAATTTCTGACGTTCCGTCAATTTCCGAAGAGATTTTCCAGAAAAAAAACTGTTCCATTTGACTTTCACCGAAACAGAGTTCTTGATTTTTCTGTTCAACGGTCGGCATGCACGACAACCAAATCAAAATAATTGTTTATGTTCCAAAATGACGCTAAATGGCGGTATTAAACTGCTCCGACGTCTCGGCAATACTGCCTTTTTTGGGGTGGCACCCTGAAGAAGGCAGTATTGCCGAAACGTCGGAGCAGTTTTATACCGCCATTTAGCGTCATTTTGGAGCATAAACAATTATTTTTAGCATAAAAGACGCCACACAGTTAAACAAATCAAAATGTCAACGGTCTCCCAGTTACTTTTCAGACATTTGTATTTTTTTTATAGCTTGTTCAAATTCCCCTCCCCTGGCGGAAATAGTGATTAATACCGCGCATAACGATTACATTTTTTGACCAAATTCCCCTACCCCTGGGGCATGAATGGGGAAAAATGAATAACTCAGCAAAATTGGAGAATAACATTTACCACGGGATAAATCACTATACGGTGGATAGCGAGGTAGGTTTTGTAATCGTTTCTTGCGCAAGTGCTTTAGTTGGGGGAACGTCTGTGCTGAACTGAACAAAGTATTCACGTACGAAATGCCTTTAGCGACGCAGTCTATATGGCGCAGCAAATATATACATATATCTATAAAGGTGTGATTGTAGAGAGAGAAAACAACAAAGAATAAAACGGGTTTCCCTCGCGTTGACCTCGAAAAAGTCAGAAGACTACCTGTGCTGGTTGAAACATTAGCTAATAAGTTTGGCCGTCTTGCATAGTCCTAGTCTTGCAATAAATTTGTTAAAGAAATAAAAAACGCACCCGAGTGCATTGTTGAGTTATATAAGCACGCGGGAATTTTTAAGAACACGAGAGAAGTGCATAGAGAAGCACGAGGCGCAGCCGAGTGCTTCTCGCACTTCTCGAGTGTTCTTAAAAATTCCCAAGTGCTTATATAACTCAACAATGCACGAGGAGAAAGTTTTTTATTTCTTTTATGAAATGTTAAAGAAATTGCGCGCGCTAAAACTCGTGACGTAAGCAGCGTGCATTATAACTCGATAAAGCACGCGCGTGACGTATGCAGCGTGCTTTATTGAGCTTTAATATACAATCTTCGTTCACTGTCCAAAATCCACACGCGCAATTGGTTAAAATAGATCACGTGATTTTGCTTTACCTGTCGTCAGCAAACTCCGACAGTGCAGTATTGACAATAATGCACACAAATCGTGCATTATTGAAATGTCTTCAGCTTCAAGGCTTGTAGAAGTGGAAGAAAAATATATTCTTCAAATTATCAACGATCCAATACCAAACAAAATCGAAGAGGATAACAACTTGAAGCGCTTTTATGGTCAAAGGTAAACTGCAGCTCAATAAATAGATTTTTGTGTGCGATTGACTTGCTTGTAGTTGCTTGATTGTGAAAGCCATCGACTTGCTGACTGTTTCACTGCTGTTTTTATGAACGACCACAGCTGATGGACGACTTTACGAACCATTTTAAGCTTTATTTCTGTACGGGTTATTTGTGAATTTTATACTATTGATGTTATCCCGTGTAATTATGTACTACTAGACTTCTTTAATACTTTTAAACACAAAGCTTATTGTTTGAAGGTTGTTAAGTCGATGATCGCTTGCAGTGTACTCAGATTGTATATTAAAAGGGTTAGAGTCTGTCCGTTCGTGTTTTGTTGACAAATACACGCACTTGCTGGCCTCACAATGAACTCGAAATTTTCAATACTGCACTCGGCTACGCCTCGTGCAGTATTGAACATTTCTCGTTCATTGTGCGGCCAGCGCGTGCGTGTATTTGTCAACAAAACACTCACAACAGTCTCTAACCCATAAATAATGAATTCAAACTGACCAATCACAGCGCGCGCAATAACTCGGACATTTTATAATTAGTTTTAATGCGGGGTTTAAGCACTCTACAAAAGTCTGCATTTGCGTCTTTGTAACTCACATAGCCACTTAAATTGAGTCGGTGATGAAGAAAATTATCATTTGAAGCCGCAATTCGTCACTTGCAATGTGGGCATTCAAGAGGAAAAATTTGTCCCCATAAAAGCCCTTTTCTAAAACAAAACTGCAGTAATGACGTTTATCGGTAAATGGACAGATGGAGAACTTTGTGGAATCCCGAAAAAGAGAGTGGGTACAAATTCAGTCTCCTAGCTACCAAAGTGTAATATAATATAGACGATTTGAACAGAAGGAATAGATGTACACAGGCCAGGCTAACAACCTGACCGCCATTTCTTCGAATGTCCATATTCACCCCCTCCCCCACCTCCTAAAAAAGACAGAAACAACAAAAAAAAAACAATAAACATACTAGTTTTAACCTGATATAAGATGGAAAAACTTGCTCTGATTATTTAATGGTTTCCGACATTTCAGAGCTCAATTTCAGAGCATCAAAACCGATTGCATCGTATACATTACACTGCATCCAGTGTATTTCTCTTCAACTATTTATCAAAAAAATTCAATGGAGAAGTTGAAAAAAATTCTCACTTTTACAAGAAACGCACACTACTTATAAGGCTAAGATCAAGCCCCGGTTGTTCAGAGGGTAGATAACGCCATGCGCTACTTATTCCGACGAAAACAAACATTTGCGGAGGAAAAGCAAATGAACACGAGTGTGTATAGCTGTGTATAGCTGTGTAGGGCTATGTATAGGCGTGTATAGCTGTGTAAGCCTAGGCTATGTATCCCTTCTATGAATATCCCTATATAGGATTTAGTCAAACAACTATATGATGACTACACTACGTACTTGCCCCAGTGAACGCCCGTACCGCTGACTGAAACGGCAGGCTCAAAGGTAGAAATACAACATGGCGGCTGTTTATTTTCCAGTTAAATTTATTTCATGCAAACTGGCTGAGACAAGTGTCCTTCCGTGAACTTTGAACAGCTCTTTGAATGACTTTATTGACAACCTGTTTACAACTTTCACGAAGAATGAACCACGATGTATTGGCTAAGTTCATCGCCCCTCAAAGCAACAGTACATGTCAATTGAGATCGATCGAAGGATCGAAGTGCAGCGAGGAAGAACAAATTCTTCAAAAGAAAGCATCTGTGTGTCGATAAGTGGCATGTATGTAGTATTACTTTCTTGTTTCTTAACTTTGATGTGCCTAAATGTTGAATTGAGCGAGCTTTTGAAGAAAATCTTTCGCTGCTATTTTTACATTTGCTATCACAACATTGCCGAATTATATGGCTCTGAAAACGCTCCGAAAAATGCCCTAACTGCCAATCTTCGCCAATATTTTGATTGTTATCTATAGATTTATGCTTGATTAGCTATTTCGAACCGATTTTATGCCAAATTGAGGCAAATAAATGGCTTTTGTGTTTCGGTGAATTTTGATGAAATAGCAAGACATCGTTAAGTCACGTGTGTTTAGTTCCTCAATACTAATAAAATATTGAAGTCCCCAGACATTTTGTGGCATTTTTGTGAAGTTTAATGATGGATTTCATTACCCATGTAAGAATAATGTATATAAGTTGTTGCTCATGGGAGATATTGGGCACTAGTTAAAGGCTATTTCCAACAGTACGAAATGTGTACCTTCCAAAAGACCGTTTGAGGAGAAGAAATCAAATCAGACGGTTGAAAGGAATTATTGTACTTAAAGCCTAATAACCACAGAATATAACGCAGTGAATTTTATTTTCAGAAGTATTTTTTTCTTGTGGAACTGGTCAATCAAAGTCAGCTAATTAAATATGCATAAATTAGTGAAAAATGGCCATTTTTTCAAAAGGTGCCATAACTTGAAGGGAATAAAATATTTTGAGTTGATGTTTTGCCACAGTAAATAGCTCACCATACCCAACATTTATGCTAAGTTTGGGCAAAATCGGTGATATGGGCTGTATCACCTGTTGCCTGGTCCTCTTATGGACACACTCTTAAACCACCAAAAATGTGAGGCTCTACCTTTATTTCATAGTATTTGCTGTATTAGCGGAGCTCCACAGCGGCCCGAAGGGCCGCAGAGCGGAGTCCCATAACCATAAAAAATCCACAGAAATAGGAAAACCATGAACTTGAGTTTTCATGGTCATCACGGCTAGCGGCATGGCTCGCAGGCGCGTAAGGTTTGTTCTAAGGTTTGTTCAAAATAGCCTACTCGCGAATCTGATAGTTCAAGATGAATACTTTTTGGATTGTGAACTTCTGGCTGGGATAATTACTTGGAGTTTTTGCCTTATCGGAATTTCACTCTCGGGTTCACTGTACTCAACATAGAAAGAAAGAAAACACAACTCTGGGACGTTAGTTACCAAAGTTTATTTACGATATAGACAAAAACTGCAATGGCGACTAACTTCATACAAAATCTAGCCTCGCAGGATACATCTCTTCTAAAAAAATCTTTTATTGTACTGGCACAACCAGACGTTTATGACAAAGATGACTTATGGTAGAGTACTCGAGTTGACCGCTAAAGCGTTTACGAAACAACATAAACAGATCAAGCACTGTTTTGCTAGTTCCACTTCAAAAGTTTTGGTTAAACAGTAACATGCCTTTTCTCTTGTAAACTGAACTTTGTTTAAAGTACTTTAAAAATGCCTTTTCTGGTTTGCTTTATGAGAAAAACTTGCATCCAGTGAATCACTAACTCAATTATTTTATCCTTCAAACCCACTCACTGATGAATTCCTAAGTTCTGTTTACCGAGCTTCATAAAAATCCAAGCATGATGAAAGAGTTGAGAACACAAATAATATATGAGCAAGAGTTAGGGCCATTTAAGACTGGTAGTAGTGGAAATTAAGACGCATGCTTTAGAAGCTGTTGTAAACTGGTCCTTATCTTCCAGCATAAATTAAATATTAACGACACCGAGTTTACCATAAGTTAGAAAAAGTAACAATACTTATGTTGACAGTCATTCAAAGAATGTTCAAAATTTGTGTAAAAATCATAATACAATTACATTAGTTCACAGTCGAGTATTGCAAATAAAAAGAGCATCTCCAAGAATTCCTTTTTACAGAAAAAAGATATAAACCTAATTATTATAATTCAAACTGTTTCATTCTAAGGGCTAACTAAAAAGCTCAAAAATCAGTGGTTGAGTTCACATGTAAAATTGCTACTGAATTGTACAGCCTTTTGCAGTATCTCCCTAGAAAGAAAAATAAAAAGTTCATATAAAAAATTGAAACAAAAAACAAACAAACAAAAACTGAAGCACATTGTTTTCATTTGAATATAGCACGTGGTGAAGGGGAAGGGATGGAAGCAAGATGTTGTTGTGTCAGTTACTTAAATTATGATTGCTCGTATCAAACAATAGATATGTTCATAACTCTGTCAGAGCAAATCCCAAGAAAAGATCTACAAGATATTCACACTAAAAGTATAATAATTATATCACCAGCTCTACATGAAGGTTTTCTTACATGTATTCCAAAACTATCTTGAGTTACCATTTTTGAGAGGGGAGGACTGTGATTGGAGAAATCTAAGGGCTGAGTAGCGTGCATAGCTGATGGTTTTGTTGGGGTAAACACGTGCACGAGCAAGAGGCAAAGCCGCGACAACTAGCCAGGGGCCTAGGGAGAAGACAGCTTTCTTCTCCCTAGGCCACTCACGGCTTTGCCCCTTGCTTGCACACATGTTAACCCCAAGAAAACAGCCAGCTACGCAGGCTAAGGGCCAAAGGGGAATATTGCTATTTAGCAAGATATCAGCACTAACCTCACGGTGTCCAGACATTATTGCTCGACTGTCAGTTTCGTCAGTCCTTATGATACTCACTTCCTCACTTATCGCAGAAGCTGCTTCCTGCAAACAAACAAAAAATGAGCAAGACATAGACAAACAAGGTGGACTGGCCATCACAAAATACCTGTTAAGCTTTCAGTTTATACATGTATTTTTATATTTAGTAGACTCAGCTGTGTTCTATTGGAAATCCGCGAATCTGATTGGTTCTCCTACTGTTTTCTATTAGCCGATAGAAAACAGTCGCGCGCGCATAGCACTATGAGCAGTAATGTTCTTGATTTTTGTCTTCAAAGTGCACAAAATTGTAGGTTTTGGACTGCAATCCTTTAGAGTTTCTACTAAAACAATTAGACTACTCGCCCTCGTTTTCTATGAGCGATAGTCAACTCGGCTGCGCCTTGTTGACTATTCGCTCATAGAAAACTCGGGCTCGTAGTCTAATTGTTAAATAGACATACAATACATGGTTAAGTTTCACAATAATTTTATGAATAGCTGTTATTACAGTTCCCAGCAGTTTTACATACAAACCAGGCAAAAGGGTCATTCTGCATTCTTTTAAACCAATGTGTTGACCCCACTGCCTCATTCGCATACCTGCTCAACAAAAGCATATATTATTGCAGACTCAACTGCAGTAACAGCTATTGTCATGGGTCATTTACGAATTACAGAACAGAATTCTATTAAAACCAGGGGTCAAAGTCCACCTATCTGATTAAATGCATTACCAATATCTCACTGACAAATGGAAAAAACAACAACAGGCCTCTCTTTTTACTTTAACACCAAGTTCATAATCATATTGGAAATATACTCAACCCTCCAAGTTTATTTTTTTTCCTTAGTGGCCATTTGGCCACCGACTGCTCAAGTTTGGTCGTCAGTGAAAAATTTTAGTCGCTAAATTAAGCTCGCGCTTTCAATTCTTCTTCTCAATTTTAGTCTCCAGGCTGGCGACTTCAGTTCCAATTAAGCTGTCAGCTCCAAAATTTTAGTCGCCATGGCGACAAAAATGGTCTTTACTTGGAGGGTTGATACCGTTTAGTTTACCACTCCTTACAGAGCTTCTGTCTCAACCCTTCAATGCCCAAGATGAAACACTTAATTCTCCTTCTGATTACCATGTTTCTTTTATGTTAGTTTTGAAAATTTGGTGGTAGACCAAGACAATATTCCCAAGTTGATGACTTTCATTTTTCTCATCACATGTCTGTTCACAGTGCATTGAAAATGTAAGGAGAAACTGCATTTTGACTGCTACTGAGAATATGGGATGTTTCTAAAAGAGGAGCTACATGTAATTTCCATTGTCACTGTAGACAATAGCTGCAATGATGCAGTGAAAACGTAGAGAGAACTTAAAAGCAGCTTCCCAATGCTTGCATTCACATTTTGAACATCCAACAAAGAGCTTTATGCCTTTGGAAAAATTATAGTGTATATCAAAATTCTAAAGAGAGGACCCACTCATTGTCAAATCTAAGATACTTTAATCTTCACTTGAAGCTATAAATTAAAACAGTCTACTGTACATGTATAAGGGGTCATATTTACATATAAAAATTGACAGGGAGGTGACTTAAGCTACTTGTATAATGACTGTCTTAAATAATTATATAAATACAATTGAAGCACAACAATCAACTGACCAGGTGGCTTTTTCAATCAGACATTTAAAATATTTCTTATTACTAACTGCTACAGGGAAATAATTGGTATTTACAGTTATTTTCAAAAGTCAAATATGAATTATAAAATTGGAGACAACGACATCAACAAATTACAAAATAAAACTTCTTATCCTACATGTTGTACATTACACAAAGCTGTCATTTTTGGGTGACCCTATTCAGCGAAATGACGGAATGGCAGCAATGTTCACTCCAAATTTCTCCAGGTAGCTTCATTCCAGCTTGCTTGCAGTTAGCTTTTATTTGTTGGTTAGGGCAACCTATATTTTTGCCCCAACCAACCAATAAAAGCTAACCGCAGGCAAACTGGGATGAAACTACCTGCAATCAAGCAGTGCCATTCCAACATTCTGCCATTCTGCCACATAGGGTCACCCGCCATTTTTATATGTGTTGGATTTTAAAAAATATTCAATAAGTCCAACATTAACTGCTTACTTAATGAAGAAGCCACTAACAGGTAGAAATGGGAAGGAGTGAATAGAGTGAATTCGTGTAACCCGTTTTTTATATGTTAATGAGTCGTATAATATTCTTATGTTTGTGTACAACAACAAAAAATACACGAGTGGTCAGAAGACCTCAAAGAAATCACTTTAATAGTTATACGGAAAATAAGTATAAACAGAAAGTGTCTTTCTTTCAGCACTTCAAGAACATGTTCAACCTAAATTGAAAAATTAGCGGTCTGGTTCAAAATACGCAGGATTTAGTCATTTCACGTTGTTGTTTTTCAGAAGATGGGAAATAAATTTGCCAAGGAGTAATAGAACACATGCACAGCTATTTTCCTGCTCATTAAACCTTT
Source organism: Oculina patagonica (assembly GCF_052425735.1). Lineage (NCBI taxonomy): Eukaryota > Metazoa > Cnidaria > Anthozoa > Scleractinia > Oculinidae > Oculina > Oculina patagonica. The sequence goes on along the minus strand of NC_135758.1, from coordinate 6,692,221 downwards.
TGTTTGCTAAACAAAAGTTGTTTGTCATCGTGATTTGCTAAAGCTCCCCATTGGATTGCGCGCGCAGAATTGCGTTACAGTCAAGTTTAATTTGTTTTTCTTTACGCGATGTAGAATATAAAATGAGTATCTAAAATCGCAAGACAATTCAAGGCATGATAATTTTTAAGCCCCGTTATCTGTTTTGGTTTTTACATATTGGTAAATGCTTGAATTTTAACCTGACTTCCACATGCAAACACTTACGATTTGTCTGCAATTTTCTGTTTTCTTGTACAGCTCATTAAAATAATACACAGCCCATTAGCATATAAAAAACGGGTTACACGAATTCACTCTAATGACAAGAAAACCCTATAAAATTATGGTTGAACCACACATTCACTTAATTAAACTGCCCTGTCATGAAAATGAGCAAAATCCAGATATTTAAAAGGCACTCCAACTTGACTGGAGAGAAGCTCAAGTTCAAAGATTTCTTCCTCTACATCTTCATTGGCAAACTGACAAACACAGACACAAACCTGGCCATCAGAGTCCCTCAAAACTGTCTTTGTTTCTTTGCCAACGCCCCAACTCGCCTTCTGTCTAAAAACCAGTTCTGTTGGCGGTTTGTGTTGGCCGCCTCCCTGGGATGCCCAAATCTAGAATTTGCAAGTGTTATTTGTTAGTCTTATCTGTTGCACTTGGCTGCAACTGATCTGTTTATAAAACTTGTAATTCTTGCTATGTATGTCACAGAAGTCAATGTACATTATACATAAATTTGTGTTACCGGAGAGAGAACATTGGCAAGTCGAAAAGAAACATTAACAAAGACTGGAGTTAAATGTACCTACTGAAACAACATTCCTCAACTTTTCTCTCACTTAAGCAGAAAAGCACTTAATGGAAAAATTGGGTGCTTTCCATTAAGCTAAATATTTTGGAAATTTTGGTTGAAAGTAAAATTGAAAGGTCTATTTCGGTTTGGTCTGATAAGAAGAGGTAAGGTAAGGTAAGGTAAAACTTTATTTATGTAGGGTGGCCCATTCAGCACAGTGGCTGGTATCCAGAGGGGCCCCGCTAAATACAATTTCTAAAAATATAAAATATCTAATAGTTTAAAATAGTTATAAAAATATAGTTAAAAACTAATGTCTAGTAGTTGAAATAGTTATATAAAAGAGTTTAAAAACTGAAACGAATTACACGCTTGAACTGGTATAAAAAAATTTATTTATCATAAATTAGGTGCTATGAACAATGGTCAGTTCCTGTTGGTCCGACCGGTCGCACTTTGAAAATGGAAAGTACCCAATGATTCCATCTTCCTTGACCTTTAATGCTTCTGTATTTTTCTTGGTTTTGCGACCCCTGTGCTTATTGCGAAACCAGGACTCTAATTACAACCCTACCTGACCCCAGTTTTGTGTTTACTATCATTTGAGACTACAAACAGCAGAAGAAACATACTTGCAAGAAGAAGTTTTCAAACTTACTGTCACATATGATCCAGTTTTCAAGACATATTTAGGAGTGAACTTGTAAATGGCTGGTGGTTCACCATCCACTGATCTTTCCACGCTCCAGCCACCAAGAGGACAATCCTGAAAGCAAACAAAAAAAAAAAACAAGGTTTGTTAACTAAGGTATAAAAAAATGCAAAATTAATAAATATCTAGGAGCTGCATGGAATCCTTTGTGAAATTTGACAAATCTACTGTTCTGAAACTATTGGCCATTTAAAGTAAATCACATTAATTCATAAGTGCGCATTAGATCAATGTTTGCACAGGCAGCATATAGGCGTGTGATATCAGAAAAGCCATGAAAAATACATATCGTGTCGAGATCAACAAATTGTTTAAATCAACAAATCAAGACACTTCCCATACTTTTTCAAAATTATTTTTATAACGCTCTTTCCACTTGTTATAGCTTGAACAAAATTCTAGACTTTTTCCAGGCCTGAAAATCTATTCTTGAAAATATTTTTAAACTTGGTTGACATTTCAGAATTTTCCAGACTATGCAGGGAAAGGCCTGGTTCACACTAGTGACATAACAACATGACGACTTGGTCATAACAACTTAAAGAAAAGTTCAGTTCTTTCTAATGTTGTTATGCTTATGTCATTGTGTTGCAGCTACGTCGTTATGTTATGTTGTTCACACTGGTGACATAAAACATCAACGTGAGGTGTTTTTTTTTTTTGCATTTGCATGACCGTGCCATTATATCGTTATGTACCGGTAGCTAGTGTGAACCAGGCCAAACAGAAACTATTTGTGCAATACGGACGGGGAGTACTTACTTTAGCACCACTGTTGAACAGTTTCACAAAAGTTCCATCATTGCTTGCCTCCTTAATCTGAATATAACCCTGGTTTGAATATTTAGTTCCTATGGTCTCTTCCTCTGTGCGTATACGTTTGGCGGAACGTCTACCAGATTTAGCAGAAGCTCCAAACACAGGCGACGCTGGGGGAGTGATGTTCAACCTGAAAGTTGATGTTACTGTTAGATACTTGATAAATAACATTTGCTGCGAAGCGTTAGCGTAGCAGCAGAACTATTTTTGACTGTCCGCGCGGGGCCTGGGCGCTTTATATAGGCGACACACTCGATTTGACTACGTATGATCAGCGGCATGTAAAATGTGGAAGCTGCGTTTGTCGTTTGCGATGTCCTTTTCGCTAAAGAGCAAGAAGTTAAATTTTAAAGCGCTGCCGCTTGCGCTTCTGTTCAGTACGTTGTAAATGCTTCCCAAGAAACCTCTCTCGAGCAAGATGGTCAAGTATAGTGCCGGGAAAACGGTCTTTTCATCCCTTATGCGCCAGCTCTGATGAATAACGAATTTACGAGGCCTTCTTATAATTCGGTTTGATAATTCCCGTGTAATTGGATATCCTAAAACATGCCCTGGCATTTTCAGAGCTACGAGAAACGACTTCCGAACGTGTAATAGTCAGTCAGAAAAAGTCAGAAAGCCAAGTTGTTGTCAAACACGAAATCGAAACTTACTCAATTTATACCGTTAATTTAAAGGTCTTTGTTCTGCAACCAAACACTAAAATTATTCATTCCTAAGCTTATTTAAGGAGAAATTTTACTTTCTGAGTCTTAAGCGCGAAATATGCACAGCAAAAAGTACAATGACTTGCGAAGGCTCCACGCAAACGTTTTCATAATGACCTCGCGCTGGAATGGAACAAGCTTTGAGCTTTTTGACGTCATAAATTGGTGTTTCTGATGGCTTTGCGATCGAATATTGCACGTGCACGCAAGGTTGTGTTTGGAAACAGTCATTAACATTACCAGCATTTCACTCGCTGAGAGAAATCACATCTTTCACATCTGAAAATGTGAAAATTCGAAACATTCCTATGACCTTCCGTTCCGTTCCTACTATTATTCTTATTCTTATAACTCTCTTCGCAGCACTTTACTTGCTATCAGCAACTCCTAGTTTATAAATTATAGACCCTTTGCATAAATGGCCTCCTCATTTGAATAACAATATAGATACATCTTATGCCTCAAATTCACGTACGGAATCCTTGTCTATAAACATTTACATGAGGCTAAGGATGTACTAAGTATTGTTATGCAAATCTGGGTGCCATTTATGCAAAGGGCCTATGGTAGTCAGGGATGTAGCTAAGAGCCAGCTACTGGCTTATTTCACCAGGGATCCATATTCGTTTTTTCTCCAAGTCGTCAGCCGGGCAAGTATTCAAGATGACATACTTGCCCTGGCAAAATTTTACTTGCCCGTTGAAAAGTGAAGAATGGCGACCGTACAACAAGTAAATGAAAAGTTGACTTTTTTGTTATTATCACATGTATGTAACACTGTGTATACATGAAATCTTCAAGACAACGAATCTGTTTTAATAAAGTTTGATTCACAAGTATTTGTTAATGAGACTTTTTACTTGTCTACCTTGGCTGCCGGTTTACAAATTTCACAAAACATCACGCCCCAAGCGGCTTGCGATGTTGCGGAAGCGTATGATGCGGGCACAAATGAAAGCCAGGGCCTCTTCGACTGCAACCACGGAAGAAAAGAACGCTTTTGCTCTTCTTATTCATATTTGGTTTGTTTTTCTGAAGTGTTAACATTGCTTTTTTTTCTTTGCTGGCGGCGCCAGACCAAGATAACGGCAAATTTTGATCAAAACATCAGCTGATGCGATCGCCTCGTGTTTTCGCGGATGCAGCTGCAGTACAAAATATCAGCGGTTGAGAGCTTGAAAATTGAGCCTGCAATGATTTCATTGATGGAAAATACCGCATCAGCCAAGATGGCGGCCAAAATTATGATTTTATCGCGACAGAAAGTTGCAAATTATGTTGTGTTTTCGAAAAGTTATGAATGGATGACAAGTGGTCAGAACGCAAGTAACTCATAAGAAAACTTAATAATTGTTTTTTTTTTCATTAAGTCAAACTTAAGTCGTCCAGCGGACGAGTTTATGTAATCATTTGGTCGTCCATACGATGTTTTAGTCGTCTCGGATGACCGGACGACTGCGAATATGGATCCCTGTTTCACCGGTTGAAAGAGAGCTTATCACCGGCTAAAATTTTACAAGGAAACAAAGATTTGGAGTTGTTTTGAAGGTGTAGAGACCAAAAGAGCCAGCTGGGCTTTTCATTGAGCCAGCTTAGTTATTATTTTCTTAGTAGTCAAATCATATTCAAAGTACCGTACACAGGAAGCAGCAGGGCAGGAATGGCTTAGGGCACTGGTGCTGAAATCCGAAGGTCTTGGGTTCAAACCCTCCACCCTGCCACTATGTGTAGCTGGATTTGTTCTCAGTATTGAGTTCAAATCCTTGGTCACGATTTATATAGCCAACTGGTCTTCCTCCTGCCAGTTGGGATTTTTAACTAATTTTGTTATGTTTATTTAAAATATTTGTTTCCTCTCCTTCAGTGGCATGCCTGTAAACTAGCTATCTCAAAGATATGAAACTATTAAAGCGCATGACCACTATAAACAACATACTGGGCCCAGGCTGCGAAGCTACCTATTCAAATACATTTCACTCATCTATGATTACCGCTAGTTTTATTATTATTTAAAGTCAGATCAGAGACTGGGATATAGGATGGCTTTATCACACCTTGTTTCCTCTCCTTCTAGCATCTTTCTGTATGTTAAAATCTCCAAGTCCAGTGCAGTCTTCACTCCCATAAGGTCTTCGTAATCTCTAAGGGCAGTGTCAATTCTCTTGCGCAGTTCTTTGATTTGAAGATCTCGGCCAGCAATGGCCTCATCTGCTCTCTTTTGGTCACCAGCTCGCAGTTTTTCTAAGTCTTCAATTCTCACTACCAGGCTTGAATTCTGAAAGTTAATTAATGAGTATTTCAGTAAATAACTCTGTTTTAAAAACCAAGTCTCTAGAAAGGCATAACTTACTAATGAAACTTTTATATATACAATGTACTGCTACAAGTTTTACAACTTGCCAAGCACACTGTGCAGTTCTGAAAGTAGTGAACCCTCATCAGAGCTGTTTCTAGCAGAGCCCGAGTGCCACAGGCGACCTACTTTTGTCTTTGGGCAACGTGTATAATTTTGCTATCATAAAAGCTTGTAAGAACTGGGCACCCAAAAAGAACATTCGGGCACCCTGCAATTATTCTCAGAGCACAGCTTTGCCTATCCTCATTCAATTCCCTTGTACATGTAGGTAATAATAATAATAATAATAATAAGGTTTTTTGGGCGCATTTAAAAAACTCAATGCGCTTACATTTCTCTATTAAAAGAAATATTAATGGGAGTAAACAGTGATAAATCCAAGAACAACCCTTATTGACATTAATTTAAGATGTGGAGCTGATTTTGTAAACTGCAGAAATGACTACAAGTGGCATTTCCAACCAGCTGAATATGCAAAGGCTAATAACTAAAAGCTGGTGAGAGGTGGAGAGGGGTGCAGGGAGATAGGAAAAAAACAGAATGCCAAATTTACATTAACTTTTAGTGTTTCCTGACAAACATTTACACTGTACACTAAAAGTATCAAGGTGAATAAAACGTTTTCTGGTAAGAAATATTAAAAACTATGAGCTTTTGTCAGCCAGGCTGTTGACTTTACGAATAAAAATAATTTTGAGAGACTTTGGGGAAATTATGATTTCCTGAATACCTTGGACTGCAACTGGCTCAACTCAGACTTGACATTTTCAACAGTCATTGACAAAGTTCTTTTTTCTTCTCTGATGATTGACAACTCTTCTACATCCTTGGCAGACATCTTCTGCAGCTCATCATACTAAAACAAAATAACATTGCAGTTAAAAGTCGAGAAATGGTTGTAGCAGTTGTGTTTGTCATATTTGTTTACAACTGCAAAGAACCCTGAATAGCTGAATAATAATGACCTTTGTGTTACTGGTATGATGCACTACATTTGTACTTGAATTAGGAAAGAAGCCAAATAATTAATTAAGTATGCAAGGATCAAGCAAAACTATCAGTAGCTGTTATAGATATTCTGTTTTAAGCTGCATGACATGCTATTATTCACAATTATAACATGCTGGGCTACTTTATGTGGTCCTTCACTTGCCTGCCAAGCAAGTGAAGCATCATTTTGCATTGTGCATTAGAATTTGGGGGGTGGGGGTGGGGGTTTGGGACAACCTAAATATATTTAACAATTATCCTGCGAAATCGTGACGAATATCGCCTGATACTTAGCTGACAAGGCCGTTTGCAGAGTTGACTAAAATCAGACAATATTTCGCAAGATTGAGCAGGAAAATATTATTGTTTTATTATTCAACAAATTGAACAGAAAAATTGTAATTATGCAGCGCTTTTCAAGGCTTCGGTCGAATCTTTGCAACCTACATATATCGCAGGATACCTGTTACATGTACAATGTATGAAGGGATGACAGATAACGTTAACATTTTGACCAATATGGGCAGCGCATGCATTAATTTTGTTGAATAACACCATCCTTGGAGACCCAGGGGCAGTTAGTGGGGCTAGGGAAATGCGAAAATGCGGGTAAAAAATAGCGCGAAACAGCGGGGAAAAAAATCGGCATATAAAAGTTGGAGTGACTCAAAGGTGCCCCTGGGGAAAGAGTCTTACCAGACCAGTTCAAAAAGCTCTCTGAATACTGCCTCCTGATTGGGCAGAAAAATCTTTTGTATTCCCTTTGTATTATTCTGCCCAATCGGCGACCAGCCTGACTATAGTCCTTTTGGTGTGTTCTCGTGCGAAGCATGTACACAAAGCCAGTTCGCTCGCCACATCTGTATTGCTTGTTCGCCAAGAATTTGTTCGGGAAGAATTTGCCAAGAATTTGCTATTGTTTACCCGCATTTTCGCGTTTCCCTCGCCCCACTATCTGCCCCTGGGTCTCCGAGGATGGAATAACACAGGATATCTGTTATGTACAGATGACAGATAACAAGGACTTCCTGACCATATTTTGTATGTTGTGGTAATTTATTGTATAATAAAATGCTGTTATCATAACTAATTTTGTGCCCTTACCTTATTACTGTAAAGGTTGTCAGTTTCATCCCTGTACTGTTTGGCCTCAGTATCATACAAATCCCTCAGCTCCTGCAGTTTCTCAGACAAAATTCCTTCATATCGTGTCTTGGTATCAGATTCAATTTTAAAATGCTGTGATTCCACACTTGATAACTGAGAGCGGATTTCAAGTATTTCCTAAAGAAAAGAAGATTATCTTGTTTCTTTATCAAGTTACGACACTCACTATAACATACATTGCACATGTAATTGAGAAATAAAATTTTCTAGCTCTTTCACTTGATGAGGTTAAATGCGATTTAACCAAGTTAAATAAAGCAATTTAACCAAGTTAACCACAAAGAGCGGGTAGTCGGCTGTCCTGGTGGTCAGCGGTTACTAGCTCTTGTCAGGCTCAGTGCGTTGCGTTCTCGGACATGACAGCGTGGTGTCAGGTCTTCGTTCAATGGAGGGTTTTCAGGGATGTTTTGCGAGTTTTTTCTGCGTTCACGGAAGGATTTCACGGGCCTCTAGCCCAGTTTGTCAAGTCTTTTACATGCACGTAGTTTGCAGCCGTGTTTCCATTCGTTCCAGGTGGTTCTCCGCGCTCCGACGTCGGTTTGATAGTTATTCATGGTCCGAATATACACAGAAGCGTCGACGTACAAGCGGCTGGCCACGCTGCCTGTTAGGGTTTAGCTTTCCATTTGTTGTTCCGCTCGCCGTTGCCAGCGGCTTTGTTGCTCCGTTGTTCGTTCTTCTGCAGTCTTCTGGCTTAAAAACCTCTGTTGTAGCGTTGGTCTTGGTCATGCCTGGAGGTATCGTGTTATCGCGTTACCGTGTTGGTCCTCGTTTTTCCCGCGCAAATCATTTTCTACAAATCAGTTACGGTAGTTTGCGAGCGTTTTTTCTGCGTTGCTCGTTTGCTCTATGTAACATATGAGGTAGGGACTATAATTATTACAGCACATAGTCGTTTTGTTAGTTTTATTGCGTGTTGCCTATTTAGATTTGCTCAGCACAACATTATTTTATGCGGGCATTGTAGTACGGCTTTTTGCGTGTTGCCTATTTAGCTTTGCTTAGCACAACATTATTTTATGCGGGCATATTGTAGTACGGCTTTTTGTTTGCCCATGTTTACTGCCAGTTTTTTTTTTGTATTTCGGGATTGGTACATCGTTTTATGCATTTGCTATGTTTTTTAGATCAGGCATTCAAGTATTGCATTTTAGTGTGTGCGCTGTTGTCTGCTTTAGTTCATTCATATGGGGTAGCTTGGCATTTTAGCTAGTGTTTGCTGTGCCAGTTTTGGCATTGTTATTGAGTTTTTAGTATGTTCGCTGTTGTATGTTTACTGTAGTTCAGGCATTGTAGTGGCACATTTCTTTCAGTGTTACGGGTTTTGCTGTTGTTTACTTATCGCAGCGGGTTATCTTTATCCCGGGTCTTTATCATGTCTTTGATCCCTCAGCTGGGTTGTGTTAGCTCAAGGAGTAGCATGGCATGCGTTCTTGGGCATTTCATACTGGTCTTACGGTTTACCTGTTTAGTTCAGGCGTAGCAGGGCATTTTAGGGTTGAACTGTCATCTGTTTTTTGTTTGGTATGTAGTAGCAGTCTGGGGGTTACTTTGCTTGTTTAGTTCGGGATTTATAGTTGTCTGCTTAGTTGAGCTTCGCATGGTATGTTTTAATAGTGGTGCCTTGTTAGATCAGGCATGGCATGGCACTAGGGTACCTTCATTGATTACTGGTTCCCATTTTGTGCAGACTTATAGCAGGGGATTTCTGTTGCCCGTCTAGTTTGGACATAGCAGGGCATCTTAAGGGGCTTACTGTTTACTTGTTTCGTTCAACCATAGCAGGGCATTTTAAGGGGGTACTGTCGTCCGTTTTAGTTTGTTGTTTGTTGTAGCATTTTGGGGGGTTACTTTGCTTGTTTAGTTCAGGCTTCGTTACCTATTCAGCCTTCCCATGGCAGGGCTCTCACGGGGATATAATTATATATAGATATTTTTAATTAGGTTTTTATATACTTATTTAACTTAGTAACAACCAGGAGCTAGCTGCTCTGTAGCTGGTGAGGCGTTTTGTTTGGCATGGTTTGGCATTCATTAGCGGACTTTGAGATACAGAGTCTGTAGCTAGTAATGGGTTTGTTTGGCGTTAGCTTGGTATTGGCGGGGTGTTTATCAGCATACTTTGACGGGCTCTGGCACTTACCGTTAGTGGTGTGCAGTCGCGTTTGTATCTGTGCGCCAGTCCGTGTGCTTGTAGTCTTACTGTGCGTAGTGCTTAGGGGTTCCTTGCTCGCTGTATGATTACCTAGCCTACAGGTCAGCTCAGGCAGGCATGTGTCTGGTTACCTATTCAGCCTTGATTTGGCAGGGCATTCACGGGGATAGCATCCATAAGGTCTACTTTGCTTACAGGTCTAGCCAGGCATTAGTTTGGGGCTCGAGTGGTTTACAGTTTCCTGTACCTTGTGGGCAAGCTTAGGCACACGTATATCTAGGCCTTTTTTTTTTTTTTTTTTTTTTTTTTTTTTGGGGGGGGGGGGGGGGCTCAGGCATAGCTTTCAGTTTTTGCATGTTTTTTCAGGCATAACATGGCATCTAGCTTGATTACTCTCTGCCTGTTCCGTTGCCAAGCATAGCAGGGCGTTTAGGGGTTCTATATCTGCCTGTTAGCTTGGGTCTAGCAAGCTGCAGTTATTTGCAGTTAGGCGTTGTAGTGGCGTAGCGTGTGTGGCGTTTTAGCGTGTGTGGTGCGTGTCATGGTTACTCATTGCCTGTCATGTCATGACTGTCGTGCATAGCAGGACTCCAAGGGGGTTTACTGTTCCTTGTTTTGTCAGGCATAGCATGGCATCTAGCATTACTACAGTGCACTCTGCCTGTTCCGTTGCCAGGCATAGCAGGGCATTTAGGGGTTCTCCATCTGCCTGTTAGCTTGGGCTTAGCAAGCTGCAGTTAGGCCTTGTATGGCGTAGCGTGTGTGGCGTTATAGCATGTGTGGCCTGTGTTGTTTTAGCGTGTGGGTGGGTCATGTTTACTCATTGCCCAATGTGTCATGTCTGTCATGCATAGTGGGACTCCAAGGGGGTTTACTGTTCCTTGTTTTTGTCAGGCATAGCATGGCATCTAGCATTACTACAGTGCACTCTGCCTGTTTCGTTGTCAGGCATAGCAGGGCATTTAGGGGTTCTACATCTGCCTGTTAGCTTAGCTTTAGCTTGCCCGATGTGTCATGTCTGTCATGCATAGTGGGACTCCAAGGGGGTTTACTGTTCCTTGTTTTTGTCAGGCATAGCATGGCATCTAGCATTACTACAGTGCACTCTGCCTGTTTCGTTGTCAGGCATAGCATGGCATCTAGCATTACTACAGTGAACTCTGCCTGTTCCGTTGCCAGGCATAGCAGGGCGTTAGGGGTTCTACATCTGCCTGTTAGCTTGGGTTTAGCATGCTGCAGTTGTTTGCAGTTAGGCGTTGTAGTGGCGTTGTAGTGTGTATGGCGTTATAGTGTGTGTGGCGTTATAGTGTGTGTGGCGTTATAGCGTGTGTGGCGTTATAGCGGGTGTGGCGTATTAGCGTGTTTGGCGTTATAGCGGGTGTGGCGTGATAGTGTTGTATCAGTTAATCATGCAGATGGGTGCCTCGGGATGTGGGTGGTGTTCGGGGCTATGGCTTCTCAGCCATGAGCCTCTTGCTCTGTTCTGACCTGGTGGTCAGCACAGAGATCCCTTCGGCTTGGCGTGGGGGCTCATGGCTGTTTTGTTGGGATTGCCAGCCTTGGCAGCTTTATCCTATCTGGGGAGGGCCGGCTGACCTCAGTGGAGGCCCTCCCGGGTATCCCAGGCACCCATCCTCCATATTCGCGAGGCAGTGGTTAAATGAGGTTAAATGCGATTTAACCAAGTTAAATAAAGCAATTTAACCAAGTTAACCACAAAGAGCGGGTAGTCGGCTGTCCTGGTGGTCAGCGGTTACTAGCTCTTGTCAGGCTCAGTGCGTTGCGTTCTCGGACATGACAGCGTGGTGTCAGGTCTTCGTTCAATGGAGGGTTTTCAGGGATGTTTTGCGAGTTTTTTCCCCTCCCTCCCTCCCTTTCCTGCTTCTTTTTATTAGTTATAAATTCATTTTTCCACTGATTTATCAGTGTGACGGGTGTCTGTGCGTGGGGGCTCATGGCTGTTTTGTTGGGATTGCCAGCCTTGGCAGCTTTATCCTATCTGGGGAGGGCCGGCTGACCTCAGTGGAGGCCCTCCCGGGTATCCCAGGCACCCATCCTCCATATTCGCGAGGCAGTGGTTAATAAAGTTAAAATGATCATATCAGCAGTTTTCAGGGCTCGAAAAATCCTTAAATTCCAGCTTGCCTTTTGGACATGCATGCTTATCTTTTTTAACGATTTAGTGGGCAGACAAGTTGCCTGGGCTCTTGCTAATCAGGCAAGTAAGCACAAAAAGTTCTATGCTTGACAGGAAAATATACAGTTTGTCCCGGATGACAAGACGACACTATTTTCAAGCCCTAGTTTTTCTTTAATAAACTGTACAATTCCTCTGTACTGACAACAATTCCTGCACATTTCACTTGTAGAATCTGGTGATTCTTATAATCTTGCATGCAATCTTTACGCACAAACTTTTCAAAAAAATTTTGCTAAAATTTCATACAAAGTAATTAAGCCATTACTTGAACACTGTCGCACGTAGAATCTAGATAAGGCTCTGGAATGTAAGTCACCAAAAAAATAACTTTCTGCATTTACTAGAACATACACAGGTACATGTTTAAACAAAAAAGAATTACAGTGTATTTTCCAGTAATGTTGGCATGTTTAAAATGTTTGAATCAATCAATTAACAAAGACAGGGGTTTCAAAATGTTTTGGAGTAGTCAGGGTTTTCATAACAAGCCAGCACCTGCCGGAGTTCCACTGGCTACTTAATTTTATAGCACCGGTTACTTTGGCCATAGCAATCAGCTTGTGAGAAACAAGATTGGCTTGTCACAGGCGCCTACTCATCCAGTTGCTGACGCCTACTTCAAAACATTTTGAGATCCCTGGAGTAGGCGTCAGCAACTTGAAGAGTAGGCGGCTGTGACACTGAGCTTGTTTGTCGCAAGCTAATTGCTATTACCAGAGTAATCGGCAACATGTTATCAAGTAGCCGGTGTAGCTCCAACAGTCACCGGCTTGTTTTGAAAACCCTGAAAGAGTTCAAACTCTCTTACCTTGTTGTACATTTCCTTCTTGAAATTGAGCTCTTCTTCTCTGGATTGTAGTTTGTTCTCAAGGTCCACCCTAGAGAGGGTCTCTTGTTCAAGGCCATATTTAGCTGACTCCAGAGCTTCTTTCAGCTCTTGGCATTCTTTCCTCAGCTCCTGTATAACAGCTTCTAAGTTCTTGGCTTCTTGATTTACTGCTGCTAGCTGCCCTTCTCTGTCAGACAGTTTCCTCTGAGCTGCTTTCAAGGCATCTTCGGTCTTTTTGTGAGCCGCAACCTCTTTGTCATACCTTAAAATACACAAAATACCTTATTTTAGGAAATTACCACTCCGACCCATAAATTGAAGGCGTAAGCGCAAGAAACGCACTTTGTGTTTTGGCCAAATTGAAAATTCTCACAAACAACTCCAAATTTCGCACGCAAGTTCGTTTACGTGTGCTCAACACTGCCCTGTATTTAATTTTGCTGGTCTTTCCTTCGTTTTCGAAAAATAACACATGCAAAAAGACAAGGTTTTTGCTTGCGCGGCGTCTTTTGACTTTTCTTTTACAAACGATTAATAAAGGAAACCTTTTGTTTCTCAAGACGATGAAGTCAGCTAAATTTTTAGGGTTAAAGTCCTAGCCCTAACGCAAAAGGTAACCCCAAGGCCGTAGGGTCGGGATTAGAGTTTCAGATTAGGGTTACAGACTTAGCCCTAACGCAAAAGCCTAGCCCTAACGCAAAAAAAAAAAAAAAAGTTTAACACTAACCCCAAGGGATTAGGGAGTTAAGCCGTTTCAAGTTAAGTTTAGGATCAGAGTCAGCCTCAACCTTTTATAGATCGCGCTTTTAATGCAGTAAGCTTTCACGCCAGTTTGCTTGCAGCTAGCTTTTTCTGCAGTCTGTTTGCGGTTATCTAGTTTTTGTTGTTTCGGGCAAGACTATTCTACTCTGTTACCGTTACCGTTAGCTGTACTGAATTTGCCGAGGTGAAAGTGAAATAAAGACTGATTGTTGATTGAATACGTTTGCTCGTGTTGTCACATTATACTAGTTTTGCTTTCAGTTGAGTGCCGCCGGCTTGCTCTCACTTCTATCTCCACTCCTCACATCATCACACATCTACAAAATCCCGCGAAAACAAGATAAACTTATGAGGTTTTCGTTCGCACGAATCGATAGATTCATTGATGAATATTTAATGAGACACAGAAAATATTTTGCGAAGGGAAGGTGTCCTGGGGAACATATAAAGAATTTTTTAAAGTCTAAAACCAGGTCACTTCTCGGCAACTTTGTCGCGGCAGCACCCAAGCGGATCCTGCAAAACTCGCGTTGACGAAGTTCCCGGCAAGAAACCTCTTGTTTTAGACTCTCTATGCCGCCAGGCTCAAAACTACCTCGGTTTGTGCAACGTTTTTTCCGAAGCGCTAAACAGCGCTGTTGTACAAAACAAAGGCAGAAACATCACTCAGTTCTTCGAGCGATGCTGTAAACTTACGGGTATTCAGACTTAATGATGTCCTTCAACCACCTGGCAGCAGCACTTACGCTAAAACTAACCAAAGGCTTCAAATGATTTTCAGGAACAAACGGCCATTTTTTTTTCTCTCTTTCCTCTCACGTGACGCCTATCAGGTGACATCGCGTCACAATGTGTTCAGTCCAGTCCTTTTCTTAAAGCGAATCCTCAAAATGGTGGATAGGAACTAAAATCATGGCTCTGACACGTTTTTCAACCTCCCCGGACAGTTGAATAGCGCTAGAAGGAAAGATTTACACGCGATGTGTCAAAAAACTCATGCTGCTGGCTGACGGTGGAGAACGTAAGCTTTGCAAAACGCCTTTGTTCTTTGCATACGTAATTTCTAAAAAACGAAGCTAGATTCAGCGAATTTGAATACAGATCAATGTTAAGCACACGTAAACGAACTTGCATGCGAAATTTGGAGTTGTTTGTGACATTGTTTTAATTTGGCCAAAACACAAAGTGCGTTTCTTGCGCTTAGGCCTTCAAGTGTCGGCTCGAGATGTTCGCTAATTCGATTATTGAGCCAAAACTAAAAGACTTGAAGGCGTAAGCGCAAGAAACGCACTTTGTGTTTTGGCCAAATTGAAAATTCTCACAAACAACTCCAAATTTCGCACGCAAGTTCGTTTACGTGTGCTCAACACTGCCCTGTATTTAATTTTGCTGGTCTTTCCTTCGTTTTCGAAAAATAACACATGCAAAAAGACAAGGTTTTTGCTTGCGCGGCGTCTTTTGACTTTTCTTTTACAAACGATTAATAAAGGAAACCTTTTGTTTCTCAAGACGATGAAGTCAGCTAAATTTTTAGGGTTAAAGTCCTAGCCCTAACGCAAAAGGTAACCCCAAGGCCGTAGGGTCGGGATTAGAGTTTCAGATTAGGGTTACAGACTTAGCCCTAACGCAAAAGCCTAGCCCTAACGCAAAAAAAAAAAAAAAAAAGTTTAACACTAACCCCAAGGGATTAGGGAGTTAAGCCGTTTCAAGTTAAGTTTAGGATCAGAGTCAGCCTCAACCTTTTATAGATCGCGCTTTTAATGCAGTAAGCTTTCACGCCAGTTTGCTTGCAGCTAGCTTTTTCTGCAGTCTGTTTGCGGTTATCTAGTTTTTGTTGTTTCGGGCAAGACTATTCTACTCTGTTACCGTTACCGTTAGCTGTACTGAATTTGCCGAGGTGAAAGTGAAATAAAGACTGATTGTTGATTGAATACGTTTGCTCGTGTTGTCACATTATACTAGTTTTGCTTTCAGTTGAGTGCCGCCGGCTTGCTCTCACTTCTATCTCCACTCCTCACATCATCACACATCTACAAAATCCCGCGAAAACAAGATAAACTTATGAGGTTTTCGTTCGCACGAATCGATAGATTCATTGATGAATATTTAATGAGACACAGAAAATATTTTGCGAAGGGAAGGTGTCCTGGGGAACATATAAAGAATTTTTTAAAGTCTAAAACCAGGTCACTTCTCGGCAACTTTGTCGCGGCAGCACCCAAGCGGATCCTGCAAAACT
The DNA here is from genome assembly GCF_052425735.1 of Oculina patagonica. NCBI lineage: Eukaryota > Metazoa > Cnidaria > Anthozoa > Scleractinia > Oculinidae > Oculina > Oculina patagonica. The sequence continues at coordinate 6,676,462 of NC_135758.1, read as the reverse complement.
CGCGTTGACGAAGTTCCCGGCAAGAAACCTCTTGTTTTAGACTCTCTATGCCGCCAGGCTCAAAACTACCTCGGTTTGTGCAACGTTTTTTCCGAAGCGCTAAACAGCGCTGTTGTACAAAACAAAGGCAGAAACATCACTCAGTTCTTCGAGCGATGCTGTAAACTTACGGGTATTCAGACTTAATGATGTCCTTCAACCACCTGGCAGCAGCACTTACGCTAAAACTAACCAAAGGCTTCAAATGATTTTCAGGAACAAACGGCCATTTTTTTTTCTCTCTTTCCTCTCACGTGACGCCTATCAGGTGACATCGCGTCACAATGTGTTCAGTCCAGTCCTTTTCTTAAAGCGAATCCTCAAAATGGTGGATAGGAACTAAAATCATGGCTCTGACACGTTTTTCAACCTCCCCGGACAGTTGAATAGCGCTAGAAGGAAAGATTTACACGCGATGTGTCAAAAAACTCATGCTGCTGGCTGACGGTGGAGAACGTAAGCTTTGCAAAACGCCTTTGTTCTTTGCATACGTAATTTCTAAAAAACGAAGCTAGATTCAGCGAATTTGAATACAGATCAATGTTAAGCACACGTAAACGAACTTGCATGCGAAATTTGGAGTTGTTTGTGACATTGTTTTAATTTGGCCAAAACACAAAGTGCGTTTCTTGCGCTTAGGCCTTCAAGTGTCGGCTCGAGATGTTCGCTAATTCGATTATTGAGCCAAAACTAAAAGACTTGAAGGCGTAAGCGCAAGAAACGCACTTTGTGTTTTGGCCAAATTGAAAATTCTCACAAACAACTCCAAATTTCGCACGCAAGTTCGTTTACGTGTGCTCAACACTGCCCTGTATTTAATTTTGCTGGTCTTTCCTTCGTTTTCGAAAAATAACACATGCAAAAAGACAAGGTTTTTGCTTGCGCGGCGTCTTTTGACTTTTCTTTTACAAACGATTAATAAAGGAAACCTTTTGTTTCTCAAGACGATGAAGTCAGCTAAATTTTTAGGGTTAAAGTCCTAGCCCTAACGCAAAAGGTAACCCCAAGGCCGTAGGGTCGGGATTAGAGTTTCAGATTAGGGTTACAGACTTAGCCCTAACGCAAAAGCCTAGCCCTAACGCAAAAAAAAAAAAAAAAAGTTTAACACTAACCCCAAGGGATTAGGGAGTTAAGCCGTTTCAAGTTAAGTTTAGGATCAGAGTCAGCCTCAACCTTTTATAGATCGCGCTTTTAATGCAGTAAGCTTTCACGCCAGTTTGCTTGCAGCTAGCTTTTTCTGCAGTCTGTTTGCGGTTATCTAGTTTTTGTTGTTTCGGGCAAGACTATTCTACTCTGTTACCGTTACCGTTAGCTGTACTGAATTTGCCGAGGTGAAAGTGAAATAAAGACTGATTGTTGATTGAATACGTTTGCTCGTGTTGTCACATTATACTAGTTTTGCTTTCAGTTGAGTGCCGCCGGCTTGCTCTCACTTCTATCTCCACTCCTCACATCATCACACATCTACAAAATCCCGCGAAAACAAGATAAACTTATGAGGTTTTCGTTCGCACGAATCGATAGATTCATTGATGAATATTTAATGAGACACAGAAAATATTTTGCGAAGGGAAGGTGTCCTGGGGAACATATAAAGAATTTTTTAAAGTCTAAAACCAGGTCACTTCTCGGCAACTTTGTCGCGGCAGCACCCAAGCGGATCCTGCAAAACTCGCGTTGACGAAGTTCCCGGCAAGAAACCTCTTGTTTTAGACTCTCTATGCCGCCAGGCTCAAAACTACCTCGGTTTGTGCAACGTTTTTTCCGAAGCGCTAAACAGCGCTGTTGTACAAAACAAAGGCAGAAACATCACTCAGTTCTTCGAGCGATGCTGTAAACTTACGGGTATTCAGACTTAATGATGTCCTTCAACCACCTGGCAGCAGCACTTACGCTAAAACTAACCAAAGGCTTCAAATGATTTTCAGGAACAAACGGCCATTTTTTTTTCTCTCTTTCCTCTCACGTGACGCCTATCAGGTGACATCGCGTCACAATGTGTTCAGTCCAGTCCTTTTCTTAAAGCGAATCCTCAAAATGGTGGATAGGAACTAAAATCATGGCTCTGACACGTTTTTCAACCTCCCCGGACAGTTGAATAGCGCTAGAAGGAAAGATTTACACGCGATGTGTCAAAAAACTCATGCTGCTGGCTGACGGTGGAGAACGTAAGCTTTGCAAAACGCCTTTGTTCTTTGCATACGTAATTTCTAAAAAACGAAGCTAGATTCAGCGAATTTGAATACAGATCAATGTTAAGCACACGTAAACGAACTTGCATGCGAAATTTGGAGTTGTTTGTGACATTGTTTTAATTTGGCCAAAACACAAAGTGCGTTTCTTGCGCTTAGGCCTTCAAGTGTCGGCTCGAGATGTTCGCTAATTCGATTATTGAGCCAAAACTAAAAGACTTGAAGGCGTAAGCGCAAGAAACGCACTTTGTGTTTTGGCCAAATTGAAAATTCTCACAAACAACTCCAAATTTCGCACGCAAGTTCGTTTACGTGTGCTCAACACTGCCCTGTATTTAATTTTGCTGGTCTTTCCTTCGTTTTCGAAAAATAACACATGCAAAAAGACAAGGTTTTTGCTTGCGCGGCGTCTTTTGACTTTTCTTTTACAAACGATTAATAAAGGAAACCTTTTGTTTCTCAAGACGATGAAGTCAGCTAAATTTTTAGGGTTAAAGTCCTAGCCCTAACGCAAAAGGTAACCCCAAGGCCGTAGGGTCGGGATTAGAGTTTCAGATTAGGGTTACAGACTTAGCCCTAACGCAAAAGCCTAGCCCTAACGCAAAAAAAAAAAAAAAAAGTTTAACACTAACCCCAAGGGATTAGGGAGTTAAGCCGTTTCAAGTTAAGTTTAGGATCAGAGTCAGCCTCAACCTTTTATAGATCGCGCTTTTAATGCAGTAAGCTTTCACGCCAGTTTGCTTGCAGCTAGCTTTTTCTGCAGTCTGTTTGCGGTTATCTAGTTTTTGTTGTTTCGGGCAAGACTATTCTACTCTGTTACCGTTACCGTTAGCTGTACTGAATTTGCCGAGGTGAAAGTGAAATAAAGACTGATTGTTGATTGAATACGTTTGCTCGTGTTGTCACATTATACTAGTTTTGCTTTCAGTTGAGTGCCGCCGGCTTGCTCTCACTTCTATCTCCACTCCTCACATCATCACACATCTACAAAATCCCGCGAAAACAAGATAAACTTATGAGGTTTTCGTTCGCACGAATCGATAGATTCATTGATGAATATTTAATGAGACACAGAAAATATTTTGCGAAGGGAAGGTGTCCTGGGGAACATATAAAGAATTTTTTAAAGTCTAAAACCAGGTCACTTCTCGGCAACTTTGTCGCGGCAGCACCCAAGCGGATCCTGCAAAACTCGCGTTGACGAAGTTCCCGGCAAGAAACCTCTTGTTTTAGACTCTCTATGCCGCCAGGCTCAAAACTACCTCGGTTTGTGCAACGTTTTTTCCGAAGCGCTAAACAGCGCTGTTGTACAAAACAAAGGCAGAAACATCACTCAGTTCTTCGAGCGATGCTGTAAACTTACGGGTATTCAGACTTAATGATGTCCTTCAACCACCTGGCAGCAGCACTTACGCTAAAACTAACCAAAGGCTTCAAATGATTTTCAGGAACAAACGGCCATTTTTTTTTCTCTCTTTCCTCTCACGTGACGCCTATCAGGTGACATCGCGTCACAATGTGTTCAGTCCAGTCCTTTTCTTAAAGCGAATCCTCAAAATGGTGGATAGGAACTAAAATCATGGCTCTGACACGTTTTTCAACCTCCCCGGACAGTTGAATAGCGCTAGAAGGAAAGATTTACACGCGATGTGTCAAAAAACTCATGCTGCTGGCTGACGGTGGAGAACGTAAGCTTTGCAAAACGCCTTTGTTCTTTGCATACGTAATTTCTAAAAAACGAAGCTAGATTCAGCGAATTTGAATACAGATCAATGTTAAGCACACGTAAACGAACTTGCATGCGAAATTTGGAGTTGTTTGTGACATTGTTTTAATTTGGCCAAAACACAAAGTGCGTTTCTTGCGCTTAGGCCTTCAATTAAGGTCTTTGAAATTAACGAAACTTAAAATTAACACGCATTTTTATGTCTCTTAAGATATTTTGGATGTTGTACCGCTCTTCTGAAAGCTAAAAATTAATAAACTGGAAACTGATATTGCAGATGGCATATCTTTAAGGCTTTTACATTGTAAAAGACTGAAATATAGTGTACAGAAAAGAGAAGTTTTTGTTTCCTAGTTTCTCTGTGTTTCGACAGTATTCAGTACCGGGGTATTTGGATTTGAAATTAGGGTCTTCACTCTTGGAAATTAAAGTTTAACTAAAATAACGTCGCGGAATTTAATGCTCACAAAAAATAAAGCGACTAAATGGAGAATTCCTGTTAATTTCATGGCTACACAAAATTGTCTATGCCAAGTTACAAATTTATACTTTTTTAATAGTGAAACTCTGTAAGACATGAACAGTAGAATTTATTTCAGGAATGCTATCGGTATGTTGAAACAAACCAGGGGAGAGATGAAACAAGAATGTCAGGACAAACCAAACACCTTTTAAAAGGGAAATAATAAAATTAATGCAAAATGTTTCAATTCATCACAAACTAATATATACACAAGTTAAAATGATCACAAAAACATCTGTTTTTGGTGAAATCATTTTCCATTGTCTTTTCGCAGAAGTTTGACCCCTTAAAGATACTATTTTCAGGCCTGATCCATCTTGACAACCAAAACAGCATGACAGCATTATAATTTTTTTACGTGAACCCTAAAAAGGCCATAAGCCTTCTGTCCATTTGGGGGACCGAATTCCATAATTTACACCTCAAGGCAACTCAACAAGCATCCTCCTTTCATTTGGGAGTCCCAGGATGTCAATAAGGCCGTAATTAGAGAGCATTATGTGCTACCCAAATTAGAGGATACTTTGCATAAGATCCAGAAAAAAAGAAATTGTTTAATAAGAGTTATCATATTTTGCTTGAGTTACTGGTCGAAGACGTAGCCATTTACAGTGAAACCTTGATTTAACGAAGTGCCAAGGGACATGGGAAATTTGTTCGTTATATTGAAAACCTCGATATAATGAATTTGTGGAAAAACAACCAAAATGTTCGTTATATCTAGGTATAGTTAATAATTGTTTTTCACCCTCTGTTATGTTGTACTAGCCAGCATTTACTGATCTGAAAGACTGTCAAAAATTACATTTTGTACTTTAATGTCTAACATCCATGTAGATATGGACATATGTTTCGTTGCGTGTTAACTATAATTCATTATATCGGGGTACATTTTATGTTTGGGCTTTCAGATTGTGTTCGTGATAAGGAGGATTTCGTTATATCAAGGTTCGTTTTATCAAGGTAGTGTTCCATATATTTTGTTGTAACTTTGGCCAGGCTGAAGAATATTGTTTGTTATACCGAGGACTTCGTTATATAGAGGTTCGTTAAATCGAGGTTTCACTGTACTTACTTATTTAGGCCTCTTTACACCACATTAGAAACAGCAATTACTATGGAAAATTTTTCTCAATTTAGGATTCAAATGAGGGGATTATTTGGAACTATATTTGTTGAGTCATGCAAAAAAATAGTTTGCATAATTTATGGAAGAAAAAATTGCAAAAGAAATGTAAAAAAACACTTTTTGTTCCAATTTTTCAATGGGATTACTGTCATTTGTAATTAGCCATTTGCTTTTGAGGATATTATCATATATGATGCTACTCTGTGAATCCATAGTCAAATAAGATTTATGCATGATAATAATATATGACAACAGACAGTCTGTCTTGTATAAAAGAAATGTGAATAGTCTGACATTATGCCTGTTTTCATTTGCATAAAACCAGTGGCAATAAAATGTTATGCCTTTCCTTAACCAAACACAATAAATGTTTACAGTAAAGGTGGCTACAGACACAATTGTTAATAATTTTGTTGGGTGAATAACACAAAACATTCTAGACCAAACAAACATGAAAGAAAAAGGTAAAAACATTAAATTGCATTTTTGAAAGACGATCGCAAAATTATGCATTTGCATATTTAAAAATAAGTTAGCGTTTATAATTTTGTACATCAAACAAAATAAACCTTGTTCATTTCAGACTTTGTAACGTTTTCACATACAGTAAGCTTTTAAGATTTACAAAAGAAAACAACAAGTTAAGGTCTGACATGATTTGATCGGACAAAAATTTATGTTAACGAAATTTAATTAGAAACAACGCTCCTTGATTTCCACAGAAATATTTTCGATTTTATTCCTGACCTTATCAACCTCGCCTACTGGGGTTTGATCGATTGAGGCATGATTTGTGGAATGCGCTGGCTTCCATGGCTATTTACATTTAAAATTCTAAAGATGTCGGGTATTTTAGCATTCATTTTGCAGAGACGCTGGGACCCACCCATCATAATACAATTTTCTTTTGTCACTACACATGAACACAGCTTAGAGCTCGAGATTGATCACGGAACATTTTCAAACGCGCGTGAAATTGGTCAATTACTTGATGAAATCGACAAGCTTGTAACAACACATATCAAGAAATCGACATCAACTTTTGGATTGAAATCAATCGGCGTTACTTGATATAGTAAAAGTGATCGATCAACCGAAACATGAAAATGAAGAGACTTAATATAAATGCTTGCTTCACTGCTCTACACACGTGCCATGACTGATAGAATATAATGTCATATTTATACCCCAACACAACCTCAGTAAAGGAAAAAACTATCAAAACAATCTCAAAGATCAATGAACTTGGGAAGGCATTTCTTTTAAGATGCAGCTTTTGCGGTGCTTACGTGATTTAGCAATCCCGGGAGGGAAATAAGTTAAGGTCAATTAACTTACTTCTTCTTGAATTCATCAGCCGAGGCCGCGTTCTTCCTATTCTCAATCTGCTCGCGTGCTTTCTCTTTTGCGGTCTCGTCTAGCAGTCGCCTCGCATCTGCAAGCTCAGATTCAAACAAACTTCTCACGTTGTCCACCTCCGTCTGTGTTCGCGTCTTAGTCATAGTAATTTCCGCGGTCAACTTGCTGTTTGATTCTTCCAAAAATTTGACCCGGTCGATGTACACAGCGAGGCGATCGTTCAAGTGTTGAAGCTCTTCTTTCTCTTGCACTCGAGTCATCTTGGTTGGAGAAGCTGCTCCGAGCCTCTCTGCAGACGCTGGGGTACGAGGTGAAGCCGCAGTTGTAGCCATTTTGGAAAGCAAGCTAAACTCAAAGGAAAGCAAAACAAAGTTTGAGCGGCGATAGAACTTCTAGAAGACGCGCTCAAACCTTCTCAAGTTTTGGCGGTTCTCTGATAACACGTGACGAGAATTGACCAATGAAATGGCGTGTTTTTTCAAAAATTCTTTCAAAGCAAATAAATGATTGGTTGAATTTGAGGCGTGACTCTTCTGAGCACAGTCACGAATTCAATTAAAATTTTTCTTCAATAAAATTGATATGCGCGAATTATGAAAACCGGTGGGTAAACCTGCGATGGACTAGCATCCCATCAAGGGGGGGGGGGGGGGGAGCAGAAACTAGAAATACTCGTCGTAGTCGCTTCATGCTACGGAAACCGAAATAAGCTCAGGCAAAACAACACAAAAAAAACCTAGTCTTGTCGGCTGGCTAAAAAGCCATATCCCAAGAAAAAATAATATGAAAAGAGGGTCCTGAGGGGGGCTATAAAATCCCATTTCCCAGCCCAAATTTTACATTTCCAAGCCTATTATTTTCCTGATTTTTCAAATCCCAGTCCCAGTACTATTTTTCGTTGGTTTGTTTATGTTTCCCAGTCCCAGTGCCCCAAATCCCATTTTCCCAGTGAAAATTTGCCCAAATCACAGTTCCCATTTCACCGCTTCAAAATCAAAGCAAATCATCTTTTTCCACTATTTATATTGGAATTGACCTGAAAATGTATCTTTATCGAAGAATCAAACTACAATACAAGATTCATTCATTTCATCGCGGCTTTTGGTGAACGAGTCACGTAGAAGCCACGCCCATGGTTTATCTGTTCGATATCTTTCATCGTGTTATTTTTTATCAAAAAGTTATTTTCGTTTTTTACTTCTAGTCCACACTAGATTCGAAGGACGAAAATTGTGAAAAATGTGCCTTTTTCTTTAATACGAACAAAGTTTACAAGGCAAAATTAAGGCAAGACTCCTTGGTACAGATACGGAGGCCACCGGGGATGGGCCAGCACTTACCGTGCGTTACTTTTAAGCTTCTTATTCTCCTCTTCCAAACTCCTCACTCGGTCTATGTAAGACGCAAAACGATCGTTTAGATGTCTGAGTTCTTCCTTCTCTTTAGTGAGAGACATCTTCTTTCGGGAAGCATTCACAAGTCGATCTCCGGATGGAGAATTTCGAGTGGATTTCACTGCAGAAGCCATGTCAGATAACACGCTTCAAAATAAAACAGATCGCAGAAAACGTAAGAACAGCAATATAGCGTGGTTGCCACAGACCTCAATTTTCAAAACTCCCTGACTTTTCCTTGATAAAAATTAAATTTCCCTGACCAAAAACTGCAAAATGTTAAACAGTTGCAGCCTGACTCCATTTCCAAAAGAAAAAAACATCGCAAGATCACATTGACCTGAAAAATTTCTTCCAGCCTTCAATGGTATTACATCAGCGGTAATATATCTTCAATTTTCGCTGACTTTCCTTCATCTTGCCAATTTTTCCTGAAATCAATTTTCCTTACTTTTTCCTGACCTTGTAGAACTTTATTTTTCCCTGACCTGTGGCAACCCTGCACAGGTTTGCAGATTATCGAAAGGCACTCACCTGAAATATTTGTCGCACTTGCATTGCTTCATGCTTCGAGAAACTTTTTTTCCGTTCAATTACCTAATTAATTCGCTTCATAAAAGGTACGACGTAATATTCCATTTAGAATACAATGCAATTCCAAAATAGAAGCACGAATGAGAAAACTGATTTCATATTACAACTAGGGGTGTTGTTCATTTTACTTTTTTTTTTTTATTTGACTTTACTTTTTCGGCCGATAAATTGTTTATGTTAGACCTCCCTAGTTCAATTGCTGCGGTTGCAGTCGAACTCATACTACTGATTATCCCAGTTAGGACTAGGCGCCAGTAGATAGCGTTAAGTAGAACCGAAAGAGATCATGTGTGCGCTGATAAAAGACAACAAAAACACATTACAGGAAGCGGGTGTTATTTGAATCTCCAACAAAGCCATTATAACTAACCAGTGTGGCGTAAGTATGGCATTTGTTACTTTTGAATTGAAAGAACAGTAAAAAAAATGCGCGCGCTGAACACAAGGCAATACTTGGTGACGTCACAAGAACAGACCAGTCCTTCTCGATCCCCGGGAGTATTTTGAGATCCGATAGAGTTCTGGAGTTGGTTCAGTTGTTACGGGCAGGAGCTACTAGCCTGTTCCAGGCATTCGGTTACATGGGGAGCAGCGCGAAAAACTGGATATGCACAAAGACCGGCGAATGGAAAAAATGGCGAGGGGACTAAGGCGAGGAAGCCACGCCTTCTCCTCCACACCGCTCCCCTATTCTTTTTTTTTTTTTGGATCGCCGTCTTTTGCTTTGCTAACTAACCGAATGCCTGGAACAGGCTTCCCAGAGCACTCCGACGGCGGCGCGAAAATTTTGCAGGCTAGAGTAAACTGGTTTTGCGGTGTTTGAACAGAACGAGTATTACATTCGCGTGGTGCCAGAGCATGAGACAGTGGGACCCAATCTGGAGTCATCGGCGTCCCGCCGTAAAACTTTCGTATCACATGTAAATAAATAATAAATAAATTTACTCTATTTAGAGAGGAAGCCACATCAGCCCTAGCTGGTTTTCGTGCAGGTCCTCTATCCAGGTCGAATTGGAATTTGGAAATGTAGGGAGAAAAACCAGAGTACCCGCAGAAAATCCTCGGCTGGAATCGAAGTCGGACCACATTGGTGGTAAGCGAGCGATCTCACAACTGCGCCATCCCCGCTCTCGCCACTGTACCTCCCCTCCCCCACTCATTTTAAACTGCCTATCCTTATGTTCTTAAGTGATATTTTCATTCTGCTGACTGATAAGTGAAAATGAAGAAACATAGTGCGTATAACACTGTGTTGCAAAAATATTATATAAGCCTTTAAATTTTTCAGGTATTTTTTTTTTTTTTTTTTATAAAACTACTCAACGACGTCTCTGCTGCACAGTTAACAAAAGATGTTCATTTTAAACAGCATTCAAATTCGTATCGTTTATATTCTTTAAGAGTAGCAACTCAACGCAGCCAAGCTAATTGACGTCAGCAACAGGACAGGACATCGTCCTATCCCTAAGAAGTACATTTTAGAGCAGGCCCCGGCCGTGTCCACTTTAAATCAGTTTGTAATATTGACTGTTGTGATAAAATAATTGAAAAGTCAACGAAGAACTAACAAGAACCAAAGAAAACACGACGGGAACGCCTGGGGCGATTGACGAGGTCTAGTAGTTGTTAATGTTATTCAATCCAATCACTTCGTCTTTTAGTTCAGAAACGTATAATGTAAGTAAGCTATTGCTTTATATGCCGACATGGTTCGTGTCTAAATAGCTAGCCTGTGTACAGCCGCCCCCTGAGGGGAGGGGCTGGCTGTACACAGGCTACTAAATAGCAGGATATAAATTTAATCGTAGCAGGACCGAGACGATGGACTAAGAAAACAAGGTCACTCCTATTGGCGTAATTGGCACACATAATGTCTGACGAACGTTTTTCAAAGTGAAAGGTTCATTTTTTTCCTGCAATTCCAAGATTTTTGACTGAATGGGCAACAATGTCAGTGTCTTTTTTGTGATTTTTATCCACCTTGTAGCGGAGAACGCCATCCAAGATTCACACTCTGTATCACTGTCTGAAGAGCACATCAACTTTCATGTCAGTCGTCTTCTCCCTACTTTTACAGAGTGGTTACTGTGGAATGAAAAATCTTTAACCGAGGGTCTGTTATGCAAACTTGATGGTTTTTACTGCTTGCTACACAGACGCTGGGGAATTGCCGCTTCACTTGTGCTTTAGCTAAAAAACCAGCTTCTTCGCTCTTATTGTACCTGAAGAAAAAAAGGCAAGAGCAAATGTAAGCAAATAACTTCTTGAACAGCGTGCACGTTTAAAAGAAATTATTCCAGCTTGTTGACGGACCGAAATTCACCTCTGTCTCCTGTGTGGTCTTTGCTAGAAATATTTACCAACATTTTAAAAAAATCGCTTATCATCTCTACTAAATAGTTATTTTACGACCATCACCTGTGTCAGACATTGAATCAATTATTTTTCTCTTCAGTGAATTTTCCTCCTCTTTCGTGCTTGCTGCAGGGCCTGGTATTTTAGGGCGTGGCAATAAGTGTCCAGGGGTGGGTACCGGCTTGTTAGAACAGTACGGCATCTTGAGAGCCTAAAAATAATGTTAAATAATAAATATTCATCATCATCATCATCATCATCATCATCATCAATATCATCGTCATCAAAAGACATTACTCATGAGGGTAACAAAATTTACTGGTTGCCCAGTACTGCAGTTTACAATATGACCCTCCCTAGTTTTACATAAAATAGAATAAAGAAAATATAATTAACAACATATTATAATACTAATGACTAATCTACTACAGTAAACACCCGCGTGTAAGAACCTACAATTTTCTAAGTTTGGCAAAATAGGTTCTTGTATTTGGGGGTAGTTATTGGTAATTTAGGCTAAACAGGTTCTTAATAAGGTTCTTAATTTCTTGATTGTACGAGAAGAAAAAAAATGGGTTTGGTCCTACATTATGCAGCATTTATTCATAACTGTATTGCTTCAAGCCTCATGCAAGGTCCAAAGAAGACAATTACAGTCTATGTGAATCTGTCTTTTCTTTATTTGTAAATACAGTTTGGGATGTTCTGTTAAAAATGTTCGTAAAAAATTTCTATAACCCACATATAAGAACCTGCTGAAATTTGCTTGGCTAAACAGGTTCTTATATTTTGGGGTTTAAAAATGGCAAATTTCTGCAGCCTGTTCTTAAACCACTAGGTTCTTACATCATCATCATCATCCCAGGTGGGTTTGAACTGATGTTAAGCCATGTAAATACCAGAGAAAAAGCTCTTGTCTTCAATGAGTTAATTTTGAACATTTTTTGTACTGTACCTGTGTTGCATTTACTCTGCCTGAAGGGTTACAGTCCAGCAATCTATCCAGCATATCTAACAGATCATCACCCGCTGCAGAAAATATGTCCTTCAGGGGAATTCCTGGAAATTTCTTAAACTCCACATAGTCTGGCAAAGATGTTACACCCTAGGATAGAGAAGGAAGGAGGATTTAGCATTATGAAATACGAATAATTACCGTATTTACCCGTGTATAAGTCAACCTTTTTTCACCTAAAAATCAGTCCAAAAAATCGCCCTTGACTTATACACGGGTCAAAATTTTCGACCCAAGCACCAGTTAAATAAATTCTGCACAATTAGCATAACAATTGTTTTATATGTCAACAAACATCAAATAAACAATGTTCAGTACAGGTTATGATGTCCTTTCACTTTGCTACCTGTGTCTAAATTGGCAGTTCAAGTCAAAATTCTTTAAGATTTATCCACTTAATATAAACCTGAATGTTGTATATCATTTCAAATGAAAACTCCCAATATGTTTATGATTTGCTAACAAATAAAAAAAAATACTATTAAAAGTTAAAGTACTATTAAGTTTTGAAAGGGACAACTCACTAAAGGTAGCAAACACTTCAGAAAATTTTTTTAACTGGCTGTACAATTTCAAGCATAATCGTATCTATAACAAAATTCTCGATTTTGATTGGTTCTGGGTGCGCATATTTGTCGCGTAATTGGCACACATTCACATGGGTGTCCAATTACAGGTATCCAAATATTTGAACAACTCAAATTGGATACCTGAAATTGGACACCTATGCCATTTGCGCATCAATCATGCACATTTAAATGGGTTCTTTCTTCAGTTGCTGTTTTCCCACTTTTCGTACAACCAATTGAATTAATCCTCTGACTTTTTCACACAAAAAACCTTCTTAAAGAGTTCCTGATCTCGATACGATTAATAAGTAGTTGGACCTCAAACAATTCAAAGAGTAATCGAGCTTGTAATTTCAAATCGACCTTGTGCTACACACTTAGCCGATTTTAAAATTACTCGCCCAATTACTCCCTTAATATCATAGGTGACAAATTACTCCTTAATTTTGGCGCGAAATTTTAACGTTAATTTATAATTTTACATGTGAAATTATAAAATTGCCATGGCAACGTAGTTAGCGGCAAGATGGCGTCCGTAATAAAAGATGTTTTAAAGCTTAAACTTTGTACATATTTGCTTGAATTTCATCTTAGCCAGCTAGCCTTGACCATGTAATAAAACTTTTGATGATATTTTATATTTCAAAACGTCAAAACGACTTCAAGACTTAAGCCAATTATATAAATGGCATCGAGCGGATTTTTTAGGCGTTTTACACGGGTCCCGCTTTCAGTTCATTCAAGACAAACTACGGTCATAATGAGAGAAAAAATTGAAAGTTGATTCATCTTTGAAACTTTTTGTAAACAGCAAAAAGGAATCTCTAAGAGGTTTTCCTCAAGACTAAAAAACTTGCGAATTTGAGCAAAATGTATGCTTTCAATTTTCAAAGCTCGGAGTTCGCAATGCAATATACCAGTCAAAAACCTACCATTGCACGCGTAATTTGTCACCTCTGATATTAAAATGTAATCAAATGGTATACTTGTGAAATTGGAAAATAATTTCACTTGCATTTTGTCAAAATGCAAATAATTAGTATTTTGACAAAACGCGCGTGAAATTATTTCCTAATTTCACTCGTCACCATTTGATTACCAATACAAATTGTACTCCATTCAGTCCAATTACTATTACTAATTAATATCCTAATGGTTTTACTGTTGACTATTCTCATCAGTTTAGAAAAATTACTTACAGGCCAGGAATCTTCAGATGGTGTCCCTAAAGTTTCAAATATTTTGCTAAGTTGATCTAAATCAGACATTCCAGGCAAGAAAGGAACCTTTAGAGAATGCAAAAACAAAGACGTCAGCAAGGTTGAAGTCAGGTTGCAAATAAATAATTTTATACATGTAGTAATTTTAAATTACTACATAAAATTATTTCTGGAATGTGCATTTGGTTCATGACCTACCCGAAGAAGAAGTTCTGCCAGTATACAGCCAACAGCCCACATATCAACACCTGTACCATAGATTCTTGCTCCAAATAACAGCTCCGGTGAGCGATACCACCTATAGCCAAAAAGGTCATGAGAAGAACTTGTCATGAGACAAATATTAATAAATTCTAAACTATAAAGCTCTGAAAAATAAACTGAGAATACATTCCTGTCCCCAGGGTCTGCGATCCTTTAGGTCAATCAGCACTAAGAAAAATGACCTCTGGTGGACTTCAACTTAAAAGGCTGCAATTCACAGATGCTTGCTCAACTCAGATTGGCTGACAGACAAAAATAAGTACTGAGTGCAAGCTTAATCAAAGGTCTCTATGAGACTACGACTATTTTGCTATGGTCTATCTGTTGGCTGTCAATTGTGGTATGGAGTAGTGTTTTGCTAAAGGGTAGCCTGCGTAGCTGGCGGTATTGTTGGGTTTTTAAGTGCCTAACAGAAAGCGGCGAAGCCGCGACAACGAGCGGCGCAGCCGCGAGTGGCTTGGGGAGGAGAAGCTGAAATTTCAGCTTCTCCTCTCCAAGCCACTCGCGGCTGCGCCGCTCGTTGTCGCGGCTTCGCCGCTTGCTGTTGGGCACTTAAAAACCCAAAAATACCGCCAGCTACGCAGGCTAGCTAAAAGGTGAAAGACGCTTTTCATGTTGTTTAGGAGTGGAAGTCTTGAAAATAACTTAGCTTACCTGAATACTTTACACTTTCACATCACATTCTAAATTAAAACTGAAACCTAGAAGTCAACAACGCGCTGTTTAGAAAACTCAACCGCAAATTAAGGAGCCAAAGAAAACCCAATCGAAAACACATTGAATATACTGTAGTACTCGTGTCGCGTATACGCTTATTCCGGCCTACTAAAGCAAACAAACAGTTCAGCGGTTCAATACATTCTTCATATATACCCACACCCCCGGCCCACACCGAAAAGAAATCCCTAGAATTGAGAACGCGAATAAATGATTATTTACTCGTGTTTAGCGAGACTAACGCAATCGATTGTCGCGAATGTGAAAGACTTGTAAAAGTACAAATTTGCGTTCTTAATCGTTTTAGGTTAAATATTAGCGCTCCTTTAGTGTGTTAGACGCTTGTACCAGTCCAAACTTGCGTTCTTACGTTCTTGGTTACATATTAGCGTCGCTTTAGTCTGTGAAAGACTTATACATTGCCTTCAAGTGTTGGCTGACGCTTTGTTCACCCACACCGAAAAGAAATCCCTTGAATTGAGAACGCGAATGATTATTTACTTGTGTTTAGCGTGACTAACGCAATCGATTGTCGCGAAAACAAATCCTTTAGGTTAAATATTAGCGCGACTTATACGTTGCCTTCAAGTGTTGACTGACGCATTGTTCACCCACACCGAAAAGAAATCCCTTGAATTGAGAACGCGAATAAATGATTATTCACTCGTGTTAAGCGTGACTAACGCAATCAAATGTCGCGAAAACAAATCCTTAGTTGTGTCATATCGGATTTGAGATACTCACGCATAAAAATAATTGTTATATAACGTTTATACATGTGACAAGTCACGTTTTTAACACGAGATAACAAGTGTTGACGCAATACTAATGAGATACCCTTTCATCACCCACAGCGGCTAATGGAGTTCAAGTCGAATTTCCGGTCCAAAAATATCGCACGTAGACAAAAACAATTGTTATCATGGCGGGTGTTGAGCGCAGGTTGAGGAATGAAGTAGAAAGCGAGTTCTTCTAGGTTTTAGAAAATCTCTCAAGAGTTTTGTTCACAAAACATTTAAAGACGAACAAAGGGAGTGTATTCGACGAATAGTTTGTGAAAGAAAAGATGATTTGGCGGTGCTTCCGTTGGGATTCGGTAAGAGCGTGATCTATCACCAGTGGTGTCGAAGAGTATTACATCACACCACCAAAGACGCCAGACGATCGTGCCAGTGACGAAAACTACGACCTTTAAATGACTGACCTGAGCCTTACACAAAATCAGCCTTTGCAGAAATCAAATTTTAAAAACCATCCGATCAGCTCGTAATGTGAGTCTTATGCGTATTTTTCTCGTCTTTTGCCCGATAAAATGTGCGAAACATTCATTTTTCCGTGCTACGGCGGAATTTTAAAATAAATAAATATTATCGCTGAAAAGGGTTTCTTGAAAGTTGGGACAAGCATGTTGCCTCACTGCTCGGTGTAAGAAGAACGCGAATAAATGATTATTTACTCGTGTTTAGCGAGACTAACGCAATCGATTGTCGCGAATGTGAAAGACTTGTAAAAGTACAAATTTGCATTCTTAATCGTTTTAGGTTAAATATTAGCGCTCCTTTAGTGTGTTAGACGCTTGTACCAGTCCAAACTTGCGTTCTTACGTTCTTGGTTACATATTAGCGTCGCTTTAGTCTGTGAAAGACTTATACATTGCCTTCAAGTGTTGGCTGACGCTTTGTTCACCCACACCGAAAAGAAATCCCTTGAATTGAGAACGCGAATGATTATTTACTCGTGTTTAGCGTGACTAACGCAATCGATTGTTGCGAAAACAAATCCTTTAGGTTAAATATTAGCGCGACTTATACGTTGCCTTCAAGTGTTGACTGACGCATTGTTCACCCACACCGAAAAGAAATCCCTTGAATTGAGAACGCGAATAAATGATTATTCACTCGTGTTAAGCGTGACTAACGCAATCAAATGTCGCGAATTCAAATCCTTAGTTGTGTCATATCGGATTTGAGATACTCACGCATAAAAATAATTGTTAATGTCACAGTTCCTACGAAGTTTTACTTTAAAATACTTAAATAATCAGACACAAAACCACACCGTATATGGCGTAAAGGGGGGAACACCGCTCCGCAATCGGCGTGACAGACGAACTTCCGTTGCGTGACCAAAAGCCAAACTTATCTCCCCAGCGGTAAAACCCGCGCTGGATCGGACAAGTCGGCAAGGCCAAAAGCTTACGCGCCCTAGAAGTCTAACTCTAAACGGCACTACGAGCTGACCTCCGGTCAGCATCGTGCTAGAGTGTAGACAGTTGTCAAGCCTTACTTATCTCCCCAGCACTACGAGCCGACTCCGCCGGCACGTGCTGGATCGGACAAGAAGAGGCATAAGAGCGTAAAATAGCGCCACTAAAATAGCGAAAACGAAGCTTGGGGAAGTCGCTGCGAGACTTAACCGATAGCGTCATGCAAGAGGTGAACCCCAGTTTATTCAATTAATTACAACAACAATCAAGCCTCCAAAGGGAGGGAGGGTGGGATTTACAAATTTCGAACTAGGTTACAGTAACAAGCGATACAACTAGCGAATGATGCTAAAGTTCATTCTATAAACTTTTATAGCCAGACAGTTGTCTGGATTTAGGCCAATGGCAAATAGTGTACCATGGAAAGCAAGGATCCCATGCAGGCCCAAATGAGACATGAATAGAGATATTTAAAAGACTAGCCACACAAAATGCATGATATAATTGTGCTAGACAGTGTTGCAACATTTGTATCTAAACGGCCATTGTAATCATTGTCCTTTCGAGACAAGAAAAGCGTACAGTTTCATTGCGTTACATTACACAATCAAAATAAACATTAACGACCCTGCAGGGGCCACGGGCGTCTCGCTCCATTAACTGCGCTTTAATGTTTGGCCTTAAAGCTTAATTAATGTCACAGTTCCTACGAAGTTTTACTTTAAAATACTTAAATAATCAGACACAAAACCACACCGTATATGGCGTAAAGGGGGGAACACCGCTCCGCAATCGGCGTGACAGACGAACTTCCGTTGCGTGACCAAAAGCCAAACTTATCTCCCCAGCGGTAAAACCCGCGCTGGATCGGACAAGTCGGCAAGGCCAAAAGCTTACGCGCCCTAGAAGTCTAACTCTAAACGGCACTACGAGCTGACCTCCGGTCAGCATCGTGCTAGAGTGTAGACAGTTGTCAAGCCTTACTTATCTCCCCAGCACAACGAGCCGACTCCGCCGGCACGTGCTGGATCGGACAAGAAGAGGCATAAGAGCGTAAAATAGCGCCACTAAAATAGCGAAAACGAAGCTTGGGGAAGTCGCTGCGAGACTTAACCGCCACTGATAGCTGCGAAGCAGGTATCCCCCCAAGCAAATATAGCACAAACTTAACAGAAAGAAACGCTGGCCATTCGCGGCGCAGCGGAAAGTAAAACGTTTTGAGGTGTTCTAATATATAGTTGATAGCAGTCTGAAGACCATCTACCAAGAACTTTAATTAACCAATCTGGCAAGCCGGCAGCAGCTGCTGTAGAGGCCGCGCCGATCCGAAAACTGTGCCCCTTAAGGGATTTGTAAGGGAGACCGGCGTAACGGGCTGCGTCCCGAAGAAGGTTAACGACCGCTGACCTAGTAAGGTAGCGGCCTGACTGAAAAGCAAATAGTGGACCCCGAGGGCGCGCAGATAAAAAATAAGAACGCATGGCGGACACCGCGCATAACGGTGATGGTGAGCATGCAAGTAAAAGCCGGTGACCTTCCCGAAAATTGTCGGTCTTGGATGACTTAAGAAGAATAGACATCTGCTGCGGGCTGGCCAGAGAGGGGGAGAATGACACACAGTCGGCTGATAGGTCAAATAAAGGGCGAAACTTAGATACCCCTTGACAGGTAAACTCGCTACAACGAAGAAAACAAAAGAATGCAAGTGTAAAAGCTGCCCAAATCATAGAAAAATCCTGTTCCCCTAACCAAGAACGTAAAATGGGACGTATAGCGAGTAAAACCCCTGGGGAAACCGGCTGGCGGAGGATACGGGAGCGGCCCTGGAAGCGAAGGATACCCCTAAGAACTTTTTTCAATAATAGTTTTCCCTGGAGAGGGTCGCCATACCCGCAGGAAATGTGAAGATTCCGTACCGCCGCCAAATAAAGCCTTATGGTGCTGTGTTTAACCTTTCTCGCCAGATAAGAGGAAAAATATATAAGGGTGCCCTCAGATGCTGGAAGAATGTCCCCCTCACTAGAGACTAATCTGTTCATGAGACAAAATTGAAGAAAGTGTCTTTCCCCAGAGGCGTACGTACGGTTAGTAGTCCATGCCAGGCCCCAGTTCGCATACAACATGACTTCGTCTTTTAAAGGGTCATGAGCGAAGGCGGGATGGTGCAGGGGGTGTGCTCGGCTGTTGGAGCTGCTGCCCGGAAACGAGAAACCTGAAAACGTGAGAGAGCATCAGCAATCTCATTGGAGACCCCTGGGACATGGCGGGCCCTGACATAGAAGTTATGCTTCATAGATATAAGGACAAGGAACCGAAGAAGGTCCATGATGCGGGGGGCTTTGGAGCGACCCGAGTTCAAAATGGCAACGACTGATTCGTTGTCGCACCAGAACTGAATCCGCTTCCCGGAAAAATATGGGAACCATATCGCGCATGCCACGACTATGGGGAAAAGTTCCTGCCATTCGATGCTTATGCCCCGGTCCTTGTTAAGTTGCATATGGGGGAGCCACTTTCCTTGGAACCATTTCCCATTGAAATATCCCCCAAAGCCAACAGTACCCGAAGCATCGGTATATAAGTTCATGTCTGGGGACGGGGTGACTGTGGAGTCTAAGAAAAAAGAGCGACCATTCCATCCCGCAAGGAAGGCTTTCCACATAATAAGGTCCTTGAAGAATTCCTTGTTTAGACGAATATGATGAAAACGGTTGTGTACACCCCTAGTAAGATCTATTATACGTTGCAAGAAAGTTCGCCCTGGGACAACCGCTTTGCAGGCGAATTGAAGGGTTCCAATGAGTGATTGGAGCTCAATCAAGCGCACAGAGCGGCGACTATCGAAAGAATTTAACAATTCCCGGGCGCGGAGAAGCTTATCTTCGGGGAGACGGGCCTCCATAAGAGTGCTGTCAAGCTCAATACCCATGAATTCTAGAACTTGGGAGGGGCCCAGGGTCTTGGACGCGACAGCGGGGGCTTGAACCGACATAAACAGGCGTAATAGGGTAGCGAAGCTGGACAAACATTGTACCCGGGATGGCTCGGCAATAAAAAAGTCATCTAAAATGTGAATGACGTTTTTTAAACCATAGTTATGTTTTAAGATCCACTCCAGACCCTCAGACAATTGGTTAAAGAGAAACGGAGCACTGCGAAGCCCAAAGGGGAGGTATAAGTCGATGAAGTATTGGCTCTGCCAATAAATGCCTAACAGGTGCCAATGATCGGGGTGGACAGGGATCAGGCGAAATGCTGATTTTAGATCGGTTTTTGCCATGAAAGAACCCGGGCCCAGGGACTTAAGGATGCGAATAGCATCGTCTACCCGAACATATTGGAGGCTGTAGGGATCCTTGGGGATATGGTCGTTAATGCTGTCGCCCTCGGGATAAGAAAGGTGATAGATAGTACGCCATTCAGAGGAATGTTTTTTAGGCACCACACCCACCGGGTGACATTGGAGGTTAGGGAGGGGTGGGGAGTTGAAAGGGCCCGCTACCCGCCCAAGGTTAATCTCCTTAGAAAGGTTTGAAGAAACCACCTCAGGGTGCTGGTTAGCGGAAATGAGATTACGGGATACCCGGGATTTTTCAGGACCGGTATAGCCGACATGTGTGCCATAGCGTAAACCATTAATTAAACTAGTAACAAAATTACGATCGGGATGTAGGGATAATTCCCTTTCTAAAACATTAACATTAATCGGGGTGGATACATTAGGTGTCTTCTGCTTGGCCAGGAGGTGTACTTTATCTTTTGCTGCTTCCGCCATGAATGGAGCTCTGGTATCGCTGGCTGCTGTGGTCCTTCCTGCTGATGCTTCTTGGACAGTTGAGGATAGAGTGGCTGTTGGAATAGCAGCGACGGCAGACATGCGGGAACTGGCAGGAGCTGGTGGTACACCCAGAGGTGCGGTTGAACCGGAAGCACACTGGTCCACTCTTTGTCTGCTGGCGGGATTCGCGGGAAGGGTTGGCACTCGGGCAGTCGCTCTGGTTGTGGTGCGGGCTAGAGCAGATAGGACAGTGTGGCTTAGCTAAGCCCGAAAATGTCACTGTCCAAAGTTCAAGGTCTACCTGGCCCCAGTTGATAGTTAAGTCCTGTGCGGCTCGTTTACGGAATTGTTCGTCGTAGGTGAGCCAGGACAGACCTTTAAATTTGGTAGCCGCACAGCTTATAGTTTGTTGGTACTTTAGTAGTTCCAAAGAACGGCGAGGGTAGGCTGTGACAAGGACTAACATGTATGTGGTGTAAGCGTCTAACCACTTGTGAAAGGTGTCGATCACTGGTTTCCGCTTACGGACCATGGTCATGTTCGAGGAGCCTGGGCCCGAATCATCAAATCTAACCTGAAGCTCGGGGACCTGGGGCTGGTTTAGCGAGTCGGGGAGTAAAACAGTAAAATCGAGGTACTCACCCCGCAAGATTTTTTCCTCTGTACTTTTATCCACTGGATTTTGGAGGCCAAGTGGAGTAGCGGCGCCAGGTCGACGTGGTGGAACAAGGGATGGCGACACGGCAAGGCCATGGTGCGGCTGGGGAGGCGATTGTTGCAGTGCTTCTGCGATGGATCGTTGCACTGTCTCGCGGATGGTGGCCAACTGCGATGCCGTAAAAGGCGCAGGCTGGGTTTCTTCCAAAGCTATCTCCGCCAAAGGGTCGTCGATATCCAGCGGATCTTCAATGTCCTCCGCCGAGCTAACTGAGGAAAAATCGTTGTCAGCCTCGTCGACGGTGCCAGTCCTTGTAGGATCGCGTTCGTCTGGTTGATTGTTTGGATTCGGCTGTTTGTCACGGCGCTCACGTACCACGCGAGTGTTCGCTTTGCGTTTGCGAACACGACCAGGGTTCTCCATCAGAGCTTGCTGTGGTGGTAAAGCGGCTTTTAAACGCTTGACCATTTGCGCTTTGTTTCCTGTAATAGGAAGGTTCAACGCTTGGAGACGAAGGCGAAGTACTTCGGAGGTGAGTTGAGCCAAGTTCTCGTTCTCAGCACGGCGAGGACGACGGCCATTTGGTTTTTTGCCACGTGGACGAGCCATTGCGATCTCCAATTTACAAATTTCGAACTAGGTTACAGTAACAAGCGATACAACTAGTTTCATTGCGTTACATTACACAATCAAAATAAACATTAACGACCCTGCAGGGGCCACGGGCGTCTCGCTCCATTAACTGCGCTTTAATGTTTGGCCTTAAAGCTTAATTATATAACGTTTATACATGTGACAAGTCACGTTTTTAACACGAGATAACAAGTGTTGACGCAATACTAATGAGATACCCTTTCATCACCCACAGCGGCTAATGGAGTTCAAGTCGAATTTCCGGTCCAAAAATATCGCACGTAGACAAAAACAATTGTTATCATGGCGGGTGTTGAGCGCAGGTTGAGGAATGAAGTAGAAAGCGAGTTCTTCTAGGTTTTAGAAAATCTCTCAAGAGTTTTGTTCACAAAACATTTAAAGACGAACAAAGGGAGTGTATTCGACGAATAGTTTGTGAAAGAAAAGATAATTTCCGTTCTTAATCATTTTAGGTTAAATATTAGCGCCCGGCTTCAGTGAGTGAGACGCTTGTACTAGTACAACGCTTTAGACTGTGAAACACTGAACCACTCACATTCTCGATTAGTTGTGTCATATCTCATTTGAGATACTCACGCATAAAAATAACTGTTATATAACGTTTATATTATACATGTGACAAGTCACGTTTTTAACACGAGATCGCAATTGTTTACGCAATACTAATGAGAGACCCTTTCATCACCTACAGCGGAATATGTGACAAGTCACGTCTTTAACACGAGATCGAAAGTGTTGACGCAATAATAATAAGAGACCCTTTCATCGCCCACTAAGCGGAAAGAACTCCCTTGAGAAATTAAAACAGTCCCTTGAGAAATTAAAAAAGTCCCTTGAGAGTAGACAAGAATGTTCCAAATTTTGCCCACATCACTCCTAATCTCCTATTTGCTTGTAAACAAGCAAAATAGTCGAAAAAAGGCAAGTGTTCTTTACTGCCAGACTGTATCCTTGTTTCAGTAGCATTAAGCGTCTATAATGATAATGATAATGAATTTATATAGCGCATTTTTCATATATATATGTTCAAATGCGCTGTACACAAACTGTAATTTACTACACAAGGCCAGACAACAACACCAGGAGCTTCGTGCCCTACTCTTTGCGATTAGTGTGTGGGTTCTTTAATGTCCCCTGTGATAAGAATGAAGATACGGGAGACGGGACCTATGGTTTATCGTCCTTTTCTGAGAAGACTAGAATGTATAACCATTTGCAGATGTAATTACAAAGGCAGCACAGTCTATGAGTAATTTTCAGTACTACCCTCTGGATGGAATGCTAGTCCATCGCAGGGTGACCCCCAGCGTTAATTTTAAAAACTTGCTGGAACATGTACCCATGGCTGGGTGGAGAGAGGCACTGTTAGAGTAAAGTGTCTTTCCCAAGAACACAACACAGTGAAGCAAGCCAGGGCTGAAACCCGAATGGCTTGATCCCCAATCCAGCACACTAAACATTAGGCCTCAGCACCTCCCATTTAATATTTTGTTCACATGTAGTTCTGCTATACAGTATAAAACTATTGTAACTAGTTTTTCTAAAATCTCCACTTCATATACAGCCATAGAATGATGAATGACCACATTGAAAATTTTAACAGCGAGCCGCGTGGACGCCATTTTGGTCATTTGCTCTCTAGCAAGGAGTGAGAGACTGGGAACCAGTTGGGAAGAACAATACAACCCAAATATGGGGTTTAAAAAAAAGTCCCTTATGCAGAACTTAAGATTTTCTCTGCCTATACACTCATACGCACACAGCTCTATGATTCTGCCGCCTCGACAGCCTCGCCTCTTGGCTCGGCTGTCTCGTTGGCAATAATCAATTATTCTTCATTCTGACCTTGTCACCACTTGATGTGTATAAACCTTTGTTGGACTTCCAAAAGATCTAGCAAGTCCAAAATCACCAATCTTCAACACTCCTTTATCGTCAATCAATAAGTTGTTTGGTTTTAAATCCTGAGGAATGATATCATAATAAATTATTTATTAATGAGAAAACAGTTAGTAGTTATTTTATGTTGCAAGGCCACAGGGCGGTATTCCAGCTTGTAAATGAGGGGGGTGATCGAATGGAGGCAAAACTCAGGACCCAAAAAAATCCCTAAGTCTTCCGACATTACCCAAAAAAATCCTTGGACCAAAAATAACCCCCCAAAAAATCCCTTGTCAAATTACCCCTAAATTGCCAGGAGGGGCAATAACATAACACAAAGAACACTCGTTTTGTTTATTCATCATACCATAAATACGCCAAGGCCGCACCAAGGCACTTCAGTTCATTTTTAATACCCAAAAAAATCCCCTATCTAAATCAAGTCACCCAAAAAAATACTTGCCAAATTTTTCAACCCAAAATAATCGCGGAATCAAATACTTCAAACTAAAAAAAATCCTTCGAACATTCCCTGTCGTTACCAAGCCTGAGTACCCCCCCCCCCTCCCTTGGGTGCAAGGCCAAGGTCAAGAGTACATGTACATTACACATCACTTACTCTGTTTACTTACTCTGTGAAGTATCCAGTTCATGTGAAGATATTCCAGACCTTGTAATGTCATGATGATGTAACTTTTTATGTTTGCTGGACTTAATACAAGACTTGTGTCCTTTATTATAACCTAACACAGAGAAACAAAAATAACTAATTCTCTTAGTTCCTTGCCCCCTGGTGGGGGATAGGGCTGGAAAATAACTAATTTATGCAACAAAAACATTCTGCAGAATGTCAGCCATTTGAAAGCAAAAGGGCTGCAGAAAGGCTTCCAGTCCAGTCAAAAACAAACTTTTCGCCGAGCTTCCAACACGGGTAGACGTCATATTTTGTTTCGATTTGTTACTGGGATGTTCTGTGAAACCGTTCCAAAAATTACTATTGGGAAACTGTCATAAACAATGCTGTCTACCTCCTACGTTCAGTAATGATTATGCTCAAATAATTTGGCATTTCAAACCCTATTAAATGCGTTTTCTGCATTTGAAACGCTCTAAATTCAAAAGGTGTTTGAAACGCGTTTGAGATCTGTTTGAAACTGTTTGACACCCGTTTCAAATGCGTTTCAAACGCTGCGTTTAAACGCGTTTGAGAGAAATTACGTTAAGCCCCCTTTTCATATGGAGGGTCACATATTTTGTGAAAAATGCAAATTAAGCATTCTGGGGTCTTAATCACTACTAAGTACTTGGTACATGTTCACCTCAAGATCTGTCTCCATAAAGTCAAAGACAAGACTGATGTTGGATTTGTGACCAAACACATCAACAAGCTGGGAGAAAAAGACAATCAAATTATGTTAGACTGCAAATGAATAATTTAATGATTCATCAATGAAACTTATTATGACACAAGCCAGGAACAGACTTTTGAGAATGAGCTGATCCAAACTGTTCAGAAAGTTCTGTTTTACTTATATCACACAACACCATGATGCCATGCCGCACATATTGGTCTGCAGCTTTGTTGTTACTATATGTGCATGCATGCCATGTGCGCACCTTAGTTAATTACTGTAATAACTATTGTATCGAAACCTCTGTAAGCATGTTTGTTAAGGTGACTCAATCAAAATAAATGACGTGCTTTATGCCAGTCAAAAATTTATTATAACTTCACCATTTCTGACTCGATTTCCCTGAAACTTTTGCATTTTACTAACGCAATTTTACTACTATGCAAATTATTGACGTGCATATTATTCTTTGATACATTTCGAGTAAAATGCGAAAGTTTCAGGGAAATCGAGTCAGAAATGGTGAAGTTATTAGAAATTTTTGACAGGCATACAGCACGTCATTTATTTCGATCGAGTCACCTTAAACCATTATTGACTGATCTACCCCACAAGACACAACACATGGTTGGTAAAGAACTGCATAATTTATATACATATGGAGTCAAAATGTTTTCCAATGTGATTTCAATCTTTCACTTACAGTGTAGATGTAACACAACAGTTGATACAGAAAGAAAAAGGTTTTGAGTTTCAAAATGTCTATTATCTCTAGAATACTTGACAGCTAGATCTCCATAATACTTACCCCTATAATGTTAGGATGCTTCAGTTCCTGCAAAAGCTTGATTTCACGCAATGCAGTCCTGTTAATTCCTGTGAGGTACAAATTTAAGTATATATTAAATATTTTTATATAAAGTATGTCGCTTTATTCATTGCTGTACAATATAACTGGTATACACTTCTTCACTTCTCATATAGTAAGACCCAAAAATATAAAGAGACACTACACACTATGACTCAATCAAAATATTATTCTTTCTTTTTTTTTTAATTCAAAACTTGCTAGTCACTAACCATCTTTTGCTTCGCTCCTCTGTCCAAGTTTAATCTGTAAAGGAATACAACAGGCTATATTAAGAAAACATACATGTAGGCCTATGTCGTTGTGAAATATAGTTGAACCTCCTAGTGCTATCACATCCCATACGCAATCACTATTCCATAAGTTATGGATAGTGGAAAAAATAAAAAATAATCACTTTATTCAAGTGTCAATTTATTTAGCACTACTGTGCTAATTGAGGACACTTACACCTGTAAAATACAAGGGAAAAAAATACAATAAAATCAAACAGAAAACTTGTTTTAAATCCCACTGGCAGGAGGCTAACCAATTGGCTATTTACAAAGCAATGTGGAGTTGAATTCGCGACCACCAAAAAAAAAAACATCTAGTGGCAGGGAATGTTTTGGTGATAAAAGTTGTTATTAGGCGCGCGCATTGTTACAGTTTATGTTGCGTGCACACTAGTTTGAAAAATACAGTCGACACACAGTCGCGTGTGATCGATCACGTATGAACTCGTTTAAGTAGCGTAATGAACCGTTTTTTAGTTCAGTTGTTAAGAAAACTCAGTGCTAACCAGTTATGCTAACCAGTTATAAACAATCAGTGTTTATAAACAGCCAAAAATCAGTACCACAGTTAACGCCATACAGAGGCAACATTAAAAGTAAGTTGTAAACAGTTTTATCATGATTTTTTGTAAGTTTTCTACAAGATTTGTACGTTCAAGTTATGTTGTTAGCTAGCACTAACGTAGTTTTATTTATTTTGTATAAATTTTTAGATCAAATTGCTATATATTATCATTAAATGCGATTGTCGACCTCTGTGTGGCTTGTTCTTTGTTCAACGGAACAGGAAAGAGGATTTGAAGCTGGGACCACCGAATTACAAGTCCAGAACCCTAACCATTATGCCACGCTGCCTCCTTATTACAGTGGAACCTTGATTTAACGAACCTCTATATAGCGAAGTTCTCGATATAACGAACAATATAGACTATTTCAAGGTTACCGACGCCATATTGCAGGAGGTGCAAAACTACTGGGGCGAGCGCAAAGTTTATAGTAAATGTATGGAAAAAGTCGAGAGTTTTATCCTCAATAATTTGACTGAAGGTCAACATTCTGCAATTTCTATAATTACAAACTAAAGAAACCAGTTGAAAGAATTTGCCGAACAAACTTGAGAAATTAAGTCTCACGAAGAAAGCCGCAAATTAAGATTTTTATTTCCATACATTTATCTCTATGAAAAACTAAAAATATGATTTCTCGCTTCTCAGTTATCCTGAACACTTCAAATTTAATTGTCAAAATCTTTTGCTGGGTAGCCTTACTTCGTAATTCATAAACATTGCAGAATGTCAATCTTTTCTCAAGTTATCGAGCATCAAACTCCTGATTTTTCCCATACATTTACTGTAACTTTTGCGCTTGCACCATTAGTTTTGCACCCTTGGCAAAATGGCGTTGGTAACCTTAAAATGGTCTATTCTTCGCCCCAGTAATAGTAAAATGTATCAGAAAGTACCTCGATATAACGAGACCTCGTTATAGCAAACAAATTTTGCCAGTCCCTTGGCCCTTCATTATATCGAGGTTCCACTGTTTACCAAAGGGCATAGGATCTGGGAGATCAGATTTCAGAGATTTCCTATTTGTAAGAAAATGAGAGCCTTGTAATTGTGCAGGACCTTCAAACTTTTGAAACATTTGAACTACCACTAAGTATTACAATTAACAGAATGAATTCTTCCAATTTCACTATTTTCTAGTTTAGGTAATTCTTATTCAACTTACCGGTATATTTCTCCATCTATTAAAGTTGTATCATAGTTGACTGCTATGTACATAAATTTTGTTATACTGCTATATACTGACATGTATATGTTGTGGTTTAATTTTATCTTTGGTTTAAACTTTTTTAAACCAGTTTGAATTTTATTTCCCTTTGTTTCAGATTATGATGATGAACATAAGACAATGAAAAATAAAAATCAAACTGGTTTGAAAAATTTTAAACCAAATATAAAATTGAACCACAACATATACATTGCCTGACGAGTTCCTGATACTTTAAAGTTCTTATAATATAACGTATATAAGACAAACTAAGCTTCAGTAAACCAGTTTAGCAGTCTTAACAGTATTGTTCGGTCTTGTCATTTACTTTTTGTGCACCAGAACACGAAGACAGGGTCTAAATCTTACCTTCTTTACTGCTACAATTGTGTGAGTTTCCTGGTCTTCAGCTTTGTAAACTGTCGCGAACTACCCAATACAAATAATCACTGTAAGAATAGTAAACTTTTAACCTAAAAGCAAGACCTTACTCGATCGCTTTATACCTGTCCTTCGCCCAAAAAATCGATCTTCTTGTAACGTTTCGAACGTCCCTCCATTTTGTTTTCATGATTGTGAGCTGCGTTGAGCCTGGGTACCAGCAAAATAGTTTAGAACCCAGATTACCTCACGGTCAAGTGAGAGAATTTCAAAATGGCGGACGGGTTGCCACGAAAAAGTGTTTTGATTTGCATTGTATTATTTTGGGGACTTTTGACGAAATCTTCACCATGATGAACTTCAAGTTAGTCTTACCGCAATTAACTTTTATAATCTTTGATTTACTGCACTCTGTTTCTAGTGAAGCGTGATTTAAACTGGTTTTTTCAATATTTGTAAGTGAATTGCTTTATTTAATTTAGTGGAAGTTCACTTATAATGTTCCTTTAATAGCCTCATAAACTTAGCACGAAGCTCGCTTCAGTGACATTCTGGGGAAATGTGGAGATATTTGATTGATGTTTTCAGATAAACACGTTCTTAAAATGGAATTAGTCTCACGGGAAAAATCTTGTTTTGGAAGCTCAAAGAACATATCACTTCCTAAACCTTGTGGAGTCATCATATCTTTGCAGTTTTTGATCAATAATAACGAATTTTGCAACCATCGAACCGCGATGAAATATTTCTTCAACGCTATGCTGTTGGGTTATTTTGTAGCGGCACTTGCAAACCCAAATCTGACCACGAAACCCACGAAGAATGACAACGAAACGAAGAAAGCTTCGCTATGTAATGTCAATAATAACAATTGTAAAATTCATTAACTATTCATGAGGGTGCAAACCAATCCCAGCACAGTATTCAGATCACATCTACACAACTGTAAACCCCAATACAAATCAAACAAGAGAATTAACTTTTGATACAAACTCCTGCTCAGCTAATTAGTATTCATTAACTTTTGATACAGATCTCTACTGATTCACATAACAATACTTTGCATTCAAATTATTGTTTTCATTTCACAAGTAGAATAAAATATTCGCGTCCGATCTGTATGGTCATTTACAATGGCTCGCCTAACGGCTCGCCATTGTAAATGCCCATACAGATCTCCCGCTCATATTTTATATACTACTTACAACAGCTTCTACGCGGGACCAAACGCCAAGAAAATCGAAAGTATTGTTTCTGAAGTTAAGCAACAGCTGGTCGAAATAAAAGAAGAAATCAGAGAGATGAAAGAAAACCAAACTGGCGGCCCGGGTGGGTAAAAAACTCACTTTATTCAATACTTGGTCGAGTTTGATACTGATGTTTTCAGACTGTATCACTAGTGGTATAGTAGCCTCGATTGTTAACCTTAAGAATAATGTGAAAAAAGGCGCGTTTACACGACAGAAAAATTTAGGTACGGACTCGTCAGAAAATTGGTCCGTACCCGTCAAAATTTGGTCCGCACCTTATCACTTTTGTAGGGAAACAGTCAAATCAAAACAGGGCCATAGGCGCCTATGGCCCCGTTTTGATTTAACTGTTTCTCTACAAAAATGATTAGGTGCGGACCAAATTTTGACGGGAACGGACTAACTTTTTGACGAGTCTGTACCTAAGTTTTTGTGTCGTGTAAACGCGCCTAATAGAACACCAAGTACATTTTGATTTATATCACTAAACTTTTATTTCCTGATATAGCTGACAACAACATAAGGAATGCTTCGCAGTGTAATGTTATCTACAACAGTTACTATGCTGAACCAAACCACACCAGGAAAATTGAAAATATGTTTTCTGAAATGAAAGAACAGCTGGCCGAACTTAAAGAAGAAATCAGAGAAATAAAGCCGGGAAATCAAACTGGCGGCCCGTGTGGAAAAGGTTTGTAAGAAAGTTTTTTGAAGCTTTATGCACTGTTTCAATGCTCAGAAGCCTCGCTTGTAGCCGAAATAATAGAAAAATTAGAATTTATTCTGAAAAGGGAATCACTGAAAAGCAGTTTGAATAAATTGCCTCCAACTCGACCCAACATTTGACCGAAGTATATCCCGCGGGAAAACGATCAGAAAAAAATCTTAATAAAAGTAGATTGTATTTTGCAATAATTTTTTTTTTGTAGTTTATAAGCGGAACTGTGCCGAAGTTTACCAGTCCGGTGACAAGATCAGTGGAGTGCACAAAATCGATCCTGACGGTTTGGGAGAATTTGAAGTCTTCTGTGATCAGAAAACAGCCGGTGGAGGATGGACGGTGTTTCAGAAGAGACTGGATGGCTCTGTAGATTTCTACCGTGGTTGGGATGACTACAAACGAGGCTTTGGCAATCTGAGCGGCGAGTTTTGGCTTGGACTGGACAAGATTAACCGCCTGACTGTAAGCAGCAGTAACAAGCTTCGTGTTGACTTGGAAGACGTCCCTGGAAAAACAGCTTTTGCAGAATACAACTCGTTTGCTGTAGCAAATGAGACAAATAAATACAGGCTTAGTTTGGGAAGTTATTCAGGTGGGTTTTATCTCGTCATACTCGACTAAAGGTGGCTGAACACAGTTTTTCAATCTTTGGAGTACCTATCCTATATTTAGATTTCTCGGGCCGTAACCAGACCTTTGACATAGACGAGGCAAGGTCTTGCTATTGGGTTCCGGGGGCATTCCCTCCAGAAAATTTTGAAATCTAGAAACTACGAAACTCTTTCAGAGACATTTTTCATGAGGTATTTCTTGAGAAAAATCAATCTTGTTCAACTGGGGATTATTTTTCCAACAAAAGATATTTTGTTTTTAATTTTGGGTAAAAATTTGGACAAGGCAAGTGCCTCGTCTTGCCTCTTGCTAGTTACAGCCCTGGTCCAAACGTTGCAGTTGACAAGCCCAAAACTGGCACGTTACTAGATAAGCTACTGCACTTGCAATTTTCAAGTCACATTTATACTTCACACCCAGGTTACTTTTTGGTTGTCCTCTCTTGGGAACTCTCAATCTCTAGTGCGTATATCTGCTCATCCATTATACACGCTAAACGCGGTATACAGTAAAAACCCGCGAGTAACAACCCATTTTTTCCAGGTTTATTAGCCTAAACAGGTTCTTATATAAATGGTAGTTAACACAGATTAAGGCTATTCAGGTTATAAAAAGGTCCTTTTTTCTGAAGAAAAGTTACATTGATGCTAATAGAACTTTAAGTGACATTCGGCCTATTCCTTGTATAAAAGTTGCTTATGTAAAAATGAAGCACTAATCATTTGAAATATGGCATGATATACATGCACAGTAATGCTTTGTCCAAACGTATTTCCCAAGAGTAAACATTTTAAATCGATTTTAGAAAATAAGAACCTGTTTCTAGACCTTTCTAAATTTGAGGCTTAATATGTTCTTTTAAAAATGGGGTCTAATTTGTAAATTTTAGCCTAACATGTTCTTTAATGTTAGGTTCTTACTCATGGGTTTTTACTGTATCGCGTTTAATTCACCAATTTTCCGCTGTCGGTTTTGTCCTTCCACAGGAACTGCTGGTGATTCTTTAGGAGGCGATCGCGGCGCAGCATTTTCCACCAAGGATCGCGATAATGACAGGTTTTCATCCTACAACTGTGTCGTGTTTTATAAAAGCGCCTGGTGGCACAACACTTGCCATAAGGCAAACCTCAATGGCGAATACCATGCTGGAAAGATCACTACAAAAGGAGTAACATGGTACCACTGGAAATCAAGTTATTACTCTGTGAAGAGGTCTGAGATGAAGATTCGCCCAAAAGACTTCTAAGACGTCATGTTACTCTGGAGTGAAATACATGGGTGCTTTTGCTGTAGACTCCTTGGCGCTTTTTTAACGACCAGAAATTATTCTTTATCTAACTCATGCACATAAACTTTAAGAACAGTAATTTTGGAAAAGAAAATATTTAACACTTCCTATTTTACAAGTTGTGTATCGGGTCCGTAAACAGGTTCAGGTCATTCTTGCTAGAAAGACACTTTGTAGAAAACAGTTCCAGAAGAAGAAAAATGTGTTGCATCATAAGATGAACTTGCTTGCTGCACATAAAAGTTTTCTTTAATTTGATTTTTTCCCAAAACCCGAATGATTTCTTAGACTGAAAAAAGGTACTTCAAATTTTTGGTTTTCCGGTTTAATTTTAGGTTTACCTTCCAATAATGTTCAAGCGAATTTGACGTCGAGAAATGGTTCCAAGGGGAAACTGTAGATAAGCTTGTGGTGCAAATAAAAATAAATGATTGTGAAAGATGTTCTCCCCACTTTTTTCTTTTAATAGCAAATTGATTTCCTTAAATGATCGGCATCTAATTTCTTCTAATTAAAAGCGAAGCTTCCTACCTAAGGGAATTTTGTAAACTAAGAGAAATAATACGTAATCGTACGTCCGTTAGCCTCCTACACAGTCGTTCTTAGGGGCGATTGTGGGGAGGAGTGAAAGACGATGGCCCCTAAGAGCGACTGCGTGGGAGGCTATACGTCCGTACGCATAGGTACGTTTGCTGTTTTTTTTTTTTGCTGCGCAAACTAATAAAAAATTCTCAACCCTGAAAACGGCATCACTGAACGGTAAAATAAAAATATGTGGAGCTCCGCTTTTCGGCAAAAATTCACAATGATTTGCGAAGATGTTCTGAAGACGATAGGATCTTTTTACACTGGTAAAAGTAAATGTGCAAGTAGGAAAGTT
Source organism: Oculina patagonica (assembly GCF_052425735.1). Lineage (NCBI taxonomy): Eukaryota > Metazoa > Cnidaria > Anthozoa > Scleractinia > Oculinidae > Oculina > Oculina patagonica. The sequence continues at coordinate 6,642,789 of NC_135758.1, read as the reverse complement.
TAGCAATTATTTAAGTTATAAGTTTCTACCACTTCATATTCATGTCATTCCTTTCTGCTGGAAGTGAGTCATCGGACTTGTAAGTGTTCTAAGTTTTCCAAGTCTGGCCAGGCCAATCATGCTCAGTGTAAGGGACCGCGGAGCCGGGGGGGTACTCGGGGGCTGAACCCCCACCCAATATTTCCGAAAAAAAAAAGACTTACTAAGAGAAGAGTCTCTAAAGCCCCCTACTTCAAGTCACTAGTCACAACCCCCCCCCCCCCCCCCAATTGGAAAAATGCTCCACGGTCCCAACAAAATTTTTGCCGAAGCTCGTCCACACGGGTAACGTCTCTAGTATAAAAACGGCCAATGACAAGCGTGCGATGACACGCGTGTGATGATTGCGTGCAATGACAGGCGTATTATGACACGCGTGCGATGACACGCGTGCAATGACACGCGTGCGATGACACGCGTGCGATAACACGCGTGAATTGACACGCGTGCGATGACACGCGTGCAATGACACGCGTACAATGACACGCGTGCCATGACACGCGTGCGATAACACGCGTGAATTGACACGCGTGCGATGACACGCGTGCAATGACACGCGTGCGATGACACGCGTGCGATGACACGCGTGCAATGACACGCGTGCGATGACGCGTGCGATGACACGCGTGCGATGACACGCGTGCAATGACACGCGTGCGATGACACGCGTGCGATAACACGCGTGAATTGACACGCGTGCGATGACACGCGTGCAATGACACGCGTGCAATGACACGCGTGCCATGACACGCGTGCCATGACACGCGTGCAATGACACGCGTGCGATGACACGCGTGCAATGACACGCGTGCGATGACACGCGTTAAATGACACGCGTGCAATGACACGCATGCGATGACACGCGTGCGATGACACGCGTGCAATGACACGTGTGCAATGACACGCGTGCAATGACACGCGTGCGACGACACGCGTGCGATGACACGCGTGCGATGACACGCGTGCCATGACACGCGTGCCATGACACGCGTGCCATGACACGCGTGCAATGACACGCGTGCGATTACACGCGTGCAATGACATGCGTACAATGACACGCGTGCGATGACAGGCGTGCAATGACACGCGTGCGATGACACGCGTGCAATGACACGCGTGCAATGACACGCGTGCAATGACACGCGTGCGATGACACGCGTGCGATGACACGCGTGCGATGACACGCGTGCGATGACACGCGTGCGATGACACGCGTGCCATGACACGCGTGCCATGACACGCGTGCAATGACACGCGTGCGATGACACGCGTGCGATTACACGCGTGCAATGACATGCGTACAATGACACGCGTGCGATGACAGGCGTGCAATGACACGCGTGCGATGACACGCGTGCAATGACACGCGTGCAATGACACGCGTGCAATGACACGCGTGCGATGACACGCGTGCGATGACACGCGTGCAATGACACGCGTGCGATGACACGCGTCCGATGACACGCGTGCCATGACACGCGTGTCATGGCACGTGTGCGATGACACGTGTGCCATGACACGCGTGTTATGACACACGCACTATGACTCATGACACGCGTGCCATGACAAGCGTGCATTGGCACGCGTGCGATGGCACGCGTGTTATGACACGCGTGCCATTACACGCATTATGACAGCGGACAATGACACGCGTGTCATCGCGTGCCATGACGCTGCCATGACGGTAACGTCTCTAGTATAAAAACGGCCAATGACACACGTGCGATGACACTTATAAAATTTACCTGTTAAATCGATTCAACTTTCAAAAATTCCTGACGAGTGTAGATAGAGGTCGTTTCTTCTTAAAGAACGAGGGTTTTTCCCTTGAATTTTCTTCAAGGCTTCATGAAGAAGGAAGATAATGTGGAAAAGTTTCACCTTCGATCGCCATGTTTTTTTCGGACCCAGGCTCTTCGCAGTTCTATCAAAACGGGATTTTCAAAACAAAAGGAACAGCCCTTTCCATTCCGCTTACGTGATGGGAAGATTTGCACTGTTCCATTTGTCGAAAAATTCTCACGGAAAATTCCATGCAAATGGAAAGAGTGTATAATGATTAAAGACAGCAAAACCCTGCATTCACACTTCCTTTATTAGACTATAAAGCCATCATAAATGTCAATTATTAAAGCCTAGCTATAATGGTGATATCACACTTGTTACCTAATGTGTTTGCTACAATAATTAAAAAATTGTCTATTGCTTATAACTAGTTACGTCACGTGGTAACTCTACATGAAAATGGTTATAGAAAAGCTGCCCTTAAATATGCATTCGGTTGTTGAAAAATTTGGTCCCGTTACGGTTTAAAGCAGGCAATCTACTCAGAACGTTTTCGCAGCTACTCGTATTCGAGACGAATTTGTTGCCGTTTGTTATCCGAAGACACCTGAAGTCAGCAGACATGAAGCTCCACTGTGAGTAGGGTACCCTGTGGCCTACTGTGGAGTAGACTGATAAGTAATGTGTTTCGTTTTAGTTCTCTTAGTGGTCCTTAGTTAACGTCGCGTTTTGATGAGATTAAGCAAAGTCACAACCGAATGAAGAAAATGAGGACAGATAACAAACACACTCATTGTTAAAAGAAATATAAAAAAACATTGGGAGCCAAAATCCGTAATTTGCTTTTGCTGTGGCTCCTGCATGCTTAAAGGGACTGTGTCACGGATTTTAGCCAAATTTACGCATCGGAAATGGCCAACAAATTTCGGTAAAATTATAAAAAATAACCTGTTAATGTTAGATCAATGATAGAACATTTCAATAACTTATTGAAATGTTCTTTCATGGACACAGCAAATACAAACGAAGGAACGGATGACCAAAAGTGACGAAGATTGAAATGGATTGCGATATGGGTTTTTGAAATATTGTTGGGCTGAACAGTTTTCAAAGTTAGTTTCGTTTGCATGTAACTTTAAATTGTAACGCCCGGTGAGACACATATGGTTGCAATCAATCTATAGTTTTGACATTTCGATCCATTGGAGTAATTTCTTTGCAAACGTGTAGTTTCATAGCAAGTATTTGGCAAAACTTAAAAATATAAACTTTACTCAGCCGTGACACAGTCCCTTTAAATATATATGCTAGTCGAGACTGCAAGCATCCCTTGATCGTCGAATGTGAAACGAAAAACGTGTCAGAAAATTTTGAACCTAGCTCATGTTCAAACGTCAACATTGGTTCCGTCTTCAGCTGCTGAAGTAATTCTTAATATATTATTATCACAGTATTTAAATAAAAGTCATTGAAAGTGAATCTTTTTAACAAGCTTATGATTTCCGACGACAACTCAATGGCCAGCTCAGTGGCAAAATGGGCTATCTAAAAACGTATGACTGAAAATTGTCTATTTTGCATAAAGATACAATTACAATCGACCTCCTCTTCCCTCCCCCTTTCGTTCTAAAACACACTTTGACACTATTTTAAAATAGCAGAACTAGCTGTTCGCAATTTCGACAGAAAACGGATCTTCTTCGCTGTATATAATGGAATAGAGAGGGTTGAAATGTAAATTTTAATTAACAAGTTTAAAAACTTGTCTTGTTATAATGTGCTGTGATTTTCTACTGTTGCGAATTGATTGTTTAATTAATTCTGAGTTAAAGATAATCTAAATCGCAGTGCTATTGAAAAGCCTTGATGACCTAAGTTGTGCTGAAACATCTTTTTGTGCATCAAAAAAGTAAATTCAACCTTGTTCAGACCGGGTTTATTACCGTCCCCCTCCCCCTCTTCGCCCCCTCCCTCCCCCCACCTCGTAACTCCAATAGTAATAAGCACGTTGAAGAAATATTAAGTTTCACAAACAGTGACACGTCAGATGAGCAGTTTTCAATTGAGTGTCGTAAAACCAAAACCAAAGTAATTACTCTGGCCAATCACAAAGGACACAGACAATCCAGTGAACCAATCAAAACTCGAAGCAAATACATGTAGACGGCACGAAGCGCGGGAAAACGTGCGCGGGCGAGTCACGATTGGTTTTGGTTTTAGTTCTGATTGGCTGAGAAAGTGGCGCGAATTTTTAAGCCAATCACTAAGCGAAGCAATGCAAAACCAAAGCAAACGCAATTAACTTTCGACACCAAGTGAAAACCGCTCTAAAGTCACAAAGATCTGTAATTAACATTTAAAATTCGTGCAAGCAGATTCCGACCCCGCCCAGACCACCCTGGTCTGAAGAAGTAATGTTTCAATAAAAGTAGAACACAGGGCCGTTCCAGCGTTTGCAGAGACGGGCATCTTGCTGGAGGTCGGGGGGCCGCCCTGAATGTTTTCTGCGCTCTGCCGTCTTCTGTTTTCCTGGTCATCTTTTCACTTGGGCCGTCGTTTGTGGGCCGCGGCAGCGCTCGTCTTGCCTCTCTAGTTACGGCCCTGAAACAGGAGGTCTGCTACATGCAAAAATGTGAAGAGCTACATTCAGTAACATATTTTAATACTAAGGGGTGGTGTTTTATTTAATTAATTATTTTTTTTAATTTTTTGTGCAGCTCTTTCCGTCCAAAGCCAAACTTAATTCAATATAGCACTGCAAAACTAGCTTCAGAAAAAGCGATCACTAAATGTTAAATAGCGCTGGGTTATCATACGTAATGCCTCCTTGGGTATGGCCATTTATAATAGCTTAAGTGTTCTGAAGAGTCCTTTCTTTCAAAACTCTTTATAGCATCAACATTTGCAGGTTTTAAGATGAACTCACAACCGGACATTTTAGGATCCAACTTGCAGGCAACAAACTGCTTGATGTGACTTTCGAGGAAGCTCAATGGTGCAGAACCTTGGTTGAGAATCTATAACAAAAAAGCAGATGAAAATTATTCTTATAAGAGATAACTGTTTTGTAATAATCCAGTGGCTAAGACCAAGTAGTTCTTCAAAAGGAATTCCCTTTACATTCAAGCAAAACTGAACCAAATGCTGCGAACTCATGAATCTGATTGGCTGTGCCATTTTTGACTACACGCCATTTAATAGTCAACGCTCGACTTGGCGTCATATCCTGAGCGCCCCCAGAGGGTAGGGGGTAGGGGGTCCTTGTTCCCAACAAAACATTGTCACTTGTATTGTGGTTCAGTCCGTGTTCTCGCGAAAATATTTCTTCGATTTTGATGTTCCCTGTTCACTACAGTATGGTTTTCTTCCTGTGTTGCCAGTTTTATTTTCCTTTTCTTCCCATGTTTCCAAAAGGTTAATGGCCATGTTCTCTTGTAAGGAAAAAAGTCATTTCTTTTTTGGGGGTTACTCGTGTGTAAAGTTTAGTGTATCTACTGTAGATATGTGAAAGGGGGGAAAAATTAAGGAGGGGGAGGGAGAATTTAGAGAGGGAGAGAGAAATATAGAGTGAGGGGGGAAAATTTTCCCAGTGGGGGAGGCATAGTGTGGTCCTTATAACAAAAAAAAAAAAAACCGCAAAAAAAAAGGGGGGGAAAAAACCGCAAAAAAAAAAGAGGGGAGATAACCGCAAACAACTCGAACTCGATATTTTAACACGAACACAAAATAGAAAACAACACGAAAATATAACTCGAACTCGAACACACGAAATGGACAGACCCATGTGAAAGGGGCACTATTTAATTATGAAAGATATATGAAGGGTTTACCTTTACTGTAAAAAAAAATCCACATAAAATGTTTTGCTCCTAAAGGCGAATCGTTCCCTTATTAAACTTTGGGTCGCTCGTAAAAAAAGTTGAGCTCGTTGTCTACGACGGTGGAAAAATGAGCAGTCATTCGTAGCGAAAAACGTTAACAGACGACAGAATTTTAAAATATCTCTGTTAAATCGGCAGCTAAAAACAGCGCGCGCGCGCTTTTACCTGGTAATGAAACTCCTTCAAGTTAAACTCTTCCTTCAATGTTTCTTCAGCATAATCCCTCAAATTTAAAATCATCAGCTGACCAATCATGTATGCGCTGGCTTGACCCGGCCCGGACTGGTAACGAGTCATTTCTTTCCGTGCAACATCTGAAGTATCCCAAGCGTATTGAGCCAGAAGATCCAGTCCCTCCTGTCGGGTCATGCCCTTGCTATGGAGCCCTGCATCAAGCACAAGACGAAGTGCACGCCACAGCTAAAAGGAAAAAAAGCGAAAAAAACATTATTGTTTGGACTGTTTTCTTGCGCTCAAAGCTTTAAGCGAACGGAGAATATTGTTCCTCCCCCCCCCCCCCCCCCTTCCTGGATGGGATGCTTGTCTATGTCTATCCCAGATTGCTACTTCAACCGATCGCCGCCATCTTTTTACACACGTGGGTGAAGAGAAGTCGCGAGAGTAAACGCAACACAAAACTCTCGGGCAGGACTCGATCTTAACTCCAGCACGCATATGCAACGCATCCTCTCTAATGCTGGATTTCCACTGATGCGTAATTTTTTACCTGCGTTTACGTGCGTGAAAAAAATTAGAGACAATGTATGAACGACTTGCGTACACGTGTACACAAGTCGTTCATACATTGTCACAAGTCGTTCATACATTCTCTCTTAATTAAGCGTCAGTGGAAATCCACCATAAAGGTATATAAAGAAACCTATAGTACTAAGACTAGTGCCCAGTCGTTTGGAGCCCGAAAGGTTTTTTTTCCCGCCGTTTCAAACCTTTTCTTAGTTACAGTTAGCCACTATCCAAATTTATACGAGCTGATCTAATACTAATGAGAAAAAAGATCACTAATAACTTAAAGTTATTAGTTTACGGTTTTATAAGGTACTTTGAAACCGGATTCAAAGTTGTCACTAATCTTTAGTAAGTTAAATCGGTTTATGAACAATAATGCCCAGAACTTTAAGATGGGAAACGGGTACCCAAACTTATAAACCTACCCTCCATTTAAGTGCCCCATATTTCTGCCACAACTTGTCTTTGTATGAGTCAGTGTCTTCAGCGACAAGATACTCCGCGTAGAGGCCCCAGCCCTCCGCAAACGCTATGGACTGGGTGGCCTGGTTAACCCAACTGATCACTCCGCCACATTTGTCCGTAAAATGCTCAACAAAACCTTGTGCCTGGAACAGACAGTAAAAAAGATAATAAGTTCAGAAGTTAAAGTGTTAGATCACTAACTAAGGATTGCCTATTCCCTGAGTTTGAGTTGAAGTCTCGATTTGTTTTGTTAGCAGTGAGTGGATAGTTAAAGGGATAATTTTTGATAATTAATTTTCATTAATTATTATTTCGCTCCCATGGCTTAACTTATCTTCAATGCAGGACAGATTATCGCATTGCAGAACTCATGAACTTACCTGTGTGTGGTGCCCAGGCCTCGCCTCGTGAGCGTTGACACTCCATTCGCTGAAGATTGGACCCATGTTTTCCAAAAAGAAAGGAATATGATACCTACAAAAATACAATGAACAGAGCTGTTAGGAGAGAGAATTATAAACTGTGGAACTGTGTTCGGCTGAGGATTGGGCCAACATTAAACATACTTCTTCTCCATGCACATGCTTCATTAGTCTTGCATTGCCTCTCCCTGCACAAATGGGTTGCGGCGATTCCACGGACGAATTCCCAAAAAACGCTAAATTTAATATGCTTATTTTGGGTTATCAGATGTTCATCTGTCAGTGTCGGAGCTGAATGGCTTTCTCGTCGCGTTCTGTCAAGCTTAGAAACAGATAACAAAATTTCTTTCCACAGTGCGGAATAAATGAGTAAAATTATATTGGCTTGCATCTGTTGCATCATTGGCAGGCGACACGTGCAGAGAGCAATGCAGCATTGTAACTGAAGCCCTTTGTACACATTGCATTGCTACAATCTTGGATAAAACTGTTGAAACGCTTAGCACATTTCAACTAATTTAGCTTACGGAGTTCAGTTTTGTAACCCCCCTCCCCCATTTCAATGTTGTTAATGCTCTAGTGTTTTCAAAACAAAGCCTGTCGAACCACAAACCTCAAGAAACAACATTGAGTAGGGGGAGAGGAGCATAAATTATTTTTACCTGCTTGCAGGTCAGGAAATTTGTGAAAAATGCGTGAAATGCGTTTGTTTCAACTAGTTTTGCCCAAAATTGTAGACAATAACTCTTGGCTGCCTTACCTGCAGTTTTCTGAGCACGCCGCATCACTGTTCATGTAACTTTGAGAAGCGGAGGACGGATTGAAATCAGGCACAAGTTGCACAGGACAGCTGGGTGTGGTCTGCTGTTTACCAGTGAAGTAAAACATGTTTACCGTCTTTGGTTCCAAAAAACTCATTGCCTGTGAAAAGCACAATAAAACGAGCAAAAATTTAGAAATATGAGAGATAAAACGATCAATCCAGTTCGTGGAGCGATGGGTAGTAATTTATCATATAATCTCCAAGGGAACTGTCACGTACCATAATCATTCAATTCAAGATAAGTTTTTTATTTAAACATGTAAGAAAGTAGGCAAAAGCTAGAGAAGAGGGCCAAAGAGGCTAGCTAGTAACCCATATCTTAAAAGTGGCATCTAAACATTGAATTAACTACCTCCCTGGAAGCCTTGAACCACTTTTGCAAAGTTTCCCATCTTTTCGGGCAGAACTTCATAGCGCCTTCAATTGAATTGCACAGTCTGAAAGCTTGTTCGCCTGTCTCGTTGGCTGGTAATGGTTCTTTGTTGAAGTACATGTCTTGGGATGAAATGTTCTTTTTGAATTCCTTCACTGCGGCTTCTGTATCTTTTATTCCTGTTATCTTTTTCGCCAATGAAACGATCTTGTTGATAAGAAATAACAAACAACAGATTATGGCGATTGCGCATCCAACGAAGTAATGTTTGAGGTTAATAGCTTTATACTCTTTAATTCTTAGAATAGGCCCCCTTATTGGACTTAATTATTGGGATTGGGCGCTTATTAGAATATGGGCGTTTATTGCTAGAAAGAACACCTTAACGTCGGAGGAGATCATTTAAGGGAAAATACGTTCTACTTTCCCCAGTAATGCTGCAAAACTTGCTCATTCCGAGTTACCGTTTCTTAAAACCGTTAATTTTTCGCAACAAAACAGTGCGACACAATTTTTCAAAGATGTCTGAGTGTGTAACACCGCCTAAATCTCCAAACAGGTCTCATCCTTAATTTTCACAATGCACACAACGCAATTCAAAGTGGTAGATATTTCTGTCGAAAATTTGGAAGGTTTTTCATCATTTCGCTGTTATTTGGTATAAACAGGATGTGTATATGGCGATCTTTGTTGATGTCATTTATTGCTAATGTCATTGCCTAGAGAAGCATCTTGCTATATCCAAAATAACTCCAGAAGTTAAAAGAGCTTGTGAAACGTCTTAATCGGCGACATTTTCAGCTCTTTGCGTGTTATATTGAAGGAAATATTAGCTTTCAAAAACTGCAAAATTTCTGGAGGGAAAAGCGCTCCAGTCTATACGTTCTTTGAAAAATTTTGAGTTTCCAAACCCGCGGCAAGAAAAGGTATTTAATATTCAAGCTCAAATTTATAGCGAAAGTTAATCGTGACACGCTCTTTCAACATACATTAAGTTCTGATATTTTTGTGGCTCGATCAGAAACTGAAGTTCTTATGCTAATAAGGCAAATATGTATACAAAGATTTCCCTAATAGGCCTAATAGTGAAGCGCACGAGTGACGATTTTCCTAAAACACTTTCTAAAGCAGCCGGTATCCCTAAAACACTTTCATAAGACGAGAACTTCGCCTAGATTCCTTCTATTTCCTTCAGAACACGCTGATGTTTTTGAGCCTTGTGGCGGTTATATTCATTTGCATTCTATTTTTAGACCTCGCGTACTTCGCTATTGGTGCTCTGATAGTAAATTTCTCATCTCGCAGCTCAAAATACCTGAGGATATGTCTTATTCACCATCTCCCATCCTTTCTTGTAAACCTCGTCAGGTGTCATGTCAGTCGTGGTAAAATAAGACAAAATGCTGGCATATGTCTGAAGTCCACCGTAAATCTCTCCCGTGCTCAGGTTCTGAGAGGTCGGCTGTGATATGTCGGGTTTGCCGTCAGTGTAAATGTACTTCAGAGGACGGTTGTAAAGACCGCTGGATATGTTGCTCGGAACACAGTGGCGCATGTGCTCGTTTTCCAAGTAGCTGAAAATAAACAAATGTGTTTTTTCGTGTAGTGAACAATTATTCCACGCGAGCGCACGTTGGATTTAATCTTCTCGAACTTTGCCCATCCATTCCCCATTTTGGCTTTCTGTTATGCCCCCTTTTGGCTTTCGTTATTGTGATATTTCAGTTAATTCTATGAACAGTTGGTCAGTGCCGAAATTGCCTAACATTGCGTGACATAGCCCCTTAAATGAAACAATTTTTCATCTGGCGTTTGTTGGATATGAGATGATTTTATCCTAATCTAAATTTGGCTAAAATTCGTGACAAAGTTCCTTAAAGATCCGGTGCAGAGTTGTTAGTATTGAAATTATCCCAGCTGCGTATCTATTCTAATTTCATGCACTCATCCCCGTGGGGGGGGGGGGGGGGGGGGTTTTTTTGGGGGGGGGAGCCGGCGGGGGGGTGGGGGGGGCCCCCGCGGGGGGGTGCGCCCCCCCCCCCCCCCCCCCCCCCCCCCCCCCCAAAAAATTTCCCGGCTCCCCGGTTCCCTCTCTTTTCCGTTCCCCCGCCCCTCTTAAAACAAACACTCGCACTCGAATCCCGCCAGCTACGCAGGCTATGCATTGGGCCGCTTTGGGATTCTACATCTACTGTGATTGGGTCTCGCCCTGCCCCACGTATACGTGCCTGTTGCTCAGAAGTGAAGAGCGCTCACACGAGTTCCAAGTTGATCGTTTCTATCGCATCGATCGTTTGCAAATACTGAGACGATCGTAGGCGATCAAAGCGATTGGAAGCGATCAGGGGTTCTCATATGATCGTCCCGATCGCCTAGTATGAGCAAAGACCTACGAAAAGCAATCATTGTAGCTCTAGATCCAACAAAATGACAGCCTTTTATGGAAGAGCACAACTCGTGGCCTCCTATCTTCTAAGTTATTGCAGTTTTACGGCAAAGAAGGGGAAGAGCTAGAGGGATAGAACACGGGCGATCCAAGCGATCGTGATCGCCCCAATCGCCGCAGATGCGTGATCGCCTGTGTAAAATAATCGCTTCGATCGCAAGAAAACTTCTTGAAGCGATAGAGGCGATTGAAACGATTCGGGGTGATTATATGAAAACAAGCTTTTAGAAATAAAGCAACTCTTACCTGAGCAATTTGTTCATCGGTGCGCCGACATTTTCAATCAAGAATTCTTTCATGGAATTCACAACACTCTTGCCTGTCTGTTTTTGCCATTCACTTTTCATTTCTTGTGTCATGTCTTTATAAAAATCTGGCTTAAGAAACTTCGCTGCAAATGCTTCCTTCAACACACCTGAGTGAGAAGTAAAAGTGACATTTTTAACTATTCATGTTTCAGCATTAAGACCTTTTAGAGGTCCTTTCATCAAAACATTTTATATATACTTAAATGTCTAAACTATGTCACGGATTTTATCAGAATTTTGAGCATCCAAAATTTATATTTCTGTCACAGGAAACCTGAAAATTATAATAAGGTATATTAGGGCACTGAAACTGTTAACGAGCATGTTTAGCTGCGGATGGCTCAGATGGAGACGGATTGCAACTCTTGAAAAAGTAAGGCTTACTGTTTCCAAAAAAAATCGATATTTATAGCCGTACGTAGCTTGATTTCTATCCGCAAATAGGGTATGGTTTTTGAGGTTTTCGGTCCTTAAATAGGGTATCATTTTTGCTCCTTTTGGCAATGTGTTCCCGGTGTGATCCTCAGATAGGGTACCTAAATTCTATTAGCTAAAATAAACGCCCAGCTAAACGAAAAGAAAAAGGTTTCTTCAGGTATTGGTAAGGCGATTTTATAAAGATTTGTGTCTTGCCGTGCGCGGTTAGCCGTTATTTGGGTCGTCACGGAACGCTTCTCCTCTCCTTGAATAGGGTGTTATTTTTCGGTTTTGGGCCTTAAAAAGGGTATCAATTTTCGCTTTCTTTATCCTTAAATAGGGTCAGGGTTTAAGAACCTTGGCGGCACACCCCAATCCGAAATTTATGGGAGTACCCCCCCCCCCCGGGGGTTATATATTCCTTTAGATGTTCAAAGATAATGTTTTTATGGGTTAAGTTGCCTACCACTAATTTCAGAACAGTTTAGACCAAAAATCGGCGAAATTCCCGTGATATAGCTCCTTTAATTTCTACAACCAAACGAACAAATTGACTGAGCGAGCGAACAAAAGAAAAAACAGCTTCAGTTCGATGCCCGTTGTTCAAGAGGCGTCATACCGTTTTATACAAATATTTTTAATTAACAATGGATCAAAACAACAGCTGAATTCAACAATGAAGAAATTAAACAATTGCAGTTAACGTTTGCTCTGGTGCTGTTAAAGCGACGCCTATTAATAAGGCATGGAAGTTGGAGTTTTCTAAATGAGTTTTTTTCATGAATTTCTTCTTCACAACTGATTCAAAGAATGCGTACCTTTCTCCTGAAATCGTTCCACATTAAATTATTTCATTTCTTCGCCAAATGGTCTCGTGTTTTCCAAACTACTAAGTTAATTAACCGGTATATTTGCAGATTTATCATAATCAGTATATTATATCTCCTGGATTCCTCATATGATAATTCGACAGGCTACAGGTTTTTTAAAAAAAAAAAAAAAAAAAAAAAAAAAAAAAAAAAAAAAAAAAAAAAAAAAATTATGGAAAAAAAAAAAATAAAAAAAAAATTTTTTAGAGGGGAAAAAAAAAAAAAAAAAATTTAAAAAAAAAAAAATATTCCCCCCCCCCCCCCCCCCAAAAAAAACCTAAAAAAAATATAATCTAAAAAAAAAAAAATGAAAAAAAAAAAAACAATATTTTTAGATTTCCTACGAAAAAAAAATAAAATTGGGCTTTTCAAAAAGCGGTTAAGATACGAGGCCCTTTAAAAGGTACTGCACTTCAATTAACCTTGACCACCTATTCTATTTAAATTTTGGACGACATTTAGGACCTTCAAAATAACAACTACTAAAGGCCAAATATTTTGACTTGCCAGTAGAAGGCGAAGTCAGAGGGATCCATAATCAGTGCAGCTACGAGTTCTGTTTGTTTACATGAATCCCCACAGATAAATTTATTAATTTAACGAAAAGGTTATAACTAAGTAAGCTTTTCAGTCCACGTAATTAAACCGTCGGCAAACATAACGCCTTTATCCCTCATTGTTGTTAAACTATTCAATTTTCGCAAAAAAGGGTAAACTTGAGATCTTAACTTTTGGTTAGGCCTAAACATACGATGGCTTGACAAGTAATTATTAACTATAGTAAAGAAGCCTACCTGCTTTGTCAGCGGAAATAAAGCTGAAGACTCCCTTCAAGGAATCCAGTCCTCCTCGACACTCTTCAACCGAGCCAACCATTCCAGTCCTGACCCCCAGTTTCACGTTTTCCATGTACTGGCTAATTGATTTTCTGTAAGCCTCCAAGATTCCACGAATTATTTGCATATCGCTTGTATTTCGTGGCGCGAATGAAGCCAGGTGGTCAGACATCTCTCTTCCGATGGAACAAATTGGCTGCCAGCAGAAAAAATTTGGGCCTAACATCCAATCGCCTGCATAGTAATTGCCGTCGTATGGTTGACCGAAGACGTGCCGAAGATAAAATTTCACCTGCGATAGCGCTTTCCTCTCTCGGGGTTTCAGTTTGGCTACCTCGACATTCGTCTCGTTGATCTCCGCCAGTAGTCGCCAAGCTTCGTCGGTTCTTCGTTTGATCTCGGAAGGTGTCGGATCGTAGGGTTTAAAATGTTGTCGGATCTCTTCACTCGTTGTTTGCGGCTTAAACAGCAATATATTGGGATTTAGTGCAAATGTTTCTGTTTGAATTTTGTCAAGAATTTCATATAGCGAAACTCGTACAGCCTCGTCTGACGGTGCGCAAACATCAGAGGTCACTTTTGCAGTTCCGTTGTCTTGTCCGTTTGGTTTCTGTTCTTCATCACATTCGTCCTTATCTTTTGCCAAAGAGATTAAAACGATTCCAGTTATCAAGCATATAACTCCAAGTAGAACTATAATTCCAACGATTAATCGCTGGCTGTTACAACATCTGGGATTTTCCACATCGACATCTTGGTAATCGGAGCCACCGCGAATTGCAGCAGTGGATGGGTTTGTTACCATAAAACTGTCCAATTCTGTGCTTTCAGCCGAATATGCAGTACCTGTAGAATTTTCTGCCATTTTCGTCCGCAAGCCGAGATTTGCAAAGACCAAAAACTGCAAGAGCGTTGCAGGAACGCGCTCGCTTTGCTATCCACTGCGGGTCTATCTAATTAAATAAAGTACTCAAATATTCAAGCTAGTTAGTTAGCGCGCAAATTAGGTTCTATAACCCCCTTTGGTGACATCACGCGTCAGATTTGTAATATTTGATGATATTATCAGTTCAGAGTTTTTCTTGCTTCAATAGGTCCCGAGTTCAAAATAAAGAAACCACAAGTAAACAGATTTTGGGGGTGAGAGAAATTGTCCTCGGTTTCGTGTTAAAATTGCCAGCCGAAATTAATTTTCAGTGACAAGCAATAACCTCCAATTTTATTGCCCCGGCAGAAATTTTGATCCGCAGGTGAATTTGTGCAATAATCTCAAAAACTTATGGTAATTACCATTGTGTTTATTATGGTTATTATTATTATTTTGAAGAAGAAAAATCTCTTCAGTAATAAAAGCGAGAAAAAGAAACGGCAAAGTTGATTTTTAACAAAAACAATCTTCACTTTTGACTTGGATAAAAAATTAACATCAGGATTTTTTTAAGACAAATTTTAAGATTTAAAATCAACATCAGTTGCATGAGAATTTCCTGATAAACAAAAATAGAGGAAATTGGTAAATGTTTGCAAGTGTAGATCCGTCGGAAAATTTTGGAACGCTTTAAATTTACTTTATGTGATCGACATTTGGGGGTAAATCAGTGTGATTTTAGTTCGGTATTGACCCCTTTGTCATTTCAGTTCTAATCCATCGTAGAAGATTTAATTCTTTATTGTTTTGTAACATTCAAATTAATTTCTCTCATTTTGGTTGGGTAAGTTTTGTTTGTTTTTGTTTGTGTCTGAAACGTTTTCTTTGTGAACACATTCAAGTAAAGGTAGCCCGCATTTCAACGTAGCAGGAAATTCGTCGAATTATGGCGTTTATTTACAGATAATAACACAAAATCGAGTGCGTTTTGGGGCAATTGTGACAAATTCACCTGCCTGCTGGTTTGGTATCGTGCTGACCCAGTAGGCTTTACCTCAGAGCGGCATCAAAGATAACTAATCAACACTTAAGATAAAAAGTCAATATAAGCGGACAAATTACGCGTGCATAGCGTGTTGAAATCAGATTACGATTTACATTCACTGCGTTTCAACCTCAAGCTTCAATATTTTGTCAACTAAAATATATTTTGTGGCTAAAATAAACGTCGCAGAGCTTAATTATCAGCATGATTCAGCCCAAAATTGTTCTGTTAAAAACCTTTTTGTGTTTTTATTAGCGTTCGTTGTAAGGATCCATTAATATTTGAACGCTTGACTACAGCCCACACGAAAATAAATCAGTCCTGACTTTTGTCACAAGCTAAACCACAAACTCTAACATAATTACCCCACGCTAAATTTCAGGCCGGTTTAGATACCCACACAAAAATTTATACAATTAATACATTCAGTTACTTTAACCGCAGACAGCATTTAAAGTGCCGTGATCGTTGAAGTTGTTTTCACACAAAAAGTATTGTTCAACATCAGCAGCTTAGTAAATGTTTTGTTTTACAGAATAAACCGAGTTAACAAAAGAAAATGTTTTAGCAATGGAGGTTAAAAAATACTTCAAATAAATTTTATTGACGGTTCCGTTTTGGAAAAATTCACTGGGGCCACACGGCATTTTCAGTGAGCAGGATAAATATAAGAATAGCGCAGTAGTAAAAGCTTTTTTGTAAAATAAAATAAGGCCAGATCATGCGTAGAATATTATCAGCTATAAATTGGATAACTGGACTGTAGTCAACGCCATGGAAATTCAGAGTCATGTTTGTTTACGTCTGGGCACCAGGCCACTGTCATATTATTACAGCATGGAAGCGAGGCAAAGTACGAGGCGGCTTGTTTGGGCATTCTTGTTTACTGATTGGCTGAGGCGTATTTATGGTTGACTATATATAGCGTGCTGTTATTTTTACTGGTCCTCAATCATATCAAGAGAGTAGTAACTTGTACTTAATTAAAGGGGGGACTGGAGTCAAGTGATTTTAATATGACCACCTTGAAACCGTGAAATCATGAAGCTAATAAACTCTGTCCAGTCCCAAACAGACAAACACACGAACAAACAAAAAAAGACGGAAATAAACACACACAAAAAACGGAAAACGACGTAAATAGTAAATTATTCTTGTAATACGCATGAAATCGTTCATGACAACGTGCATTCCTTGACTCTTCCTCTTACAATAAAATGAGGAAACAACAATGCTTAGTTTTTGTGGGGGCAAAGCCCGCACATTGGCGTCGACTGAGGGATTTATTTATTTATTTATTTATTTATTTGTGTGTGGGTTTGCTTGTGTCACGTGGTCTTCTGCGAAAGAGCCTGAGGCCGGAGCCTGGGGATGAGGTCGGCGGAGCGTGTCGAGTAGAAATCGGCCATATTGGATTTTGGCGTGTCGTTTCGTGCGGTTTCTTTTTGTACTGTTTTGATTTCAGCTGTTCCTGTAGTTGCTCGTCATTACAGCAGCTCACGAAGTCATACTAGCCAACATTTCGTTTGGCTGGAAGTCTGTGCAGGTTGCACATCAATTCAAGAGGAGCTTTTACGCTTACGCAAGCCAATATTGAGAGCCGCAAAAGCGATGTAATGATTGATCTCTTTCGTATCTGTCGAGCTAGGGTCGTACATGTAGGAATATTCGAAAACTAAATCGGGTTTCACATAAGCTTCATTAACGATGGATCTATCTAGAAACCAGAGCGTTGGCTAAAATCGAGTGCGTGGCTGCTTGTTCGGAACAAAAGGAAGAGCTTTTCAGATGAAACAGCACAATTTAATACATTTGTACTTGAATCAGTCTATATGGCTATATGTTCTGATATATGTAAATTATTCTGCAATGCATACCTACGGAGCGATATAATAAACAAACCATTTTAGTGCTACTGGTTAAAAAAGAAAAAAAAAGGAAAAAAGAAAAAAATTGTCTCCTCTGGGATTCGAACTCGGGACCTATAGCGACCTCTCGTTCCCCAGTCAGATGCCTACCCGAGTGTGCTACTCAGACATACTTAATAACGTGAGGCGAAAATATCTTATATCAATGTAATAGACATTCCGCTGTTTATCTGTTATCATGTGCATCAAAGAAATGTTTGAATCACCTGCTGCTCATAAATTTTCAAGGAATGAAAACTAAACTTTTAAACTTGGCAAAAAATTCAGTCATGGCTCGAAGAGCTGTTTGATCTTGTTTGTTTGCTTCTTTGCTTGTTTGTTTGTTTGCTTTCTTCTTTACTCACTTAATTTTATTTACTCACTCAGTTTTATTGCATATCAAGATTCTTGCGGCATTTCTTTGACTTAGACTTAAACTAAGTAACAATCATGGAACCATTTAATATTCAAAGAAAAAAGTAATTAATATGTTTTACCAGCTGGGGGTCGAACCTGTGGCCTTCCACACAGTAGTCGGACGTTCTACCATAGAGTCCTAAAGTGATGACGTCATAAATACTTTTTTCGATTTAACAACATTTGACCCCTGATTTGGAAAGAGCAATATGAAAGGACTTTACAGGCCAAATTTGAGGTGTATACGATAAATAGCAGTCGAGATATGGCCACCAGAATACATAATTAACTTTCATCTGTTTTCTCGTGTTTGGAAATCGTGATGAAACACTCGCACTCGTTTTTGAAATAGTACTTCAAGTTGTTACCAACAATTTAACCACTCCTTTTATACACGATGATTTTGGTATTAAATGTATACCTTAAGGCTACTATTTATTGCGATTCTTAAATTTTGTGATATCGGAAACTGCGTATTTTGCGAGTGTTTTGATTTTGCGATTTTTCAAAGATTTTGCTTGAGAAAAAATAATTCCGAAAATGAAAAAGAGTGAGGAACAGGGCAAGAAATAATTATTTGAATTTATTTATGTTAAGGAAAGATAAGGTTAGTTATTCTTGGTAGGGAAACACAAAAAGTAACGTACTAATCTCAACAAAAACACTTTGTCAAAACAAAAAAACGTCAAAAAGCGTCCTTTTTTGATGTTGCTTAAACTGCAAAACAGGGTAAATTTCGCGAGTAGAAATTACTGCGGCTACTAAATTTGGCCATGGCGATTTGCAAAAAATCGCAAAGATTATTTGCCGCAATAAATAGCAGCCTTAAGGTAATTGAATGTACTAAATGAATTCACAAAAAAGAAGAATCAAATTTGAAATTATCAAGCCCCCACACGTACGCATTGCGGACCTATTTTTTTATCCGTGCTCGTATTGCTTTCGTTGTTTTTGGCTACCCGCCATTCAGTCAAAAACCGAGAGGCAACCAATCTTGATGTAGCGGAACACTCGAACACTTTGGTGCCGTGTCAGGCATTTCGTCTTTTGGCAATGTTGCAACATGCTCTTTCGTTCTCTTCACTTTCTCGTTTGTCTGTCTTAGGGCTGAGAAAAGCTGGCCTTGTGTTAATTGAAGTCTTCTGGCATCTGCCTGTGCTTGCCTATTTCGATTCTGCAACAGTTGTCTAAGCTTGTGAGGGTGATATTTCATCCAACTCATGGGCTCCTGTCCAACTCTAACAACTAGGACAACAACGAACTCTTTCTTCTGGTTTTAATTCCTCCGAATCAACCAATCCCCTGGACTTGCCACAAGTCGACCTCTCCGATAGAGTAGTACCGTAAAATTCCGGTTATATAAAACCCTAGGCCTATACAACTTCGTAAGGGGTTTTGGGTGGGCTTATAAACGGGAGGGCTTATACCCGGCGATTTTAAGGTATTGTATCTTCAAGGACCCCACCGGATCCCAGACAAGGAATTTTGTGAAAGGCGCCCTCGATCGATCACTCGTCACCAGGGCCCTCAATCGAGGTCTCTGGGAGAGGAGAATAGTAGCAGCTCCATTGCACCATGATTGCATCGTTTGCAATATAAATTCACCTGTTTTTAATACTTTTCTACACACAAGAAAGGAATTGTGACGATGGCCGGAAACTATAGTCCCTTTGGTGGGGATTCTGAAAGTCCTTTCTCCGTAAGTATGTTGTGATTTGCAAACGTGACCAATTCGTGCAAAACTTCCTTGTAGCTGACATGCTGAAAGCTCTTCAGCTGTGGTTTGAAGCAGGGCTGGAAATAACGGCCGGTCAACGGACAATGTCCGGTCTGATTGGGGATTTGACCGGTCAAACTTTCCACTTGCCGGTCATGTTGACCGGTCACATTGCTGTTCAGTTGTTTTCTATACGTAGGCACATCGCTTAATTGTGGAACTTTGACCTGAAATGATCTGTAACTGTTGCATTTGAAACAGACATCGGCGTTCTCACACATCCGGTCTAGACGGTCTTATACTCTTTATTCCGTAATTTTCAAGTTCTCCATTTCCTCCCGCATTTAAAAAAGCTCTAAATCCCAGAAATAAAAAAAATATAATTTAAAGAAGTTACAATTAAAACAATATTTCACATCTTTGCACGTTTTGTAGTGTGTTACTTGCTGTGGCATTTTCGCAGTGTAAATACGTGCGGCGAACGTAGCAATACGAACCCAGTTGTTTACATTGAATAATTTCATGTCTATAAATACTACAAGCAGTTGAATGAAAAAATGAAAAAGCCTTTTATTGTCGTGAATGAGAACGGCTCTCAAATAGTTAATAAACAGAAAATAACAATCAGATCAGAACACAAAAATTATTAGAGCGAGTTTTCATTCTTAATTAATGTCTCAACTACTTTTATTTGCAAGTTCAAATTTATGCAAATTTCGTGTGAAATGTAATTTGATTCTACAGTCTTGTTTTTCATGTTTATGAATGGTGAAAACAAAACTTTTATAAAGCAAGTTGTATTTTCATGAATGAAACACTGTTTCACTTGAATTTAAAAGTCAATTGCTAACTACAATGTAATTTAATTTCTATTTTTCGAAGTTTTTTTGTAACATGAAACGAATGATGTGATTTTGCAAGTGTCTCACGTCTGGCTCATAATTTGTATTTGTCTGAATCGCTAAACTTAACAAATGGGACATTACTTTTCAATGCTTGGGGCCATGGGTTATAAGCCCTTTTTAGATTATCAATGATTTGTACAGTAACAAAATCTGTGGTCTCCTTTTTGGAACTTTTGCAAAATCTAATTTTAGACACAAGTATCACCTCCGGAATTTTTTCATGAAAAGATGTAGATTTCATGTTGCGTTTTGCATCTATTAAAATAAACAAGCAGTAAGAATAAGAACATTTTCAACAGCTTTAGAAAAAAGGTCGGCTAGTACTTTAGGGATGGGGGGTCAATTGTATTTGATTAGAAGAAAACGTCATGTTGTGTTTGACCGGCCAGAAATGAGGTATGACCGAGCTAAAATTTATTTGGCCGGACATCTTGACCGGCGATCATGCGGCCGTTATTTCCAGCCCTGGAAGTTAACTTATAAACCTGTTAAACTTGTCTTTCCCTTGCAGGATCCATCGGTGGCTTCTTTTACTAGCAATCCAGCCCGAGGACTTCAAGAGTTCAATCCTTTCGATGATGATCAAGGCAGTTCTCAAGCCAGAGGCGACTCAAAGGTTGTTCATTTCTTGGTTTCGTATTACACGAGCGCGTGCTGTACATGGTACACACAAGTACAGTCAACAGTGCGCGTAGCACCGAGTTGGCTATTTCATCTTTATTCAGATATAATCTTTGCAATTCTTTAAAAAATCTTAAAACGAAAGGACCACCCGAAAAATAGCAAGATCTATTCTATGCACATGTACATGGTATTAATTAAGAAATTTAGTAAAATATTCATTATTTATAATGCATAACATGTCGTGTCAAATATTTGAACAGCGGGTGCAAAATGTAACAAATGGTAGATCATTTTAGTTTGCAGTTGCAAAAAAACCCTGAAATAAAAACTTCTCGGGCTTGAACGGTATTTGAACCCATCATGATGACCTGTGTGATGTGGGTGCAGTGCTCTACCAACTGTCAGCTAGCAAGCCAATTGGGAGATAGAAGATGAAGATGTGAAAGTGATTATGCGAATTGTCAAATACCCCGGGGGGGGGGGGGTACTCAAAAAAGTTTTATATGGGGAGTCTCCGCCCCAAGTTCTAACCCCTTACCCTTTTATATACCATTTTTGACAGAAATTGTACCCCTTTCGTATACCTTTCACTGAAAAAAGGTACCCCTTTCATATACCTAAGAGACATGGCGTGGACTTAAAATAGGACGTTTTCTTGTCATTTTTATGAAGCGCTTTATAAATTAAAATAATACAGCCATAAATTGCATCTGTTTGAAATATTTTAATTAAAGGCCCTTTTAAATAGCCAAATGACAGATTTCCATACCCTTCCATTAATCCCTACCCTTTTATATACCTGAAGCCTGAAAAAGGTACCCCTTTTGGGCGGAGCCTCCCCGTATAGGCCATTATAGGGAATACCCCCCCCCCCCCGGGTCAAATACTTGATCTGTGGGTGAAAGATGAAACAACTGGAAGATTGTCACAGTCTTCTATGCAAATTATACAGTTAGCTTGATAGCTCAGTTGGTAGAGCACATTCTCCACCAGTATTGTCAGTTGAGATCATGGGTTCAGATCCCATTCAAGCCTGGTTTTTTGTCAGGCTTTCTTTTCGTAGTACAGAACTGGGATGATCTTCTTAAGTTTATAATCGTGACAATTTGGCTACAAGCTTAACATCTCATATCCAACAAGTGTGAGTGGAATATATCGATCAATCTTGATAAATTTATTTCGTAGAAATTTAAAAGACCAGAGGATGGTTTTTGTTGTTGCATGGTATAATGGCTGTTAGTATTCAACAAATTGCCATGATACCCGTAAATGGTCAGAAAGCCCTTGTTGTCCATCATCTGTACATAAAAGATATCATACAAAGTCTTGTAAAAAACTTGACATACAGTGTATGGTTCCGTTGTAATTATTAATATTAATTTGTTGTTTTTTGTCTGTGCTTTATAGCTCAAGACAACACCTACTGCCCAACTGCCTCCCCCCTCACAGCCGGCTGTACTTCAAACTGGCAAGGAACCTCCATCTAGTGTGGTATGTCATGCAGCACTTAAATATCAAGGATAAAGAGCAATAATGCTTTTGCCCTTGTAACGGCATATTAATAATAGTAGTAATGATGATGATGATGATGATGATAATGATGATGATGAAGATATAGTCACTGTACTGATATTTATCCTGAAATTCCTTTACTTTAACTTGGTTTATTCAATTAGACTACATGTAATAGAGGCAATGTTACTTTGAACTAGATGAGAAGACATTAGAAGGACAGGAGCATATCCACAGTTAATAATTAAACCAGTATAGCCTCTGCTCTGTTGGTTTCAGATAGGATCTGTGCTGTGTGTGTAATCCTCAATCAGCCACAAACCAGGTTGACTAACTGGACTTCATTTATAATTATGATTATTTTTTTTTATAAATCAGTCCATTATTGTCATTTTAATCCCAGGTTGCAGCGGGGCAAGAAAATTTAGAAAGACGGCAGGAGGTAAGTACAACAATGTGCAGAAAAAATTTTCTTATGCCAAACAGTATATAGACCCTGTTATGTTATTTACAACAGTATTAAGTTTACTCATAACACTGAGATGAAATTTTGATAAATTTATGAAGTAATAAATTATTTATTATCTCAGTCTTTTTTATGTTACAGAACTTAGAAAGCACAGTTGCTGAGCTACAAAGAAGAGAACAAGAATTGCAAAGAAGGCAAATGGGAGGTACTATATACATATAATAATATTATGTTTAAGCTGGGATTCTTGCAGCTAGGTATCTTTTCTTATGATTTTTATCAGAATACATTAAGACATGGAAAGTGGGGTTTAACATTTCTCAGTGAATAAAAATGATAAACAAACCTCTTATTTTGGGAATTTAGTAATAATTAACTTGGCGCTGAACACTTGTGAAATTACAACATTCAATCCCAAGTCCATATCTTTGGCTTTCTAATTCAGTCAAAACAACTACACTGATATGCATGGCTTAGAAACAGTAAGCTGACATTGATGCTTTTATGGTTGCATTCAAATGTGATGTCAGGGTGTCTTAAATGACACATCCATAGAGTCAATCAGATTTCGAGTTAAACAAAATGGACTCAAATTCATGTTTACCATTAAGTTATTAGAGCTTAATTCGTTTCTGTTGCTGGTTACAGGTCTAAGAGCAAACAACTTTCCTCCTCTGCCAGCCAAATGTCCCTGCAAGCCATGTTTTTTCAATGATATCAGTATTGATATTCCCATTAATTACCAGAAGACATGCAGGGGATTATACATCAGGTGGCAAGGTACATACAGGCGCTTGATACTGATATTAACACAGTGAAAACAGCCAAATGTTGTTCAGATTTCATCAGTTGAATCCCAGGAGTGTGTGTGTGTGTGTGGGGGGGGAGGGGGGGGGGTTGAAGTTTTCCTCACATTTTTTCGGTGGGGGTGTGCCACAGGTGTAGGGGGTGGACTAGCATTACATCTGGAGAGGGGGGTTGGGGGGGGGTAGAAACTAAAACAAGAGATAAGCACAGGAATGATGGGCTGCAGGCTTAATCAACTGCATCATATAGTAAATAATAAAAATATATGCCATTGGGAAGCCTCAAGCCATTCGGCTCATACTACCAGAGCTTATCCCGGTTTGTGTAGCATTAAGTGGCTAGGAATATCTCTACTCCCCCCTGAATGGGATGCTAGTCCTTCACAGGGTACCCCCGAGCATTATGTCGCCAGTACCCATTTATACACCTGGGTGGAGAGAGGCATTGTGAGAGTAAAGTGTCTTGCCCAAGAACACAATACAATGACCAGTGTTTGAACCCGGACTGCTTGATCCGTAGTCTGATGCACTAACCATTAGGTCACCGTGCCTCCCATGATATAGACCTGTGCAAATAACTGTTGGACATCAGTCATAGTTTCAGGGCCTGTCAATGTTATATAAGGGTGCATTTCTTTGGGAAAAATCCAAATCCGGATTGTTTCTTGATCCAAAAACGGATTTTGCGTTTCTTTACCCATATCCGAAAATGGATTAATCTCGGATCAGTGATCTGAAGAATCCACACTCCGAGTGGATACATCAGATCATATCTGAATCCGGATTTTTAGGATTCATGATCCGTGCGTTTCTTTGGGAAAGGATTCGAAAAAAGTACATTGGCCCAGCGGTCTTTGCTGTGAAAATACAGGTTCGTTGTTTGTAAAGACTGTCATACGGTAAGTTTTCAGGCGCTTATTTCGATCAAAATACAAAAATATTTCACGACAAAAGGAAACGGTAGCTTGATAGGTATGAAGTGTCATTTTAAACTGGATACAGGTTTTCTAGAACAGCCACCGTGTGTCTACGGAAGTCGTATCCTTTTGAAATTGTCACGAGTGAAGTTTGAATTGATCATTTCGCAAACATTCTTCGCTCTCAAATGCGTTCTGGCCATGTTGTGCTTGGGGCTAAAGAAGAACTGTTTCAACATGCGAGTTTTGTAAAAGATTTTGTATGCTGAAATTATTTTAGCTAGGATACATTCGACGAAAAATAAATTTGTGCTGATATTTTATGTTCTGTGCGAAATGTGTTTACGGGGTTGTCATGGCAAAAAATCCATTTTCGGATTCTTTGAACTTTCTTTGGGAGCAAAGTATCCGTGTGATCCGAGATCAATGATCCAATTTTGGATTTTCCCAAAGAAACGCACCCTAAATTAGCATTTTAATTATTATGAATATTATATGTCTTTATAAAAGGGGTGGGGGAGGGGTGGTGCTTCTTAAATCGCTCCAAACTCAACTTTGGTATTTAACTATGTACCGATTGGAAACTACAGTGTAGATTAAAGCAATAGAGAAGGGGAAAACTAAAAAGTGAACCCTTCAGCAACATTACCCTGATCTGTTTTATATTTGACTGTTATGATATTTTGTTTCTTTTTTTAGTGTACAGTTTTACCTTGGTTTTTAACTTCCTCTCTGCCCTTGCATTACTTGTTGACAATGATGAACCTGTACATGAAGGCCAAACATTTGGAATTTCAATAGCATACTTAATATTTAACGTACCTCTGTCCTTTCTTGGTTGGTACCGGACTGCCTATAATGCACTAAAGTAAGTAAATATTGAATTGGGCTAAGTTTCAGTTCATTAGTCTATTTAACAAACTGACCACATTTTCCATGGTCTATACTCTATTTAAACGTAATAGGTTGATTTGTTTTATACAACAAGGAAAATTTACTGGCGAAATATAGGTGGAAAATCAGTTTGAAGTTTTGCACACTCACACTCATAAGATCAGGGTTTTCAAAATGATTTGAAGTAGCAGGAGATATTTTGATAGTAGACGGCACCGGCAGACTCTGGCCTCCCATCATGCGGGGGGTCTAGGGACCGAACAGGCCCCACAACGATGTACGGGGGCAGCGCCCCTGTTGGGGGTCTAGGTGGTGAAGCCCTCGGGAGCAAAATGGATTTGAGGTTTTTTGCACTAGCTGAAATTGCCTCTCCTCAATGCAATTCTATCAATTATACAATGTAAGTCCCACTTTCTCCAATATCATGCTCAGAACTGACCTACTAGCATTCGGAGTAGCTGGCGCAGTATTCAGAATAGCCGGTGAAATGCGCCGGTTGCCGGCTTATTTTGACAACTCTGATAAGATCCCAGTTTTTCGATATTTCACAACTTGGCAGATTCTGCTTTTTGGGGAAAGATGCGCCATTTTCTTATTTTTTCCAAAATGTGCCTAACATTACATGTTACTGGTCATGTCATTTTCATGGCCTATCCTCTTATTAGCGCATAGCTCTGGACCAATGAGCATGAGAATTCTCTCAGTTATTGTATAAAAGTGGTCGATGATTAGGTGAGCACTCAACTTGGATCACCCACGACATATCTTAGAATGAGGCACATAACTGTACTGTAAGGGGCAGTGAGTAGCACGGATTTTACCAGATTTTTGAACAGCCAAAATTTATATTTGTCATAGGAAACCTAAAAAATGGTCCACTTCCATTAAAAAATGCTATATTAGAGCACTGAAACTGTTAATGAGCGTCATTGGCTGCAGATGGCTCAGATGGAAATTGATTGCAATTTGAAAAGTTAAGGCTAAACTTTTCAAGTTGTTTCCACGCGTCTTCAAAAATTCGATTTTTATAGCTGTAGATTGATTTCTATCTGCGAATTAAGGTTATATCTTTGTTTATACAAGTATGTTGAAAGATAATGTTCTTCACAGGTTAAGTCGCCTACCACTGATTTCTGAACAGTTTAGACCAAAAATCTGCGAAATTCCCGTGACATAGCTCCTTTAAGATTCCAGTGTGCTATGCAGTAACTCACTGCCCCTCCTTCTCTCCCTCTGAAGTGTCAGTAAAGTTAAGATGGCATTGTGTATGAAATCGAGGGAAATTCAAGTCAGACTATCCAAACAGAGGAGGCAGCCAAAATACAGGGTTCAAAACAGACTACTTAGTATGTTTTATTTCCCTTGTGTTTTACAGGGATGATGGCTCCTTTTGCTTTGTGATGTTCCTCATCATATACTTTCTTCACATTTTGGTTAATATATTTTACTGTATTGGTGCACCTGGCTATGGGGCCTGGTAAGTTGTAACATACTATAATCATGTTTAGAATGCCTGCAGGTCTCAATTTCTATTCTGCAAACTGTTGATATGTTTTTCTGTTGTATAATTATTTATTTGATTAAACCCCTAACCTTGAATAAGCACCCACCTCGAAAAACTAAAATGTTGAAGGTAAAATCCCCAAAGGTCCCGATAAAGGAGTTACAGTTGGCAAAGTTTTTCAGAAATGATTTAATGTTTGTGTATTCGACACGATCAAGTAGCGATCCATGAGACCGTCCAATTGCGTTCCAGAGGACGGCCCCTCTGTGGGCAATGGAGTTCTGCACATTTTTGGATGATGACCTCGGTGTTGTTAGCCCATGTCTTAGTCTGGAAGCCTGTTTGTTTGACAGTTATCCACTAGGTAGTGATTCATCTGGTGGAGAGCGTCATCCACCCTTCGAACAACTGGGCCCAGGTTGCTAAAGGTTTTGTCATTTCTCTAGCGGTTTTATTAATGGAACAGAAGCATTCCATCAAAGTGTACCAGTGGGAGCCATGATGTTTGCATGTGGAGGATTGTTCTTAGGTGGTGCTATCGTGGATATGGTCCTTCTTGTCAAGGTATTTCTAAATTATCTGCTAAGTTTCACAAGCTAAGTAACCTAACTGTAACCCCAGAGAGCATTTGTTTTTTTTTTTTTTTTTTTTTTAAAAATTACTATGACAATTTTTTTGACAATGTTTTGATGGGTTTCGTTAGAGTAAACCAGTGAAAAATTCCACTGAAAATTTTGGCGCGAAATAATACGAAAACATGCGGCTTGCAAAAATTTGAATCCTGCCTTTTTTGAACGAAAGCAAGCGTCTCGAAAAAAAAAATGTCTCCTGTTATACATTATCTCGGATTCTGTATGGATTTATGCATGGCTTGAAGTAGTTGGTGATAGAGCGTTTTTCACTAATGAGTGACGAAAGTAATTGCGTGATGAATAATAAATGATGAATAATAAATGATGATGATGATGACGATGATTGCGTTTGCAGTGGTTTTGCATTGCTACGCTTAGTGCCAATCGTGACTGGCTCGCGCACGTTTTCCCGCACTTCGTGTTGGGTACATGTATTTGGTTCAGTTTTGATTGGTTCACTAAATTGTCCCTGTCGTTTGTGATTGGTTAGACCATGAACCGAAAACCTAACTTTACTGCGGTATAAATCTCGATTTAGCATCTTACGCTACCTTTAGAATTTTTTAAGCTAACCTTTATACCAGCATTACCCTCAAGTTTATAGTCGGATAAAGAGACCCCTTTACTCCAAGTTTAAGTCAACTTTGTACATGGTAGCGTAAATGACAGTTTAACGACCTTTAACAACATAGCTTAGAGTTGGATAACCAACTTGAAGCCAACTTTAAACCAACTTCAATTTTCCGTAAATCTAAAATTACATGCTGTGTATGTTCATACGTAATTGTAATCCCATTTTTCTAGATACACAGGTTTTATCGCCTGGCCGGTGCAAGCGTTCAGAAGGCACAGGAGGAGTTTGCAACTGGTGTGGCATTTAACCCACAAGTGAAGAGTGCTGCCGCAGATGCAGCCGCTTACGGAGTGCAAAGTGCCATCAGAAGAGAGTGATAAACAAGCTGAATTTAGCACATTAGAGCGGTTTTCACTTGAGTGTCAATAGTAATTTGCGTTTGCATTGGTTTTGGATAAGTACGCTAAGTGATTGGTTTAAAACTGTCGCGCCACTTTCTCAGCCAATCAGATGTTAAACCAAAACCAATCGTGTGTCGCTCGCACACGTTTTCCCGCGCTTCGTGCCGGCTACATATATTTGCTTCGAGTTTTGATTGGTTTACTGGATTGTCTGTGTTCTTTGTGATTGGCTATAGTCATAACTTTGGATTAGGTTTTACGACACTCAATTGAAAACTGCTCTAAGTACGCTAAGTGATTGGTTTAAAACTGTCGCGCCACTTTCTCAGCCAATCAGATGTTAAACCAAAACCAATCGTGTGTCGCTTGCACACGTTTTCCCGGGCTTCGTGCCGGCTACATGTATTTGCTTCGAGTTTTGATTGGTTTACTGGATTGTCTGTGTTCTTTGTGATTGTCTAGAGTCATAACTTTGGATTAGGTTTTACGACACTCAATTAAAAACTGCTCTATACACTGTAAAATCCCTGACAAAACAATTAAGGTTGGCTGGGAGTGGGGGAGAGTGGATTATTACCAAGTATTGAAGTGAAAACACGCTAAAAGCATACGTAAAATAGTACATTAGTGAACCGTTGTATTAGAGCTCTATCGCTTACTGTGGAAACGGGGTCCTTTTGTTAACTAATACAGAAAAGAAGGGGATAGATAGTAATAAAGAAGAACACCGTACTCTTGCCTTACAACCGAATGCAGGACTCTGCCCCCCCCCCTCATTTGTCATAAAATAAAGTCGCGTCACAAACGAAACAATAGATTAAAGTTGTAAGGTAATTGAAGCAGCCATTTTACTGCGAACATTACATCAATTATATCAAGAAATTTAAAAGTCGTCAAAGAACAGGGAGACATGTTTCTCAAATTACTTTTAATTGTATTAATGGTGCGTTATTAGAGTTATCCTCAGAAACTTGTTCTTAAGGTAAATCTGTTCTGCCATTCCATAGTTAGTTCTTGGTAAGGGAAGTGAGATTCTTAACATTGGCTCCTTAGCATTCTTAAAGCTCTATTTTCAGTAGTGTAGGTATCCAGTATTCACTTTTCCGTGAAAATGTGGTCATTATTTCTGGGTTAGGAAATATGTTTTTAAATACTCCTTTTTTATAGGTAGTATTAGCATGATGTTACTTTAACCCTGCGTGGCTCGCGGGATTTTTCGCGCACGAGTGCTTTACATGTAATTCGGCGGCGGAACGTCTAACGACAGCGGCGAAGCCACGAAGAAAATCTGGAGTAGTCAAGTAGAGTTAAACAATATAACTGTTACTTTTTTAAGGCAATATTCAATGCTTAAACTGCAGAACCCATAAGTTTGTAATGAAATAATAATAATTGTTGAAATTACAATAATCTAAAGAATTCTAATATAATAGTTCTAACACGTTCTTGGTGGTCGCGAGTCCAACTCCTCGGCTACGTTTAACCCACAAACTTAAGTAACCGTACTATGTAAAGTAAAAGACATAGTTGTAAAACATAAGTGTCGCATAAGTGTCGTCAACATAAGTGTCGCACAGTTGTAATATATATAGAAACCTTTTTATAATTAAGCCTAGTACTTTACAAAGTAAGCTAGGGTCGATGAAATATTTTGTTTCGTAGAGATTGTTCTACAAACCGTGCATATGTAGCGTTCGAAGGTGTTGGTTTGTTAAGAAACTAAAAACAGTTAAATCCCAATAACTCGAACCCAAACCTCCCGCTAACTCGAACCTTTTTCGATTCCCCTCCAGATTGTTTTCTTACTATTTTTACCCTCGATAACTCAAACTCCCGATATCTCGAACCTTTTTCGATTTCCCTTGAAGGTTCGAGTTCTCGGGATTCAACTGTAATAGTATTCGTTGAAATTACAGTAATCTAAAGAATTTTAATATAATAGTTTTAACACGTTCTTGGTGGTAGCGAGTCCATTCCTCGGCCACGTTAAACCCACAAACTTTAGTAACCGTAGTATCTAAAGTAAAAAACATAGTTGTCGCACAGTTGTAATATATATACAGTTGAATTTCCCTTGAAGGTTCGAGTTATCGGGATTCAACTGCAGTTTTAACGTTTTTGCGCCAGTGTATTTAGGAGTAGAATTCTCATTACGGACACTCTAAACTTCATACAAAAAAAATACAACAATAAAATTAAAATATATTTTTAGTGAGTTCTCTTCGTTTTATAGTTTTGAGAAGTTACATTTTAACATGAATACAGATACATCTGGTTTTGTAATGAGTGCTAGCGTTATGTGTATTTAAACTATTCAGACAACAAATATTGTTGGTACATGTTTTCTAAACTTAAAACGATTTAGTCTTACAGCAAGGCGCCCAAAAGTGTGACCACTTTTAATTTATTCACATTCTTTCGTGCAGATTTAATCCAATCAAAAGCCGTGGATAGCTTGCAGTTGACTTCTGATTGGATTAAATCTGCACGAAAGAATGTGAATAAATTAAAAGTGGTCACACTTTTGGGTTCCTTGCTGTAAAACGGCTTGTTCATAACGAATGTAAGCCTTTTGTAACAGAACTGATAAACTACACAGGCTACATAGAGAGAACTTGCCTGTAGTAATTAAATTAAAGTTATATTTGTATGCATGTATCTTGTGTTTCAATGGTATCCGGTCGTTTAGCCCCCAAGATCTTTAGCTCTCAGCAGATTAGCCCCCAGTTGATAGCCTGCGTAGCAGGCGTCGAAAGGGGAGGGAGGGGGAGTTGAGAAGAGGGAGAGGTGGGGTGGGGGGGGGGGGGGGACGAGAAGAAACAGTGGGTAGCGTTTTTGGCGCGCGCTGATTGGCTACTCCAACTCCGAACTGATTCTTTGCAGCTATCATTCTCTTATTAGGTCTTATTAGAGGGTAGCAAAGGGTTTGTGCGTGACACGTGAAAAGAGCAAAACTCGCAGTAGTCCGTGACACGTGAAAATAGTGACTCTGACCGTGACGCGTGAAAATAGCTAGAAAAGACACGTGATTCGTGAATTCTGCTGTTTCAAGTATACGTGACGCGTGAATTCGGTTAATCACGGGATCACGACACCTCCTTTGCCACCCTCTTATTTTGCTGAGGAAAATGGCGCTATGTATATCCCCGTAATGTATTTCCGCGGCCCGGGTTTCGCGGATTTTTTTTTTTGCCATTTTAAAATGGCAGAATTTTCACCAGGGGCTGTTTTCCCCGAGTGATAATGGTATATGGGAAACATATCTGATCATATCTGGCTAGTCATGCGATTTCAATACTTGAAGGCTCTGGTCTTGTCACGTCTTTTTACAGACCCGTGAAAAGCCAAGGAAAAGGAAAACATCTGTTCCATTTTTAGCAACAAAGTTCGAGATTACGTCACCAAACTTCAAGTCACATGACAGAAATCCACGTACACATGCGCAATAAAACTTCCAATCTTGAGAAAATCGTAAAATCCACATCGACCTTCTTGGATTTGAAGCAAAAATCACCCGTTTTGACCCCTTGAAAAAAGGGAAGCTTAGTTATGGCAAATTTCGACGATAACCCCTTCGCGGGGGATTCAGAAAATCCGTTTGCTGTAAGTATTTTCCGTGTGAATAAGTTCCTTTTGCGCCTGATACAAAACACTACACTCTGTTGTGGTCATGGACATATTTCGTAATTCCGGGAAGCGGGTCATTTTATTTATACTTAAAATGTCTTGCTCTTTCAGGATCCGTCAGTTGCTTCAGTTACGAGCAATGCAGCCCGAGGACTTGAAGATTTCAATCCATTTGCGGACCAAAACACGGCTCAAGCGAGCGGCGCAAAGGTTGTTCATTTCCATACTTTGTCAATAATGTTGATTTCGTTTGGGGTTTATGTCTTTCGATTCGTGGAAATTCATGCTTATTCGGGGTCTTTTGATTACTGCAATATCGTTGAGAGGTTATAGCGTAACAGTTTATAAAATCATTCCAATTTCTGAGGGTAACTGCTTAATTTAAGTTATATAAAGCTTAGTATACATAAACTTGCTTTCATATGTTAAAATATTGTACATAAGCTTACATGTACGCGATTTCAGTTTCAGCCATCACGAATGATTTTAAATACAGACAGAATTGTTGTTGTCAAATTGAATTTGCTAAATTTTTATTCTTTTATTTTACCGTAAATTTTGAGACTTGCGAAACTTTGTGAACTTGTGGGTCATCTGTTTTAATATGCTGTTTGCTAATAATTTTCTGCCACGAATGAAGAATAAATAACTTACTTCAGCTGGCTGGACGTGAGAATATTTTTGATCATTCACATTTATTTAACACCTCCACATAGATTTATTAGCTTTGATTTCAGATCACACTTTCTCAGCGTCCGATTTTTTTAAAGCATTTTTATGAACTGAATATAATTTGATCACATCAAACGTATTAATTTTGACGTCAGTGTATAATAAAAATATATGACTAAAGAATTATTTTTAGATATTGGATCAGTGTCCTTCTGCATACAAATATGTTATTTACATACTCGATTGATATATTTCTGGATTGTATACAGGAACAATAATTTTATTACAATGCAGCTTGCTAGCATGCATTTTCACCATCTTGTAAAGGAATAACTTTGTATGCACCTGTTACGGTCTACAAATTCTCATAAAGTATTAACTTTGATTAGCTTCCCTCCAGTATTCTATCTTTATACATGAAGCCCTTAGGTCTTTCTAAAGTACATTCCACATACAAAGATTATCCTTTGAACCTAGTTTCGGGCTTTTTTCCCTTCTATAGTATAGCCTTGAATAAATTGGTCACCGTATTTCAGTGTAAATCCATGCAAGATCAGATAATTACATGTTCTGTCATGTTCTATAAAATATATTGAATGCTTGTGAGTAATTTATAAGTTTGCTGCTAATTAGAAAGTGACGCAGAATCATTCAACATTTTTTTTGTATTGATGTTGTATTTTAAACAAAATATTTATAAAGAAGAGCAATAATAATGCCATGTCTTACGGTACACGTACAGAATATTGTTACAAAAATTAAAATTAATGTGACAGACATTCATTTCAAGGGCATGAGAATGCAGAAAGCTTTGGCTTTTGTATACACTCACAGTGTATTTTTTAAGTTTTGTATGCATGCATACATAAAAACATGGTTTTCTGTGCTTTTTTATTTACGTTGGACCAGTGCAAGTTTTTTTTTTTTTTTTTGTCAGCCACATTGATTGTTATAGCAGAGCTCTCAGCGGCCCGAATGGCCCCAGAGCAGAGCCCTAAACCCATAGAAAATTAGAAGACCCATGCTTTTAGTTTGTCATGGTCACAGGAAAAAAAATCCTAAAATCCCATTAGTGTTTTTTAAAAATTAAGTGGTTTTTGTTCTTTTCCTATTCTGGCTTTTATCCAAAAAACATTAATGGCAAGAGTTCAGCTTTTCCATTAATGTTTTTATTATGGGATTTAGCAAAATTACCATTCAAAAACCAGTGACATTTTTTTGTGAATTTTTCCTGTGATCATGGCTAGCCGCATGGTTTGCGGGCATGTGTGCCTAGCGACAAGGACGTACTTCGCCCCAACACGGTGGCCATAGTCCAGAAATAGGTTAAAATTAAGGTTAACGTCAGCTTAGACATCCATGTTATGGTCAATTAACAGTTGTCAAAACAAGGTATCCACTGGCTAGTTTCACATGACCATATTACAGGCTCAGATAGAAAACTCATCAAGGTCGAATGTTTTTTGAAGTTTACCAGTAATGGTTTGCATTGAATCGCAGGCTCAAGTCCTATAATTATTTTTCTGTCAATGGTCAGTAAATTTGGATTAACAACAAGGGCAAAGTAAATAACCAGGGAGCTTCACTTTTAGGCTTGGCTAAATCTATTTTATATAATAAGCATATGTACATGTGATATTTTGTGGAAGGTTGTCATATTGTATTAAACAACTTTTTAACTCTATCAACTACCGTATTTTCTCGATTAAACGCCGGACCCCGATTAAACGCCGGCTTCAAATAAACGCCGGGTCTCTGAGGCCAAGTTTTAAATAAACGCCCCCGGCGTTTATTCGGGGTCCCGGCGTTTAATCGGGGTCCCGGCGTTTATTTGAGTCGATCCAATAAGTGAAGATATTCACTAGAAAAGCACTGATATGACGCGTACTATATGGTATACGGCTTTTGTTATTTTAATTAATGTTTAACGAATAAGTCTGGCGTAACATTAACTGCGGTTTATGACGTAGAACAACACAAAATTGAAAATATAGTAATGTTAGTCAATGTTCCGCCATGCTCTTTTTGTTTTTTACGCACTCTCTTTCTTTTGTTGTAGTGCTCGCTGTCGCTAAAATCGCGAGGATCCCTCCAGCGTTTGTTTATCAGTTGTTTTAGCCTTGTCAAAAATTGTGCTTTCTGGGTGGAAATCGCGCATTGAACAGTAAAAGGGACTTCAAGGCCGCCTTGTTCCAAGTTGCTAGCTGTTCTGTTTGCACAAAACTGATTACAATATACACGGGCCGTATGTAATGCCGTATGTATGAGAAAAACGGACATAATTTGAGGTCGGGTCCAAGGGATACAACGTCCCGCCACGACAAACTGTTCATGGGTTTCGAAGAATGTGAAATAATAAATCAACTTAAAAATGATTGAAAATTTTACTTCATAAATAAACGCCGGACCCCGATTAAACGCCGGCTTCAAATAAACGCCGGGTCTCTGAGGCCAAGTTTTAAATAAACGCCCCCGGCGTTTATTTGAGAAAATACGGTATGTATAAAACCTATCCACCTACAGTATGATAACAAATGTTTGCTTGTTGATGTTTTTCAGCCTAAGACGACACCTGCTGCCCCACCCCCTGCCCCAAAGCAACCACCTCCCTCCTCACAGCCAGCCGTGCTTCAAACTAAAGAGGAACCTCCACCTTATGTGGTATGCACATTTATGATTTTGAAACTGAATTAGTGCGATTTTCAATTGAGTGTCGTAAAACCAAAACCAAAGTAATTGCTCTGGCCAATCACAAAGGGCACAGGCAATCCAGTGAACCAATCAAAATACAAGTAGCTGGTTCAAAGCCTGGGGAAACATACACACTCCCAGGCGATTTACGATTGGTTTTGGATTTACTTCTGATAAGCTGAGAAAGGGGCACAAATTATTTTCAACCAATCACTAAGCATAGTTATGCAAAACCAATGCAAACTCAAATTACTTTCGACACTCAAGTAAGAACCGCTCTAATCTGTAAGGTTTCAATTCTGAGAACTGAATGGCAAAATTCTAGTATTGTGCTATTACGTATGTATCTGAGCTGACTAGAAATTACGAAATCAGTGCCAAACTATATGTAAATAGAAGTCCTTGAGTTGGGGCAGAAACTTGTTCACAAGATCCGCTTGGGGAGCTTTGATTTTGCCTATTTTTTTACATTATAAATTGGAATTCCAATTTTTCAAACCTCTTGGGTAAGGAAAATTGGTTTCAGAAATTTGGGCAGTTTGAAAAATTGGGGGTAAAACTACAGAAGGGAAACATGGGAGGTTCAAAAAATTGACGGTTTGAGAAATCAGGGGTCCACTTAATAAAAGGACTCAAACTGGTACTTGAAACGTATCTTTATTCCTAAAACTAGTTAATTAGCAGCTTTATATTTTTTAAGCCATGACGTTAGAAATCGCTTATTGCCATCGCACTATGGGCTGTTTTACTCTGTTAGGGCAATCGAACAGAAGTCAAGCTTAACTTAACAAGAAATCGCCATGTAGAACACAAAAGCAAAATACTCCCGTGCAGTTAGAATGGAATACTACAATGTATAAATGAAAGAGATTAAAATTTTACAAATGATGGGATCTATTACAGTCTTATTCACGCACAAGGTGTCAGCTAAGTTATTGACAAATTTCCTCAAAATTATGTACGCCCCTTGTGAATGTAATTGCTTCTGCATGCATTGCGTGCCATTTATTTTACTTTGGCATAGTGCTAAGTTAAGAAATATGAAAAAGTTTAGAAGTATTAGGTAAAAGACATTTTGTAAAATAATGTATTGTACATGAAATTTGTAACTTGAATATTTTATTTTCTGCATTTAAAATCATGTAGATTGAAGAGGAACAAGAAAATTTAAGAAAACGACAAGAGGTATGCTATTGCTATAAGTGTTACAATGTGCACTTATGTTACTAACAATGTTCAGTTCTAGAAAGTGACAAAACTGACAATGTTTGCAAATTTCATTTGTTGTTAGGCTTCCTTTGATTCATAATTTGGTAAATTAGCACTGTTGAACACTACATTAAGTTAGCTGTGATTGGTTTATTGTTGACTTAAATGTTCTAACAAAAACTTATTAATGTCATTTTTTAGGATTTAGAACGCAAAGCAGCAGAGCTGCAAAGAAAAGAACAAGAGTTACAACGAATGCAGTTTGGAGGTAAGATGATAATCTTTGTGTGTTTGTAACACAGTTCAACCTCATTTTAACAAAACTTGTTGTGTTCCATAAATTTGCTTTATATCTGATGTTCATTGTTGGCCTAACATGGATGTCAGTAATGAACATCCAGTATTGTCATCATAAATGTTGACAGTTCTGCTAATCTCTGTGAGCCAAAAATAATGATATCAATGAACAATTTCCTTTCAAATATGTCACTAATACAGTCATAACTGAATTTCATATTTGTTTGTAGTTATGATTCACATGTTATGAGTTGAAACAGATATTGTCAGTTACACTTGTCAGGATTAACCTCCGATACAACCAAAAATTGATGACTTTTACAGCTGTAGTAATTGTTTGATATACATGCATGTGGTTTACAATTAAGTACAATTTAATCATGTTTTAAGAACCTCACTTATTCCTTGCTTGAGTTCAAAGTTTCCCAATAAATCTCTTTGCTTGTCAAAGAGAGCCTGGTTATTTATTTTCCACTGTTTGCATCACAGGCTATAGAGAAAACAACTTTCCACCTCTACCATCCAAATGTCCATGCAAGCCATGTTTCTTTCATGATATCAGTATTGATATTCCTATCGAGTATCAGAAGACATGTAAAGCATTGTTCTTCAGGTGGCAAGGTAAGCCAATACACACATGAGAGAATGCATTTAGTGAAGTTAATTCTTAAGAACAGTGGCTATTTAAAGAGACTGTGTCACAGCTAAGTTAAGTTTATTTTAAATTATTAAGTTTTGCTAAATATGCGCTATAAAACCTAATGTTTGTGAAGAAATTACTTCATCTATGGATCTAAATGACAAAACAAAAGCTTACCAAATCTGTCTCCCGGGCATTGTAATTAAAGTTACAAGCAAACAGGATTAACTTTCAAAACTGTTCAGCCCAACAGTATTTCAAAACCCTAAATCGCAATCGGTTTCAATGGTCACCCCTTAAATTTTGTATTTGGTGTGTTATTGATCTGTTCCTTCACTGTTTTACGAGGTTATTTAATTTAATATTTCAACGAATATGTTGGTCATTTATCTGTGACACAGTCCCTTTAACAACTATTCATCAAAGTGGAGGTGGCTAGTGGTGAATACTTAACGAGCTACGAGATGGTGAGGTAAATATCTTCCACTGGCCACCAACACTGAGGTGAATGGCTGTTTTTAGTATACAGCTATTTTGAGAAACGTTGTCTGAAAAAAAGCACAAAACTGCACAAGCCAATCCCTAAAGGTAGGATGAGTAGACGTATTGAGCTACTGCACGTGTTGAATACTAATGAGATAAAACAACAAAATAAGCGCAATTTTCAGGTTTTCTTTCTTTTTAGACATGTAGAAACAAGGTACGTTTAGACCCTCTGAAGTTCAGAAGAAGAACATGCGACAGTAAAAGTAAAGCTACAGATATAGGCCTCCTGAGAAGAATTTTAACAAATTCTCCACGTGCAAAAATACAAACTTGTAAATTTCCTCTAGGCCAATATGCAAAATTCCAGTGAATACCCAGACCACCTTTCGGTCTTGTCACGTGCACTTTGATGTTTTTTTTTTTCCGACAACCTTTCTCGAAATAGCTGTATACTAAAACAGTGAAATAAAATAACCCAAAGAGGATGATTTTTAACTCATTTATTCCTGTCAATAATTACAATTTTTGCACACGAGTTGGTAGCAAAGGAGGTCCAGAGTTTGAGTAGCCAATCAGAGGGCACCAACAACACTTTCCACTGTTTTAGTACATACTAATACTATTTAGTAGAAATTCAGCTGTGTTCTATTGGAAATCCGCGAATCTGATTGGTTCTCCCACTGATTTCTATTTTAACAATAGAGTGTTTCTGTCGAGGAACTATCGGCTGATAGTTGCCCCGCGGAAATTTGATGTTCTTAAAACAAATATTAGCCCGAGAAGCGAAGCTTCGAGGGCAAATATGCTAGTTTTAAGAACATCAAATTTCCAAGGGGCAACTATCAGACCGATAGTTGCGAGACAGAAACACTCTATTGTTTTTATTGTTCACCATTAAATTTTCTTCCGCGCGCACATACAAAAACGAGCATCGTGAATTATTTTTACTTTTCAGGATAAAAAACTCAATTGAAAGCCGAAATTTAACAAACGAAACAAAACCAGACAAGAAACCCACTAAATGCAGTGAATTTGGTTGGGTTTTTTGTCTGCAGGCAGCTTGTTTACAAAAAAACAGTCACGGGCGGGCACTATCGATCCGGGCATTTTTCACGGGAGGGCACTATGGGCTGATAGTGCCCTCCGGCGGACGGGCACTATCGCGTCACGTGTTCAATTTAAACCAATCAGAATCGGAGAAAATTTAGTGGTGAACTATAATCGCCGATAGAAAACAGTCGCGCGCTTGCGTAGCTCTTTAAGCGGTAAATTTTCTTGATTTTTGTCGTCAAAGTGCACAATATTGTAGGTTTTGAACTGCAATCCTTTAGAGTTTCTACTAAAACAATTAGACTACTCGCCCTCGTTTTCTATGAGCAATAGTCAACGAGGCGCCCTCGTTGACTATTTGCTCATAGAAAACTTGGACTCGTAGTCTAATTGTTTTAAAAATAGAAAACACCTTTTACAGAATATTTGCTTATTGTTCAGATATTATTTTCCTCAAACAATTTAATTTTTTTAAGATTAATTTACCTTACAAAAGAAATTAAATTTTTTCTCACTTAAAAGCAGACCCCTGTAAAATAATTTTTGTGAATAATGAAGTTCAGTTGTGCTAACTGAAATCACATCTAACTTACAATAATTGCAAGTTATAAATTAATACTTTTTAAAATTAATGGTTCTTTAATTTATAAGTGGAATTTGTTTAAGATGTTTGTGTGTGATGTTGGGGTGTTTTTGCTTTGTTTGTCTTTCAGTGTACAGTTTTACAATGTTTTTTAACTTCCTCTCTGCGTTTGCCTTGCTTGTCGACAATGATGAGCCAATACACGAAGGCGAAACATTTGGACTCTCGATACTCTACTTAATAGCAAACGTACCTTTGTCGTTTATTGGTTGGTACCGGCCTTGCTATAATGCGCTGAAGTAAGTAAGATGTAGATTACATTTAGAGAAGTTAAAGTCAGCAAAGTGTTTGCCTGAATTTGTTGATCCAAATTGGCAAGAAATTCTACCAAACATTGCCTGTATATTACCATTTTCTTAGTGTCATTCAGATTATTTTGTCTTCCTATTTTTTTTGCTGTTGTGAAAATTAACCAAGATTTTTAAAGATTTTTGAAATTTAAACTTTTAATTTTTTTGTTAAAGGAAAGGCTCAGATTCAATTAACAGATTTCAAAATTATTTCACATGCAATTGATAAATTCCCACACAAGGTTTAACTCCAAAGAAACATAAAAAAGTATAAATGAGTGAAATAAATTAATCCCAGACATTGATTAAAATAATCCTTAATTGTGAATAACAGTTACAATTTTCATTAAAATTAATAATACAAAAAATTAACATAACTTACAGAGAAGCAACTGATTATTGACTGTTTTTAAAAAAGTAATATATTTGTTAAATAAAGGATCTGATATTTAATATAGGTTTGCTTTCAATTGATAAAAAAGAGAATATAAGACAAATGTTTTGAGTGGCAAGTGCAGCTGAATTTCCACAAGATTCCATTATTGAAACCAATTTTGAACGTCCTTTTAAATAAATAAAACTGGGTGAAATTAGTGTGGAATTATCCCCCTGCTGTACTGTTAATTATTAAAAAGTGACATTCTATCAGCCTAAGAAAAAAAAGTGTGCGCAAAGACGTTTTAGAAATTTCCATGTTCTTGGTTCCAACTTATTCAAGGCAACTATTGCTGACTTAAACTTCCTGATTTTTACTCTAGCGTTAGCTTCCATCTCCTTTTTATTGCAGTGTACTGTATTGTTCTGTTCTTTAACTTCATAACTGCAATGGCCCTTCTGATCAAAGGATCTGGCAATGTCACAGCAAATGATGGTTCAACATTTGGTTTGTCAGGGTTATACTTATTCGCTAATATCCCCTTGTCTTTCATTGGCTGGTACAGGCCATGTTATCGGGCATTCAAGTAAGTTAGAAATTGTACTTATGCATGCACTTGGGTTGTCACAAAGTGCGAGGCAGCGAGGCCTGCTATCCATTTCAGTTAGCCTAAATAGCACTTTGTTTAGCCCAAACAGCAATCTGGTTACTAAGCCTATAGTTAGCTTAGGTAGCTTGCGGTTAGTATAGCCTCGCTCCCTCGCCTTACATCAGTCACATGTCTCCCAGCATTGCCTCGCACGCCTCACACATTATTTTTGTAAGACTCCATGCACTTCAGAAAACTTAGTGGTGGTATTGAGGAATGGTCTTTTATTTGTTGCTGGTAGATACATAGCCTGCGAATACAGCCCCCTCTCATTCGCGTCCCGCAACGAAGAGCGAAATGCGAAGAGAGACGTCTGCGATTCACAGCCAGAAATTCCATACTGATGACGTAAATCTCTCCAGAATCCGGACAGGAACGCTGATTGGTCAGCTAGTTAATTTACATAATGTATGCGAAATATAACACTTCATTACACGAACGGTAAAAAGGTCTAAAAAACCGGATGTTATTGCGGACTAAAAGTTGACCGGGGGAAGGATCGTGAAACTACACCAAAGCTATACCTTAGAATTTCTATAATATCTATAATTTATATGTAATTGGGAAACAAAAAGAAACTGCTTTATAACAAGATGAACGACCTCAAAGATGTACAGAAAGGAAGCGCCACAGTGGCCGTTAAAAATAGATCAATTTTGTCACCTTACTTTAATGGTTGACATAAAGGCAGCCGGCAAACAAACAAGCAACAAAAATGTGAAATACAGATAACCTGAACGACCTGAACCATCCACAACCAAAGAATAAATGCTACAGAAAAACATAATTTTAATTTGACAAACAGCGGGGAAAGAAGAAACTAACTCAGAAGAATTGTTATGATCGTTGCGGTATCGGTATTTACGGCCCAACTCCTCCGAGAGTTGCGCTCAAGTTCCAAAACAATGTCATCTAGTGATTCCGCAGCTTATTTTTCCAAATTTTACTAATGTGCAACTCGTATAGGGATTTCTAATTTTCGCGATGAAGTTGTCCGGTGTAAATGACCCCTAAATGTGTCCTTGAACGCCTTGAAACTTCAAAGTGTTTGTGATCAAGCAAGTAATGTGCGGCTGAAAACAAAAAATATAATTATGCAAGACCAACTGCGTCGAAACTGCGTGGGGTGTGGGAAATCTAATTAGTGGTTAACGTCATCAGTATGGAATTTCTGGCCGTAAATCCCAGACGTCTCTCTTCGTGTTTCGCTCTTCGTTGGGGGACGCGAATGAGAGGCAGCTGTATTTGCAGGCTAGTAGATACATGTCTGTCAACAGATTTGCTTCCTGAAATTGCACATACAGTTTTACACCTGACCCAGCTAGTGTGGCCATAAGAGTTTGATTATGCAGTCATGTACGACATTTCTTGTACTAAAATTGGCTGTAACTTGTAACACTGTAACTTACAGTACAACTTTTCCTATACAATGGCTTCACCAGTTCCTCCCCCCCCCCCCCCACACACACACACACACTCACTCGCACATACCAAAAAAATTCAGCCGAGGTAGCCCTTTTTATGCAGTGGATGAACACAAGTACTGTGAAAGCAAGGTCTTGCCAATGAACAAAGCAAAGCTTGCACCCTTGAGCATGTGCAATGCACTTATTGACCATTATTCCTGCCTGTTATCTAGCCCTGCTACATGTACAGCTGTACATAGCATAGTTTTCTGTGAGTTGGTGTGAGCGAACCCTACAGGTCATGCAATAACAAAATGTTGATTAGTCATCCATAGTTACACAACACTCATCCTGTTGTATACTACAGCAGAGTGTAGTGCTCTACCTACAAACCACAGCCGTTGTGACTGTGTTTTAGGCGTGTCTGTTCCATGATCACATCAGCACCTCAGTCTATTAGCTATGTAGTGGTGTGACTTGTCACTCAGGGTCGCAAAGCTAGATTGAATGAGAATCAGAGTCAATGAGAGATAACGGTTAAAAGTCTTGCTACAACTCTATTGGCTACCATCTATGTGCGTCAAATGAACTGAAAATAGTATGTAAGAGTTAATACACTTATTAACTGCCTGTCAAACCAACAAAAAGTATTATCCACTCTCTGTATTAACATTTGGTAGTCAAAGAATAGGAAGTACTTTAAAAATTCTCACCAACTCTGATTTTTGTTGGATTTGACCCAATGAACAGTCTGATGATGATCTCTCAGCTCATGTTCTGGTCTTTTGTTGTTGTATTTTTCAGGAATGACAGCTCCTTCAGCTATGTGATTTTCTTCCTCATCTACTTTCTTCATATAGGAATTAATATTTTTTACTGCCTGGGTATTCCTGGAGGAGGGGCCTGGTAAGTTGTTCGGTGGTCATGTTATCAGGTCTTATTTCTCCCCACAAATTTTGACATTGCTACGGAGGACTTTTTTCCCTGTGATGGACTATTATCCCATCCAGGGGGGAGTAGAAGTACTCCTAGTCCCTTTATGCTACAGAAACTGGGATAAGCTCTGGCTTGATGGGCCACTGGGCTCAAATGCAGACTGTACCTTACCTTTTTAAATGAATGACTTAGAACCAAGAAGACAAAAAACCCATATCATATTGCCTTTTAATTTGACAGTCTTCTCAAAAATTCCAAACTGACCATTTAAATTCTCTCAATTTCAAACTGACATTTTTGGTTGAAATAGAAAGTTCCCCAGCACTTGGCATGTGTTTTCTATAAATGAATCTTAAGCTAAAACTTAATCAAGATTTTGTTTCATGTTGTACATATAGTGGCTTTATCAATGCGACTCAAGCAGTCCATAACAGTTTACCAGTGGGAGCCATGATGTACACGTCAGGAGCACTGT
This sequence comes from Oculina patagonica, assembly GCF_052425735.1. NCBI lineage: Eukaryota > Metazoa > Cnidaria > Anthozoa > Scleractinia > Oculinidae > Oculina > Oculina patagonica. Next base: position 6,598,739 of record NC_135758.1, on the reverse strand, counting down.
TCTTAGCTGGTGCACTCGTAGATGTTTTTCTTCTTATAAGGGTAAGTACTGTATCTCCACTGATTTCTAGAGCTGTCTTTAAAAAGCGTCTTGCCGGAAGAAGAGCATACCGAATGCTTTTCCACACTGACAGCGAACTTGTATTCATTAGATAAGAGCATGGTAGCATTTTTCTATGTGGTAATGTATGCGGGAGGCATGGTGGCCTAGTGGTAGTCATTGGACTCCAGATCAAGCGGTCTGTGTTTTGAGCCCTGGTTGGGGTCACTGTGTTTTGTTTTTGGGCAAGACACTTTACTCTCAAAGTGCCTATCTCCACCCAGGGCCCAGTTGTTCAAAGGGTAGATAATGCTATCTGCCAGATAATTTGTCATCCAGTGGATAAGTGCTGGCAAAACAAACTACGCAATCAGCAAGATAGTGATTTATTATATGGATAGCCTTATCCAACCCTTGAAACTGGGCAACTGGGGCAAGGTGTTTAAATAGGTACCAGCGAATTTGAATGTTGGGGGCAACCCTGCGATGGACTAGCATCCCATCCAGGGGGAATTAAAAATACATGTACTCCTAGTCACTTCATTCTATGGAAACAGGGATAATCTCTGGCCTGTTAGGCCACTTGCGTAGCAATTTTATTTATAATCTTTAATAATGTTAAATTATCATTAATTTTGTTCCTTTCACCGTTTCTTTAGGTACACAGGATATACCGCTTGGCTGGTGCAAGCTTCCAGAAAGCACAAGGCGAGTTTGCAAGGGGCGTGGCCTCCAATCCCCATGTGCAGAGTGCGGCTACTGAAGCAGCCGCCGCTGGAGTGCGTAATGCCATGACAGGGGACAACAGGAAGTGAACAGCAAGCCAGAAGATACAGAGAAAGTAACTAGGAAATTATAATGATACATGTATGTGTGTAAAAAGACAGGCTACGGACAGATGAATCATGCCCGGGCACTGGTATGTGTATCTAGCAGTGGTGTACATGTAACTTGTTGTTTGGTTATGAGGAAGAAATCATGTACACCACATTTTCTAAGGTAGTGATAAAACATTGTATCGTAATGAAGTATATTTAAAGAGAGCTATGTTATGGATGATGAACTGTAGCCAAAAATTCAAAGAAAAGTTTCCCTAGATTTTAACTTTGCAATTTCGATTTTCCCAAGTGTTTGGGACCCTTTTTTAAGTTTTGGTTAAGCATTTATTGCGATGCTGACTTGATAAACTGTGACATAGCTCCATCATTGCAGTTTAGGAATGAATTTTCCATCAGACAGCAAACAAAGTTTTTGAAGCTCCCAAATAAGTTTACGACTCAGTGGCTTTTCTTTTGGATCGTTTGACTTTTTTGTTGTCTGAGAAGCACTGTCTGTCATATTGGACGCAGTCAATTGTATAAACTATTTCTGTGTAGTAATTTTATTAAGTCCTTCCCTAGCATAATTTTTTTTTACCCAGCCGACAGAACTCTGTAACTTTCATACAACTTTGCAGATGATTGCGTGACTGATAAGTGTATTGTTTGTTGCAACTGTCACGCAAACTTCTGTATTGCTATTTAGACTTTTGAATAGTCTTTTTTTAGGATTCGATGATCAAAACGGTTTGAACAATTAAACTAGAAGTTTGAATAATATAGGTATATTCTAACTAGATAAATGTTTAAAAATGGAAAATTTTTAAGAACATGCTTTTTGGAATGTTGGCGACTTATTAGGCCAGCTTTTTTGGTTATCATACATTATTCCCACCTTAAAATTAAAGGAAGCATGCTGCTCAAACGTCTTAAAAAAATCATTCTGCAAAGAATAATTATAGTGGTAACCAGATCACTTCCAAGCTGTTGAAAGGACGGGCTTCAAAGTTTTTCGAACTTATAGTACATGTTAATGATTTAGTTTAAATTATGCAACAAAAATTATATTAAGTACTATAATATATCGGTTAAACCTGTGGTCAATCATTGCCTTTTGTGTTTATTTTGTTAGGGCTCGGACCACAACAGTAAAAAAAAAACAGCGCCCCCTCCGCCCCCCCCCCCCCCGATCCCCCGGCCACGCCGTCATTACCGAGTATATGCAATAAAAGACATAAAGATTGTGTCTTATAACAAGACAACTTCCCTTAGTCGGTATTTTTCCGTTCTCGTTATCTGGCCCCTAAATTACTGGAAAATTAATGCGATATCTGTAATTATCTATTTAAGGATTGTTGCCTTAGCGCTAGGCATTGAAGTTATAGCTGTCATAATTAACTTACTTGCAGAAATACTTGTAAGTTGTGGTCCGTAAAAAAACATGCGAACCAGTTGGAACACGGGCCGTGTTAGGTAAATTCCGAAGATCATAATAAACCAATCAGAAAGTTCCACGAGCACACAAAGACTTATCACGTGATTTTATCGTCATATGACCGTCACGTGTTGCCAAACAAAAATAGCAGAACTAGAGTAGTATCTCGGGAAATGTAATAAACTTGTGAATACAAGTAGATTGAACTGATGTAAATGGTAACTTGATGAAGTTAAATACAAAGAAAGCTTGTACTACAATGTTGTCCCCTGAAGTGTTTTGTACTCAACTTCCTTGCATTCCCTCTCCCACCCCCTTTTTGCATCCTTCCCATTCCTCTCAATTCTCTTCTTTTCCTTTTCTCCTTCCCCCCCCCATTATTCACTTTGGTTTCTTTCAAGGTCCCCTCTTTATTCCTTCCTTGTTCCTTGTCCTCAAATTCCCCTACCTCTTTTTTCTCCCATTTACCTCCTTCTGTATTTCGCTTTCTGCCTGACCCCTTATCCCTTTTCCTCTACTTCCTTGTCCAATTTCCGTTTTCCTCCCTTAATAGTCACGGGGATTTCACAGATTTTTGGTCTAAACTGTTCTGAAACTAGTGGTATGCATCTAAACCCATAAAAAAGATTATCTTTGAATAGCTAAAGGAAGATATAACCTTAATTTCCGGAAAGAAATCAACCTACGGCCACTAAATTATTATAATCGATTTTTTGCTGACGCGCGGAAACAACTTGAAAATGTTGGGGTTTCCTGTCCATTTCATGAGTTCGAGTTCGAGTTAGAATTTCCAGTTCGAGTTAAAATATCGAGTTCGAGTTGCCTGCCGGTTAGCCCTCCACTCTGGTTTGCATTGCGGTTAGTTCCACTCCTATTTGCTTACGGTTAGCTTTCATTTGGTTAAACTGATATATAATAAGGGTTGCATCTACACCCAAAAAAAAGATTATGCGTGACCAACTGATGGAAAATGTTACCCCATAACTAGTATAACTCGAACTCAAAGGCCAAATTTTCGATTTTATGATGACTCGCGGAAACAACTCATAAATTCGATACACTCGGTTTCCTGTGACACAAAATATAAATTTTGGCTGTTAAAACTGTTAAAAATTAAAATCTGGTAAAATCCGCGAAATAGTCCCTTTAACTCAGGTTATTCCCTTTACACCTATCTTTTTCCCTCCTTCGGTATTCTCTCGTTAGATCCTCTCGTTACACTTCCCTTCTCTCAGTCTACTTCTTTTGCTTTGCTCTCCTTTCCAGTGGCATCTGAACAGTACAATAGAACCGCTTCCAATAAAAGAGATGTCAAGAGAGCATTTCTTGTGTTCTCCCAACACCACACGTGGGCGCAGATAGGTAAAGTCTGGCCCATCAGGCCAGAGCTTATCTCGGTTTCCGTAACATAAAGCAACTAGGAGTACGGGGGTTTTTGAGGGGGGGGGGGGGGGGTTTTCCTTTTTTTTTTTTTTTAAAAAAAAAAAAAAAAAAAAAATAAAAAAAAAAAACTTTTTTATGGTGGGGGGGGGGCGCCGGGGGGCGCGAGGGGGCGCCTAATCGAATAAATACGGTATTTCTATTCCCTCCCTGGATGGGATGCTAGTTCATTGCAGGGTTATACCACAGCATTAAATTCGCCGGTACCCATTTATTCACCTGGGTGAAGAAAGACACTACGAGAGTAAAGTATCTTGCCCAAAAGAACGCAACGCAGTGCCCCGCCCAGGGCTAGAACCCGGACCGCTTGATCCGAAGTCCAGCGCACTAGCGATTAGCTAGGCCACCGAGACTTATGGCTCAGGTAGACCCAACGAAGAAAAGGCGTTCTAGTGCCTTATTTACAAAGTCAAATTTTGACAAGCTACATCTCAGTAGTACATGTGATATACAGGCATCTTTGGAAATGGAAGTTATAACGTTTTTCTTTTATATTACTTTGACACAAGTATTGAGTGGAGGGGGATTATCCTATTCGTTCTAACTGTCTAAGTTTCGCGCGTACTGTTTATTTCGCGAAAATTCAGGAGCCGAATTTCGCAAGTATTAATTTTCGAAATTGCAAGAAAAAAATAAGTACAATTTCGCGATTTTGTCAGTGTTTTCTGGATCAGTCAACAAAGACTAAGGAACTACTGTAAAAGGTCTGGTTCAATGTCAATACAAGGAGCCTGCAAACAGGAACTTGGGTGAATGTACTAGGAAGGTCTTGGCCGATTTACAAGCTGAAGAAAGTAATCAGAGGAAGGGTACCAGTCGAAAACAAGACGGATCCCGAAAGATATTTTCAAGGATGGTTGCAGGAATTTTAATTGTTTTGATATAGAATATGGTATTAATTAATTAATTAATTAATTTTCGCGTTTAAATTTCGCGCGATGTTTTTTTTCGCACGTATTAAATTTCGCGAATTTTTTGAAATCGCGAAAATTAGTAAGAATAAGGTATATAAACAGGAGGGGCTGGGAAGGGGAGTATTTCAGTTCGAGAGCCAACTACAAGTGAATACTATAAACAAACTTCCATTGAGTAGTATTATTCTAAGCAACAAAGAAAATGAGATAATTGGTGATCAAATTCTGACTTAGCGCTCCGATTTTAATTAACTCACACATTGACCTGAATGCAAGCCTCGTTTCCCGGGTAAATACCAGTATTTGTTCGTCACTTTTCCCTGGGAGTGTTCCGGTTCTGGTGTGCGCTCCTTCACATGGAGACTTGGTCGTTATCCCAAACAGGTGACATCTTTTGGGGCGCTATACTTCAATGAGCAGACTGAAATTACAACAGTTTGGGCGGGGGGGAAGGGGGGGGGGATGTTTTATTTCAAATTTTTATTAAAAGCGGGTGGAGAGAGGATGGACTAGATATCATTATCGAGACTACTAGCTTCCTACGCAGACGTTCTTTGGGCTCGTCACACGTTTCTCCTCCCACGTGGGGTAGAAAAGGGTAGAGCTCAAAGAACGTCTGCGTAGGAGGCTAGGAAACTACAGGATTTAAACAGAATGCACTGTCAGTTGTAATTTCATATTGACCACTGTTCAAAAATCGGATGGCATTTGTTGAATCTCCTCGTATTGAGAAGAACCAAGTTTGTTCATCAATTGTGGCAACTCGTCCACACATCCCCGGTCGTCATAATGGAGACAGTAATCCAAGATATATCGGATACACTTGTTGTTATTATCAGCACTCTCTGCTTCCCAGCACGCTCTGAAGTGACACGGGCTTTTCTTGTTTGTGTAGTCAAAGTCGCATGGCATCAAATCTTTGTTTTCTGGCTTGTTCATGTCACTGGCCTTAATTCCCAATTCCTTTCCAAAAATAAAAATAAAAAGTCAGGAAGTTTTAAGTTATCTGCAGTGGGGGCCAACTAGAGAACCTAAGCAGGCTTTCATTTATTAGTGTATTAGGAGAGGGGGTGGCAGGATTGTGGGGGGCTACCTTATTTTGGAAAGCAAAGTGGGGATTACAGCAAATTGTGGGCAACAAAAAAAATAAAAAAAGCGGGTGGATTACTGGAGGGGATTACCAACAAGAAAGCTAGGGATGGGGGGGGGGGGGGGAGGTTAATAGGTAATATTTGAATGTTGTAATTTTTTAAATACGAAATAAGTTGTAACTAAAGGAAAAATAAAGTTAAAGTCACTTGCCAAAACTGAAGCAACTGTGGCTGGCAGAGCCCAAAACCAACATCATCATGGTAGAGGTATAGTAGCCAGAGCTACAATCCACGCCACTTTTTTTGGGACACTCGTCGTTTTTGGCACTTCGGAAGAGGAAAAAAATCAATAATTACCCCCCGCCCCATTACAATGTTGTGTACCTTGAAAAACCAATGCCTACCGTTGCTGTCTGTTTTGCAACATTGGTTTCGGGGGGAGAGGGTTCTCCATTTCTGAGAAATTGTGACGAAATGTCATGTTATACTTGCTGAAATGGGTGTCCCAAGTCTTTATGCCGCGGATTGTAGATGAGTTGGCAACATTCAGTAGACCTCAAAAATTCCATTCAATGTCGCTAATGATTTGACACAGCAGAAAAACACAAACTTAAGATACTGTACACATTATCAAAAGTATAAATTATACAGCACTAGGTATCATACCTCTTCCAAGTAGCCTCCATCGCCCTGCGTCTGAGGTGCATCTGCTGTTTTGTCTGTTTCAAACTGATAATCACTCATGAACATCTGCTGAGCCTTGCACTCAGGTCTTGGGGTTATATCACTCACATTCTGCACCCATAACTCATACTGAGCTAAAATGTTCCCAAACGAATACTTTTCTGCAAGGGAAAAGAACAGTGTTTTGATGAGGAAGAAAGTGGTAATCATCTGGCATCATAAAGGCTGTGCACCAAACGTCCTAGACTTGCTTCAAGTCGCTCGTTATATTCGCAGGATGTCCGCTGTATACCTCGCCGGGTGTATACAGAGTGTGCACATGGGCTTGAAGATCAAAATGGTGGCTGATCGTGGAATGCACTATTTTTGTATTTGGTGTGCTTCGTGGGTGGCACTCATGGGCAAATAGACTCATTCCGCATGGTCTTCAACGTATGATTTTAAATTACTTGGACATCTTCCTTAGCGATCTATTTAAATAACTCTATCGACACAAAGAAAAAACAAATGACAGGAATAAAAATATATATTTGTGACGTCGACCTTTCACGCGAAAACGTACTCTAACAACTTTCTATTAATCGGGTGAAATAAACGACTATGGCACGGGTTATAAACGAGTCTTCAATTTGTTTGAAACGGGTTCCACTGAAAGCTTGAATGGGTTATTAAGTATTCCAAACGGGCAGCCAAGTTGTTCGAATGACTCATGAAAAATTGCAAGCGGGAAGTTGAACCCCTCGAACGCAAAAAAGCAAGCTAGTTTGAAAAGTTTCAAACCCAAACGATTTTAAGCACACTGATTACAAACTCTCCCCTCACAAACCCTTTCACTGTTACTTGACTAATTTGCATGCCAGCTGGCCATAGGAATTATTTGGAGCATTAATTGCTAACAATCCAGATTGCCTACCTTTGTCAAGGCTTTCAAGCTGCAATGGAGATGCAAGTCTCCCAAGTTTTTTGAATCCTGGTTTTGATTTCCACCACATTGCCACTGCCTGTTGACGTTCAGGTCTAATACAATAAAAATAATTGTTACTGTTATCATTTTTTTATATAATAACAAAGTTAAACACACAAGGGTAATATTTAAACAAAATTTACCGGTACTTTAAAATAATATTTGGCACTATCAATGATAATTTTTCTTGGGTTTACTGCACAAATGTGATTAGTTTATATGAATAGTGGCAGAAAGGTTACCATGCACAACACTCACTGAGACAATCTTATCGATATTATTCATATGCTACAGTTTATGTACAGTACCATAAGGTTACTGGCCCAGCAGCTACTAAACGAAATGATTTATGAGTGTTTCTTTCCCAAATCAGTGGCAGTATTATGGTATTCAAACTCATCTAAAACATTAACATATACTGAGATTCTTTTCTGTAAAATAACACAATGTACATGTAGATGTCATTCCTTTAATACGAAAATAGACAATATTTTAAAAAAAAAAAAAAAAAAAAAAAAAAAAAAAAAAAAAAAAAAAAAAGGAAGGGGGGGAGAAAAAATTTTGTATAAATAAGGAGAAAAAGGGAGAGATTAGAACAAAAAAAAGAAAAAAAAAAACCAAAGAAACGAATTAACTTTCGACACTCAAGTGAAAACCGCTCTATTACATCTCACTGTATAATACAAAGTCCTCAGCAGTACCTTGATATAACTTGATGCCACCACATCTGTGGAATATAAACAATATCTCCTTCCTCCACGTTTGCAGAGTGATATCTGACATTCATGACACCAGGATATTTCTCTAGGTCCACTGCTTGTGGGTTGATGTCTGACACACCCAGCACCCGTGCCTCGTCAGAATAAAGATAAGTTGAATATACTGGAGACACCATAAGGACAGCCTTGTGTCCGTGAATCACACACAGTAGGTTCTCGTCTGTGTCAATGTGAATCGATGATGATGTCCCCCCTGTGCTCATCCAAAAGTATGATACAAAAAAGTATGAGCTCATTTCCTCACAGCGTAAACATAACGGGAGAATAACATCTCTCCGCATGTCTGGTAGAACTTCATCTACTAGATAGCGATTTGAATGATTGTACTGACTGAGAAATTCGTCCAGTCTCATGTCTGGTGGTACGTTCCATTTGTCATCATCTCTAGTTTCCATGCGAAAGCTTTCACTGCCATAAGTTGCATTCAGGTATTCATCAGTCCACTTGGTGTAAGCAGGCCAGTATTTCACAGCACCTTTATGAAAAAAAAAGATAACATTAAAAACAAAACAAAAATGAAGAATACAACAGAATAAAAAGACGTAGTTAAAAAATACCCTATACATAGTGGAGGCTCACACATATATGGGAGGCTCCACCCAAATGTGGTACCTTTTTCAGGTTGTGTGTACAGTATATGGTGGGCATTCAGAAGGGTGGTCCGGTATTTCACACATCAGAGTATAGAATCAGGTAGGGAAAACTGCTATTTAAGGTAAATACTATTTAAAAGTGTTAAGGGCCTTTCAAATTAAAACATCTCAAAAAGGGTAACTTTTCTGTCACTACATAAAAGGCAAGGGTTTGGACCCTTGGGATAGACTATTGACTGAGTACTGAATACTGCAGTATATTTTTCACTTTTCACTGTCTCATATTCATTACGATAATCATAATCTGAAACAAAAGGAAATAAAAAATATCCTTAAAGAATTTTTAAATCAAAGATAAATTTAAACCACAACACATTTTTACATATACTAAGTAAACCGGAAATAAAAACTAAGAAAAAAAATACTTTTAGAACTCTGGAAGCTCATTCTGTATAAAGTAAGGAAAAACTGCTGGACGGTACTTAATATTTGAGTGACATGCAAATTAATTTAAAAATGCATATTTTTGTTAAACATGACCAAAAAGCAACAAAAAGCAAAATACCTTTAAAAACAACTGGTTTGTGCTTTAAAACATAATTCATGTAGAAATCCTCTGGAGAAATCATATATGGAAGCTCTTCCACAATGTAATCAGGAGGGCGGTGTGATCCAAACGGCTTCATGTGGCCACGTTCAAACATCTCTTCATTTGTAAGATCATCCTTCTCAACATTACAGGCTTCACTGTAGTGATTGCCACATGAATGAGACTCTGGATGGTCCGAAGACTCATGTTCATGACACAACATAAAGTTTGCAAGACAAAGAAACTCAACAAGAGTTAAGATCTGAATAGTCCTTGAGAAGTGCATGATCTGTGAATCCTGTGTAAAAACAAAATAGACAGTTACTGTAGTTTTCTTCCTGACTGTATACAATGTATCTCCTAAGATCTGTAAACCAAGCTTTAAAATGGCTTACGAATATTTTAGAGATTGTTTCAGGATTATATTGCTCCAAGGAATTGAAACACATTTATTTGACAAACTTGTTTAATGAGGACATTGTTTGAAGTGCAGCCAGCTGTACACACACAAACTACACAATTACCAGTACCTAGATACCACAAACCCCAACTGGAATTCAAACAGTCATATGAACAAGAGAATATTAATGGTACCGCAATAATTAGTACATGTATCTTACAAGCTACAGCATTTAGAAATGTAAATGCATGCTATAAAGTTCAAAAATCAATATCAACAGATTTAGAGTCTTAATACCTGTAAAGACCATAAATATACAGTGACGTTCAGGGTCGGCCAGGGGGCATACCCAGTACACCCAAAATTTCCCCTCAAGATCATGCTAAATACCAAAATGTGGAATAACACAGTATACTTAATACCCAAAAGGCCCAATTTTAGATAAAAATACAGTATACCCAGATTAAAATGCCCCTCTATACTGTATACCTAAAAACCCTGACCGATCGACCCTGAAGGTTAATCTTTTCACTTTCAAGTTTAAAATATTTCAGAAATTTTCTTTACTGAATGCATGATAAATATCTTTAAATTTCAGTCAATACAAATAGACAACTCTCTTTATGCAATCAGCTATCTGCTTGGCAATGCCACAAAAAGTTTTGTTTTGTTAGTTAGAAGAAATTAAAAAGGGTTAAAAAATGGCTCAGTTATGAAATATTATTTTGTTTGAGAGTTAATATTTGCAGGGAATGTCGCTCTTGTGGTTTAAATTATTTTGCTTCTACAGTAACTTTAACTTTCGTCAGTTTCTTTGATATTTATATTCCTTTATATATATTTGTTTCACATTATTATTATTATGTAAAGTTATTATTATGGGAAAAGAAAACAAAATCAAACTTACTCGGCTCGAAAATTTTCAAACCAGAAACTTTTTAAACTAGAATTAAGAATACTTAGAATTTTTTAGCTAGATTTAGTATAATTAGAAGTGAGGAACTGGGAAGGTTATACTTCAAAGCACACAATGCAACGTCTGCAAAAATTATTACAATGTAGTTTGACCTCCAAAAGAATTATGCTTCAAACATGAAAAAGTATCAGGCTGATATCAGCGATTGAGGAAGTAAATCAGTTTGTTCAAGCTCACACTCTAAGTTATAAAGCTTGATCATGAATGCTTACCAAGTTATTTAAACTTTGACAACAGTTTGTATGACTCTTTTGGAAATACCGTTTTCTGATAAATAAAAGAGCAGAACTTTCAAGATTTTTTTACAATATTAGCATGAAACTGTTTTATCCTGTCAGCTTACCTTCGGAATTTTATAAAAGCTTACTCTTTTGCAAGTCCAGTTTTGGCGTCTTTCTTCATTAAGGAAACTGTAAGACCCCCTGCAATCTTCAACTTGAGTATTCTACGTGAAATTCATGTTTTATTTTAATAAAACATGAACAAAAACACCATCTGTGCCCCTCGTTCAGGTGGACTGTCAAGTGTTGGCTTTTGTGTCTTTTGTGCGAGAGAGGTCGCGAGAGAGTCCTGGGACGGACGACGCGTCGGACGACGATGGCTTTGGACAGTGGTAGTTCCAGCAAAAGCATGTGCAATAGTAGACGACTAGTAGACTTGTTACTAGTCTCCAACTGAAAGTTTCGGGATTTTGGCGCTCACTTAATACAACTCAAACAAGTCAAAACATTTGTAGAAAGTTAAAGAGATCTTCTTTCGGCATTAAAATGGCTTCTGCTAATTCAGATCCTAAGCGACAACTTAAAATAAAGACTGGAGTGGTGAAAAGGTAAGCTCACGTTTCTTATAATTTGTCCCGAATTTGTGTTCGATCCTGTCTGGCCATACAGTTGTACTCTGTCAGACGTGAAGCAAGCTTCAACAAGCTAGCTTAAATATTAATTTCTAGTTTTCCTACAGAATGCAACTTAGCACAAAGCTTTCCAGAATAGGACTTCCTCCAGAAATGCTGGATACATTTTATTTTGATAGCCATGCCCCCCGAAATCCTTTGTTTTTAATGATATCAGCGCTCTGACTCCAATTGACAGGTGTGGTGATCCTGGTGATGGAAATATCCCACAGCACTGGTCTAGAAATAGTAACATTTTGATTGGTTCCCAGGCAAAGGGGTCCGAATTTTGCAGTCAGTCACTCATTAATTAATTTGCATGCACATTTGTAGTCAGGAAATTGCGCTTTTAAAACATCGCAAAAGGAAACAGCTTGCCAGGCAAGGGGTGGTGAATGGTCATTCAAAAAAATGCGTGTCTCCCAAAATTTTAGCCAAATTTCAAGGGTCTCGTTGTCTCGAATTTTTCTTTGACACCTTCTCGGAGTCTCGATTTCTTTTACAAGGCTAAAAAGCTCTCAAAAGGTCTCTGGCTCGCACAAAAGATATCAGTCTCGCCGTCTCGCAAAGTCTCGCATTTACCATTCGACACCCCTCAGGCAAGTTGCATTGCCTGAAAATTGCTGGTATGTGCCTGACATGGGCTCTGCTTAGGGAAAACTGTGCCTGACATCTTGGGAGTGGTCCTTATTGCCATAGGTTGAGGACCATACTAAAGACCATGGGCCGGCAAAAAAAAGATTTTTTATTTTATTCTGACTGCTTGGCAAAGAAACTAACAATCAGTGGCAAAAGTAGTCGTGGCACTCTTTTTAAAAAATGACACTAAATGATTGCATCTACCAGTGATCAATCTCTTATACTCCCAATCCCCCAGTTCAATAATAACAACATAATATAACTGTAAACGTAAAAAAGGTTTTTTAAATTTTCTTTAAAAAAGTTGTGAGGAAAATAAATTTACCCTATTTTAATTTTTTGCAGACTAGCAAAGGAGAAGCAGATGTATGAAAAAGAAGTTGTGGACCAAGGGGCAAAAGTTGAAAAAATGAAGGCAGAGAACAAAGATGAATATGACATAAGGAAACAGGTTTGTTGAGTGAAAGTGATACTGGTCTTCCCATCTAGTCAGCTACTTTGTAAATGTTTGGCGAGGTGGTGTAATCCATCACAATGATTGATATGGACCGAAATAAAAAAGAAATGCTTGTAGCCACCTAATAAAATCAATAAACTTATTTACCGAGCTAAAAATTTAACTTATTTTGACTTATTAATTTAACTTATTTACCGAACTAAAAATTTACCATCTTTATTGTTTACTACAAACTTGATGATTTCGACATTGCTGATCCTAGCAGTATGCAGAACACGTGTCACATATCAACCTAGTAAATGGCCCAGCTCACAACAAGTCTCTCGTAGCTCAGTTGGTTAGAGCGCCCAACCGGTATCTGGGAGGCCATGGGTTCGATTCCCGTCGGGGACTCAGATTTTTTCTTTGTCCCATGCTCGTGTCATGTTGAATACTTCATCTTCACTATCAATTAAAGTGTTCATGACAGATATTTTTTAATTGCTTGATATAATCTACGTGGGATGCTGATTTGAACATTGAAAAAAAATCTGAAAACTATTTTTCTTTAACACCGGTTTTAGTTGTCCACGCGAGGTGGGGACCTGCGGCTAATTGAGCCGTAACATCAAAATAAGAAGTTAATGTGCTCAAGATAATTTTCATTGAGTAAACAATATTGAAACCGAATAGAAAAGTTTCCTATGCAGGTTTTAACTAATTTGACAGAAAAGTTATGTCTAAGATTGAATTTGATTTTGGGAGCGATTCAGCACAGTCAGATGCAGTTTTTGGACGATTAAAACACAGTGACTTCAGAATTAAGTAGGTTTTAAGATTTGTTTTTCAATGTTCAAATCAGCATCCCACATGAATTACATCAAGCAAATTTAAAAAAATTATCTCTCATGTACACTTAAACTGAGATCCCACATCCTGAATCCAATGACTTTGTTGTAAGAATTTCCAGTTTTGAAAAATGATTACAACCGGGGCAAAGAAAATAGAATTTCCAGCTTGCCCTTTGGACAAGTTGGAACCCCTGTGTGCTTTTGCCTGAAGATGTTTATTAAAGGGATATGGTCAGCGTTCAGACTGCGCTGACCTGGACACTAGTTTTCGTGTTTTGAAAAAAGTCCACCTTAACCCGAAATCAAAAATACGCGTAGAGAACCTTCAGAAATCTGCTTCAATAGATCTTCTCGGTGTTTTTTTTTTCTAAATTTTTCCATTTAGAAAAAAATACGCGTAGAGAACCTTCAGAAATCTGCTTCAATCTTCTCGGTGTTTTTTTTTTCTAAATTTTTCCATTTAGTGAAACACTGAGAAGATTGAAGCAGATTTCTGAAGGTTCGTTTTGAAAAAAGTCCACGGTAGACTTTTTTCAAAACATGAAACTAATGTCCAGGTCAGCGCGGTAAGAACGTTGACCATATCCCTTTAAGGGCCCATTACAGTATCTTTTGGGGCCGTTGCTAGGGAAATTTCAATTGGCTATAACTTGATATATCTTTGATATTATGTAACCAAATTTAGACAATAGTTTTAAAGTGCAAGTTCAAGCCAGTTGATGACGTCATCGTGGCACGTCTAATGTCACGTGACCTGGCACAAAAAACTGAGTTCGCAAAAAACTTACGGTTTTATTCATAGTTTGTAGTATTATTTCAATCCGTACGTTGATCTTAAAAAATGCAACCATGCGTTTTCCGAAAGCACAAAAACTTGAAAAATAAGGACGGAAAATGTGTTCTGTTGACCACCTTTTGAACACAACTTTTACGTTGTTTTGAATCCGAAAATGCATGCTTACATGTACATTTCAAGAAAAATGTATTTTCTTTCGATTTACTGCAAAAAAACAGAAGGTACGCTTTTTTTTATTCCGAGAAAAGTACGCATTTTTGTCCATACCGGAAGTAAAATTTTATGGTGACTGATTGGTTGAAATCATTGTAATTGACATTGCCGCACTAAGTTGGCTTTTCCCCCGCTCACGTACGCTTCAAAAATTATAATTTTTCGACACAGCAAACTTTACTACTTGCTTGTATTAGTACCGGTAAAGCTTTAACGGCGTTTAATGTTGCTCAACTAACATGTACAGGCAATGACAAAGTATGAAAAAGAATTTGGTGTGAGTTTCTTTATTTTTGGTTCGTAATTTTCGAATAAGCGTAAACAGCGTTATGTTTTAAGCAAGAAGGCTACTATACGTAGTTCAGTTGAATAAAATTAATAAGGTAACGTTTGTGAGCTGAAATGTTTTTATACGGTGTTTAATATAGTTTAGTTTTAGCAGTTTTGTACTTTTGTGAAGTTGTCATGTTGTAGGACTGCTGTACTAATCATTTTAACAGTTTTCTGCAAGCAATTTACGGCAGATGAATTGAGTTCATTCCTTCAGGAATATATATTCGGTGACTGTGTAAAAATCACCTTATCTTTGTTTCGAGGACAAAATGAATCACTGTTTTTTCTATGAGCCTCGTTTAGTTCTAGTGACAATACTTAAATTTTTGCCTGTGGCTTTCACAGATTTCTTCAGTGAGCTGAAGGGGAAGCAATGAAAACGCGGTAGCGCCGCACATTCGTATGTTTTCTAATGCATCGACACTGCTGTCAAAAATATTTCGGCGGTTTCAGATTCTGATACTTGCTTCAGGCTTCGTATATGTTTTCGATCATTTAGCATGACAAACGTTTTTTTATTTCAATTTACCCAGTTTGCTTATACTGCAGAACAAATTTCCGTGATAGAAATATGATTCAGAATCAACCGAAAGAGAACGAACTTGCGTAAAATTAAGCCGCTAAGCTGAATCACGAATGAGAGAAAACCGGAAATAAAATTGCACTTGCGTGGCAAACCGCGTAGCTTGGCAACGAGATACTGTAATGGGCCCTTAAGGCCTGTTTATACAGGCAATTTTTGTCGCGCAACTCAATGCAATATCGCGGTTACTTTATGCAACTTCGCCGCAAAATCTTGCTGCAGTTACAAACTCGCGACGATTTCATGGTGATTTTATAGCTGCCACAATATCGCGGCGACTTGATGCAACTTTGGTGCCACAAAAATTGCATTGAGTTGCGTGAAAAAAATCGCCTGTGTAATGTACCAGTCAAATCGAAGGTTCAACATGCCCCCCCCCCCCCCCCCCCCCGGGCATTTGAATTTTTGAAAAAATTGTGTTCAAATTCCCCCCTCCCCGGGCCAAAAGGCCGTTCAAATGCCCCACCATAGATCCATTTGCAGGTGTTTAAAATGCCTTTTTTCTAAGAATTAATTCACGCGCCAAGTCTAGATAAAATACAGGAAAAGCCTTTTGTAACCCTTCGCTTTTTATCCAAGTTGTCACAAAGCGGCAATCTTTCTTTTAAAACCCTTAACTCGCCATTTCGGACCTTATTTCGGCCTCCACCATGATTTATCAACACATGTTCACTCACTGGGACACATAGCACTACACATGTAAGTTGAGTTTAGAGTTCAAATTCCCCACCCCATATGCGTTGTGATCAAGCTCCCCACTCCAAGGGATGGCAAAGGCGTCAAATGCCTGGGGTATGCTTGGGGGGATGTTCAACCTTTGATTTGACTGATACATAAACAGGCCTTTAATATCCTTACTTCATCTGGCAAGTGATGGATAAAATCCACTTCATCAGCCCTTCTTCAGTGAAAAGTCAAGATTTCAGTTAAAAATGGCGTGCACCTTTGAACTCAAATTTGGTTTTATGCCACAAGCTGTCATTTTTAATTGAAAACTTGAAAGAAAAAATGTTCAGCCAGAATCACAAATCATGATCCTCAAAATAAGCAGATCTCACGTTTAACTACACCAGCAACTCATGGATCATGACAAGATTTCAGTTGTTTTCATGCCCCAGGCATAACCCCTTTACCACCCTGCTGGTATGCTGAAGAATTGCATTGTAATCCAGTTAGACTGGTTTTCTTGACAGATTGAAGTCCTTGACGAGTCCAAGATCATGATTCCAGACTGTAAAAGACGACTCAAGACTGCTTATGACGATTTGACAAAACTTGTAGTAAGTGGTTGTTCTTTCTTGAATAAGGTTTCTAAGCAAATATACTGAAAACCTTTATTTCACTAATATGGGGGTTAGGGTTAAGGGGGGGGGGGGGGAAGATGAGTGGAATTTTACCTACCTTGCTTAATTTAGAAAGGGGGGAAGGGTAGGAGGCAAAACATTTTCAAAAACAAGTTGCTAAAAATATCCTTTTATTTTGAAATGATATTCAAAAAGCCCAAAACTTACTGTACGTTTTATTATTTGGTACATTTACATTTTGGCTTGGAAATTGACCAGTATAATTTTCTCCAATACAGATCTCATTCTGCATAGAACTTTGTATAAATAAAAATGTTTAAAATACTATTTACCCTGTAAAATAGTGTTTTGACTTACAACCAAGAAAATTGTAAAATATGTTTGATAGACAGAGAATATTGTTATTGACAAAAGTTTGTACAATTTTCCTGTCTTTGACTTTAGGCAGATACAACTGAAGAGTTTGGTGAGACTGAGGAACACAAAAATGCCAAGGAAATTTTGGAAAACACAGTTCTAGAAGATTAGGATTTTGATTTATAGTGCAATTTACCAGATTACAAGAAGTGTCGGCAAGGTTCAAGAAGTAGTGTTATTGTGTGAAAAATACTTAAATGTATTCTAAGAGGTTGTTACATGTTAAAGACATTCTGAGAAAATCAAGGAGAATGATTGGTTGGGCTTACCTCAGTGTTTAGTGGTGCGTTTCTGTGTCAAGGTTGTATCGTAAGTGACTAATTATCTCTTCGTGTATTAAATTATTTCATTTTATAGGTTTTTATAATTTGTATCTTGAATATACATGTACTGTACCATGTGGATCAAATTATTAAACTCATGGTTTAAAATAAATAAATGGATCGACTTTGTTGAACAAGGGTAGCACACAGCAGTCTTGCATGCTGAAAACCTGTGGCTCTCAGCTTTTAGAATGAATCAGAATTTAGAAATCTTGGGTTTTTCTTGAGGGGAGGAAAATTGGAGAACCCAGAGAGAAACAAACAGAACAAGGAAACAAACTTAAAGCAAACTGAACCCAGTGCATAAAACGTCAGGTCCACAAATCACACTTGGACATACATACAACATTGATAGAAGGGGAGGGCTTACATAAAGAGCAGGCACAATCTTCACTATACTAGTAATAGTTCTCACTATAAAGCTGCCCCCGCCTTTTTATAATTTGTTTTACAGCAATAATCTAGGATTAGTGGACTCTTTTTGTCGCCTTTATTGATGCCGACGTCATGACATTGTTTGCTGCGGAATTTCTTGTTGTGTGACACCGTTGCGTCCAAAAAATATTAATTCACAAGTCCAAGTCGAATATATTACCTAGCGCGCGGAAATATTAACCTAGCGGAAATAACACAACACATTATTCGTGGTGACAACACGCAAGCTTATTCCCGGGCTTATAACATCCAAAATTAACTCTAATACTAACAATAATTTCCAGGCCAAAAAGCCTACAAATTCCGCGAGTAACAAATATATATGGCACAGTTCAAAGATTCGAGAAAACAATTTTTGATCCTTATTCAACCCACTCTTTGGATCAAATAATCTGACAGTTTGTGAGCGAAACGAATTACCTTGTATTACATTTTTGTTTATTACTCGTAGTAAGATGTATACGATACAAACCCCCGAAAGCAAACGTTGACGCTCGAACCAGCTCTTGGAACACACGTAGCCAAGAATAAGAAACCAATTGCTCGAAATCTTTCGACGTATTACTAACAACTGCCTCAAATATCACTTAAAGCAGAGAAACCGCTCGAACAAATCTGTGAACAGGCGTAAACCAAATCCGGAAAACGAAATGCTGCTAGAAGATGCTAAGATGGTGAAGCTCGAAGGTGACAAAACGCGACCTCATGGTTGCAAGTACCCGACACCACCGTGCGCGCTTGCTAAAATATTACCCGAGACGACCGTGCGCGCCTAGTTTTGTCAAATCGAGAACGCTTTGCCCATTACAAACACATTTCTTACTTTTTCAACAAACATTCTTTGTCCTTGTATGTATACAGCCGGGGACTCCTAGGGTGCAACCATCTCTGATACACTGAACACTGTAAGTCCAGTTTGGAAGCAGAACATCTGGCTTCTCAATTTGAATCGAAAAATGAATCACTTCTTTCTCTTGAATCTACTATATCCACTACCACTTAAAGTTTGGCCATTTTAACCATGGTTAATTTGGTCAAAATTTGGCCATTTTAACCATGGTTAATTTGGTCAAAATTTGGCCATTTTAACCATGGTTAATTTGGCCAAAATTTGACCATTTTAACCATGGTTAATTTGGTAAAAATTTGGCTATTTTAACCATGGTTAACTTGACCAAATTAACCATGGTTAAAATGGTCAAATTTTGGCCAAATTAACCATGGTTAAAATGGTCAAATTTTGACCAAATTTAACCATGGTTAAAATGGCCAAATTATGACCAAATTAACCATGGTTAAAATGGTCAAATTTTCACCAAATTTAACCATGGTTAAAATGGCCAAATTATGACCAAATTAACCATGGTTAAAATGGCCAAATTTTGACCAAACTAACCATGGTTAAAATGACCAAATTTTGACCAAATTAACCATGGTTAAAATGGTCAAATTTTGACCAAATTTAACCATGGTTAAAATGGCCAAATTTTGACCAAATTAACCATGGTTAAAATGACCAAATTTTGACCAAATTAACCATGGTTAAAATGGCCAAATTTTGACCAAATTAACCATGGTTAAAATGGTCAAATTTTGGCCAAATTAACCATGGTTAAAATGGTCAAATTCTGGCCAAATTAACCATGGTTAAAATGGTCAAATTTTGACCAAATTAACCATGGTTAAAATGGCCAAATTTTGACCAAATTAACCATGGTTAAAATGGCCAAATTTTGACCAAATTAACCATGGTTAAAATGACCAAATTTTGACCAAATTAACCATGGTTAAAATGGCCAAATTTTGACCAAATTAACCATGGTTAAAATGGTCAAATTTTGGCCAAATTAACCATGGTTAAAATGGCCAAATTTTGACCAAATTAACCATGGTTAAAATGACCAAATTAACCATGGTTAAAATGGTCAAATTTTGGTCAAATTAACCATGGTTAAAATGGTCAAATTTTGACCAAATTAACCATGGTTAAAATGGTCAAATTTTGTCCAAAATAACCATGGTTAAAATGGTCAAATTTTGGCCAAAAAAAAACAGAAACAGATATTATGTTTGTGCCCCGTGCCTGTATGGATGAAAACTTTAGGATCCATTCTCAGTCTTTTTTTTCGCCAAACCCCTGGTTATGTGTCCCCTATTACGCCAAACATTTAGTTGTGTATTGTTATTTATTACTTCATTATATAATTCAATACGGAACAGAGACATTAATAAGCTTTAAATTTATAACTTCAATAGGTCTGAGTAGAATCTAGCCTGCGTGGCCGGCGTTCGAAGGGAAAAGAAGGAGAATTGGGAGGGGGGATTGGCAGGGCTCCCCCTCCCATCTCCACGATCGCACTTCGCGCGCGAACTCCCCTTCTCCCTTCCCCTCCGAACGCCGGCCATGCAGCCTTATGGAGTCCGATTCAGTCTGTAATCATACAAATGATTAAAATCGGATGACAGCTAAGCAGGAATACGGTTTGCGTATCACGAGTATGCTTTCAGACAAGTGGACGACATGAAGTCCTGTACCAATAAGTTACTCATAGGAATACTTGATACTAGCCCTTGCCCCCACTTTTAATGCATTTATTTCTTGAACTTTACTTTTTGTTTTTTGTCTTTTTTTTTGTGCACTTAGCATTTCACTATGATATTTTTATGAAGAGTCTCAGAAAATAGGTATCCTGGGCGGGGGCTTACTTGTTTTCAGGACTTTTAGAGGATGGGAGGGGGCGGCGTGCTTATTTCAGCCGGTTTCAACTGAGGCTTATTTCTCTTTAATAACGCACCTCTACAAAAACATAACGATAGCAATTACGAAAGTTTATCATACAGTTTACTGTCCTGGTTTAGGCATGCAAGGGACCCTTGCACAACTTGGTCACATGGTACAAAATTTGGCAGTCTTGCCCCAGGGGGGGGGGGGGGGTATTCTGGCTTGTAAATGACGGGGATGATCGAAGGATTTTTTTTGGGTTTGAAATTTTCGATTCCGGGATTTTTTTGGGTTGGAAAATTTGGCAAGTATTTTTTGGGGTGACTAGATTTAAATAGGGGAATTTTTGGGGTATTAAAAACGAACGAAAGTGCCTTGGCGCGGCCTTGGCGTATTTATGGTATTCGCTTTTTTCACGATCCCATAATACATCTTGTTTTATTTAAATAACCCCCAAAATTTTTGCATAAGCATTGTTTTCAATTTCTCTGGGGACGATTGCACGTCACTGTAAATCCCAAGAGAAATTGAAAACAATGCTTATGCAAAAATTTTGGGGGGTAAACAAGATGTATTATGGGAACGGTGAAAACAGCGAATGATGAATAAACAAACACGAGCGTTCAATTTTTTATGTTTTTCTTTGTGTTATATTATTGCCCCTCCTGGCAATTTAGGGGTAATTTGACAAGGGATTTTTGGGGGTATTATTTTTGGTCCAGGGATTTTTTTGGGTAATGTTGGAAGACTTAAGGATTTTTTTGGGGTCCTGAGTTTTGCCTCCATTCGATCATCCCCGTCATTTACAAGCCGGAGTACCCCCCCTGGGAGTCTTGCATTCTTTTGAAGCCTAGCATCATGCCCAATTGTGTACCACGTGACCGGCTCGTTTAGCACGCCTCTTTAAAAACAGTAAACATTGACAGTAAAACAAGTTTCATTTTTTATTACAAATGTTACAACTATTTAAATACGTCGACTATATATTAACAAATATTTCTGTACACGCACAAGAGAAATCTAAAAAGAAAATAAAAGATATTTTGGGCCGTCATCTGCAAAACCTTTTTAACAAATTTTCTCTTAATCATGAAATCTACGTATTGTCTCTCTAGAAATGGGATCTCCTGCAAAACAAGATGGAAACAGCACAAGACATCGAGAAGACGTTTGTCAAATTGTTCTCTTTTTTTCTTTTTTTAATAAAAATAAAAAATACACACCTATAGTCACCTTTGGACGTATCAGCAACATTATCGACATCGACAGTCAGAACCAAACTCAATTTAAATAATAATTGGAACAAATTCATAAATACAACGCAACAAACATAATAATTTACCACGTCTTGTATTTTATGTATCGGAAAGTTTTCCAAGCTTTGTACAATTATTTGTTAACTTGGTAAAATTGAGTGACGGCTGAGTGAAACACCACAGGTAAAATATTTCTCGCATAAGAATTCATTTTGCTGTCACGATCCTAGAAGAAAACACCTCGCATCTTCCCACCTCGAAGATGGAAACCTGTTGACGAGAGCGAACCTCTGGGACACTTCCCCATCTGCAAGAACAACAAGAACACGTGTAAATATGCCTACTTCCACAAGTTCATGAGCCACTTCTACTACCTCGTATTAAAGCAACACTTTTACAAATTGATACTTCGTTAAAATCATTTCAAGTGAAACAAAATGGTACGGCTGATTCACGGGCTAGAGAAAAATCGGTACCTTATAGGGAATTTTAATTCCCTATAAGCGAAGGAATCTTAGAATTTTAATGCCTTATGAAATTAACGCGAATTAATTTAAGTCCGTTATTTGTTGTTAACGTTAATTTCCGCGACCTTAATTTCCATTATTTTGGCCCCAATTTCTCGATAGAGTCTAGACGTTTTAATCTCCTAGGAAGAAGCATTATTTTGTCAGGGTATCTACTGGTATCACTGAAACTGTGAAGAACGCTCGAAGCGGTTAGATTCCTTCGTTATCCCATACGTCATACGTTTGGGTAAAGTATAGCGAACATTGTTTCCGTCTCGGATTAGAGCGGTTTTCACTTGTGTCGAAAGTAAATTGCGTTTGCTTTGGTTTTGCATTACTAGGCTTAGTGATTGGTTTAAAAATCTCGCGCCACTTTCTCAGCCAATCAGAAGAATAATGGGTTTAAATCGTTTTTTTCCGCAAAAAAAACCCAAACAAAAAAAATTAAACCCCTATCAGAACTAAAACCAAAACCAATCGTGACTTGCTCACACACGTTTTCCCGCGCTTCGTGCCGGCAACATGTATTTGCTTCGAGTTTTGATTGGTTCACTGGATTGTCTGTGTTCTTTGTGATTGGCCGGAGTAATTACTTTGGTTTTGGTTTTTCGACACTCAATTGAAAACTGCTTGCATGCTCTATACGTCTATTGTTGACATAAACTTGTTCCTGTTGTCTAAACAAGTGTTTTCCTTTGTGCATGTCGCGTTAATTTCCTTTATTTTGAAATGTTACCCTCTCTTTTGCGATAACTTCCTTTACTGGGAAGTTATTTTTTCTTTGATTCCCGTTAATTTAAGTCGCGTTAATTTCAGCGTTAATTTCCTATACAGTAAAAACCCGCGCATAAGAACCTAGGTTTTTTCAAGTTAGCCTAAACAGGTTCTTATATAAATGGTATTTAGTGTAAAATTAGGCTAACTTGGTTCTTAATTAGGTTCTTAAGTTTTGCTCAAGAAATAAAGTAGAATTTTTAAATGATCTGGTCTTTAATGCCCAATAACAGTATTTTTGGAGGCTTCGGTAAGCAAAATACTATACTATTTAAATCTGATTCTGTTAAAATCAAACTCATACTATAACCTTCACTATAATTCCCAATAATTCTATATTTTTGAGAAGATTTTTTTTTTTTTGAAAATTAGAACCTGTTTTAGAATTTTAGCCTAAAATGGTTCTTATGTGAAGGGTGCTTAAAAATGAAATTTTAGCCTAACAGGTTCTTGAATGTTAGGTTCTTTTACGCGGGTTTTTACTGTAATACTAAAGTAAGTGTTACCGTTACCTGAACGTCTTCCGCTCTGTGAGGGTAGCAGGTGATCATGATGTAGATCTAATATTTGCTCCTGCAAAATGACAAGCAATGCGTTCATTAATGACAACATTAAAACGAGAGATGACACAGTTTGCTCCCTGTGTTTTGAGGACCATTTTTCATCAAAGGTCCAATCATACAAGGTAACAGGAAGAGGCGACTTGTTAGAGCAACTTGGCAAAATACTCCCAGTTGATTCATTCTACAGAGACTACAATTATAGCGACACGAGCAATTTTAATGTAAAAATGTTTATTTGTTGGTTTGCTGGCTAGTTTTATGTGACAAATATATTTGTTGACAAGCTGGCACGTTAGCTTTTATGTGACAAATAAAAGTTATCACATACGAAAAATTGCTCGAGTAGACGACTCATCACATAAAATATGGCAAGTATTGTTTCTTCGTATCTCTGCTGTGCGAAGCTATTACTGGCGACTAAACTTTGAGCTGTTGACAAATAATTGTTGTGCATGCCATCTACACCATTAAATATATTTGTCACATAAAACACATTGCTCGTGTAAATACTAGTTATGCAACGCTTTCGAGTGGTATACTATGGAATATCCCACGAGTCACTTGTATTTTCTCGGTATACACACGAGCCTTTAGGCGAGTGTGTATGCCAAGAAAATACAAGTGACAAGTGGGATATTCCATAGTATACCACGAGAAAGTGTTTTGTAACTATTTTATACCATGCCATAGAAAATACGCTTACTAAATTTCGTCGAGAATACAGTCGCAGCGCACTATGGGAAGGTTGGGTTGAATACCGTCGAATATACAACGGCTTTCCTGTATTCTGATTGGCTGTATTTTCTATGGCATGGTATAAAGCACAATAGTCAATAGCCACAATAGTCACATCAAAAATGCAGTTCTCATTCACATACCTCGATATAGTTCTCGAGCAAGGCGCAGCTTACTTCCTGCTCAATTATCTTCTTGTTTTCTTCATTTTCAAAACAGGCGGCGATAAGCGTTGGAAACAAGACATTTCTAAGTCTGCAACAAAATAGAAAAAGACGAATCATCACTACAAAGTTACACGGCAGTAGATCGGTGAAGACGAATTGTGAGCAGTCGGCTTGGTGTCAGTTCATAATTCCTGAGTTCGTAAAACATTACAACATGTTGGCGAGAGTGCACGAAAAAAATCTCCAAGGCTAACATTTCATCATTGCCTGAGTGAAAGTTTGCAGTCGCCAAAAACTGCAAGTACTCCAAGCTACTTCATGCTACAGAACCAGAGTAAAGAAACCCTAGTGACTCGTAAATGGCCAAGACAGCCACCGATACGCAGTCTGGTGCGTTCTTGGTAATTCACTCAAAAGTATTAAAATTTAGCCGGAAAGGTGACAAATTGCTGCATCCTGTAGAAGACTTACCTCGGATCACTGAAATACTGAAAAGGAAGAGAACACAAATGCTGCAGCAACGTAGGAGGTCTCCCAGTCTGAACAAACACCTGGAACGTAAAAATGGAACTAAGTTAGCTGGCAAAGAAAATACACAGTCCTCTGTCTTTCTCAAACTCATTAATAATTCAGCAAGTTAAAACAAAGAAAATCATAACCGTGAAGGAGGTTTGGATACCCGGTCTTAATAAGCATATGTTTTTACGAATTTATTTCTCCGTTTAGTCCGTAGTTTTTATTTCGATTGAGAAGATATATCAAACACTTAAGACAGTGTTTCACCGGCTTTCCCAGCACCTCGTCAAAAATACTCCGCTGCGCGTCATATTTTCAACTCTATTCTCGGTGTTTTGGATATCCCGATGAAACACTGTCTCTCGTGTTTGATATAATGCATCCACAATTTCCCCCCGCCTCTTCTCTTCCACACACCCCCTGTTGACTAACCAAACCCTGTTTTTTTTTTTATGAAAACTGCTTTTATCCATTGAATAAATGCTTACAAGTTTTGTGTACTAACCTGGTTGTCGTTGTTTAAAACAGTGAAGTATCCAACAATTAATATAACTTCATGGAGAAGATCTTCGTTCTTTCCTTCGCTACAAACACTGACACAAAACAAAATCACCGAACATGTCAACGAAATATTTGACAAGTTAGCTGATTAGAGCGGTTTTCACTTGAATTGAGTGATTTTCTCGTCTGCAATGGTTTTGCATTACTACGCTTAGTGATTGGCTCAAAAAACTCGCGCCACTTTCTCAGCCAATCAGAAGTAAAACCAAAACCAATCGTGACTCGCTCGCGCACGTTTTTCCCGCGCTTCGTGCGGCTACATCTATTTGCTTCAAGTTTTGATTGGTTTACTGGATTGTCTGTGTCTTTTGTGATTGGCCTGAGTGATTACTTTGGTTTTGGTTTTACGACACTCATTTGTAAAATGCTCTATTTAGCAGCTCCGATACAACCTTTGCTGTCCCTTACAAGTTTCCTAGCCGTCTTGCTACCGGTTTCCTTTTTGAGGAAGTTTATCATAACTAGCGGACATAGTGATTCATTCTATGAGTTTTTCGTTGTAATTATCTTGACTGTCATTCAAAACCGCGCTACAATAACTGTGGAACGGCCTACCAATGGCACTTATTTTTTATTTGACATAATTATGGGGTATAGCAACGGTGAGGTGCAATTCACTGCCGCTAAAATGTTGAAACGTAGATGTCTACGATCTAAGAACGTTATATAAGTGACTCACCACAAAAGATGACTGATAATATGCCGAAATTCCAGAGAAACACCCTCTGCTCCCAAAGATGCCTACAAACACATAGACAGAGAAAAAGATGATTAGACAAGTGACTGTTATGAAATGCTGCATTCGACCATCTGCTTCAGCTTACTGGAGCAAGTTCATTCTTAAACACAGATCCAGAGCAGTTGCTAAGGAATTGCTAAAGATGGTTTTTGGTGGCAAGCCATTTTGGAGCGTTTGGTAATAATAATGCATGGTAAATTTTTGGTGGGAAGGACAACTGCATTGAAAAAATTGATACTGCGCACTCGTAAATAGTGCCAGTCCCACATCGCGCGCTAGAATTTAAAATCCCTAAAACATGGAGGAAAGGTGGTAGAGTTCCGAGTTTTTTAAGAATTAAAGATAACATAGTCCTCTTTATAAACCTACGTATAGTTACCGTTTATGTGAAAGAATGGAACGCTACTGCAGAAAGTCTGAAAATACGGGTGTTTATTACGCTCTAACTTTTATAATAATGGGAAATTCATTTATCTGTTGGCACTGATTTTAATTTTCAGACCAATATGCTCTTTCAGTTTTTGGCTCTTTTCTATTCCGGTCGCGTGACTCGTCAAATATGGCCGTGATTTGAAACACTTGAAGGATAAAGTTGTGCAAAACTGTTATCTGTAGGAGGGTTGGTTTCCAAAAAATGACAATCAGAAACTTTTCTTAGCAACAAATTGGTAGTTAAGAAGGACTCCCCTTAATTTTCAATAATCATTTGCATGTGACGAAATGAAGTTTTCATTTGCAGTACTTACTTGCAACACCTTTAAATCAACTGTTGCCATAAAGTTCAACATACACAGCGCTTCTGTGACCACGTTTATAGTTGAGTCTGGAAGTGTTGGACTCAACGACTGAGCGTTCCCAACATTCATCAGAATAGCATACAGAAACGATACGATTTCTACAACAGCAACAAAATAGAAAAACGCCCATGAGTTTTGGTCAGGTACATTGAAATAACCTGCCATAAGATAGAGAAAGTAAAGGAAATTTGATCAACTTTTAAAACGGGAATATAACAAACGAACTTTCGCTAGACCCATAAGGAATTATCTTGTGGGTCACCTCTCTAAGTGGGAACTAACAATAACTAAAATGTCTTCGCAGTTTTCGTGTTTTAAATTTAATTTCACCTACCTACAAGCTCGGTCTGTTGAAATGTCACGACAAATTGGGTGAGGTCTTCTTTTCTTGTTTCAAAAATATTACTAAGCCTATAATACAACAATAAAAAGAAAGTTTTTCCCAGTAAGTATCGTATATGAAATTACATGTAAAATGTAATACGCATGTTATCATGTGTAACCATTCCAATGAATAGTACTGTTTATAATGCTCTACATTGTGATTCTAAGACGTGATTCTAATTTTTGAGATTGTGGATAAGAACCCTCAAGTGTTAAATCCACATGACTGCCACTTGTTGGTAAGGGCAAACTTTTAAGAAGTAAGAGGTACTATTTGTTACGTTGTGGTTACAATTTTGAATTTCACAACACAAACGTCTTGCGCAATTTGAATTTTTTTGAAATTTTTTTTTCTTTTGATTTCTTAGCAAACTATAGCTACTCACCGCGACCCAAGATATTGAGCAGTTGCGGATAAAAGAGCCAAACACGCCTGAGCGTAATTAACTGCAGGAGGGTCGTCGTCTAGAGGCCCATGAATTCTACTGAAGAAACTTCTGATGCCATCTACCACTCCAGAGCAGACCACATAGCTAAGAGAAACAGAAAGTTATAAAGATGGTAAATTTTAAGCTCGGTGATAATGAAGATGAATTGTTCAACAATGACACGGGCATGGCCTCCCAGATACCGGTTGGGCGCGCTAACCAACTGAGCTACGAGAGACTCGTGGTAAGCTGGGCCATTTACTAGGTTGATATGTGACACGCGTCCTGCATACTGCTAGGATCGGCAATGTCGAAGTCATCAAGTGTGTAGTAAATATTAAAGATGGTAAATTTTAAGCTCGGTGATAAACTTTAAAGATTAAGTTTTCAACAATGACACGAGCATAGGACAAAGGAAAGTTCTGAGTCCCCGACAGGAATCGAACCCATGGCCTACCACATACCAGTTGGGCGCTCTTACCAACTGAGCTACGAGAGACTCGTGGTGAGCTGGGCTCAGTATTTACTAGGTTGATATGTGACACGCGTCCTGCATACTGCCACAGTAATTTCGAAATCGTCAAGTGTGTAGTAAATAAGCTCGGTCATAAATAATGAAGAAAAAGTTGAAATGATTGTTAATCTACTTCATAAATGTCACAATCTTTTTTAGCCAGATTCCCAACGAAAGAATGAATGATATATTTACCCGATCAAATCCACCATTCTTTGCACAAGTGTGGCTAATTCCTTCTCCTCTGGTGAAGCTGTGGCAAAGCACTGAAGCACTGTGGCCAGCACCTTCAACAGCGCTGTTGCTAAGGGGTCTGGTAATGATTGGTTTATAGCACTGCTCCCAGGCTCCTTTTCTGCTCCTTTTTTGGCAGACCCTTGGGACGAAGGGACACCCTGTGTGGACAAACATGACACAACTTAGTAAAGCCATAAGTCTCTCTCTAAGAATTGTAATTTTAGATATTTTAATTGTAATTTTAATCTTAGCATAGTTAAATTTAAATACACGACCCCACAAGCTTTTAGCTTTTTAGTATTGTCGTGTTAAAATAAAGCTTTATCTGTCTATCGACTATGAGACTACGCTGAGTGATGCTCATGCTTTGCAACAAAATATAATTATAAAACAGAGCTACAAGTACAGTTGAACCCTAAGGGGACATGCCAAAGTGTCCGTATTAAGCGGGCTCTTAGACAAAAAATTCACGGTTGCATGTTTTTATTGACACAAAGTCGAAGGCAGACATTTTTACGGCAACAAAACGTTGTTCAATTGTACTGTAATTGTAACAAGTTTAAACTAATTAAACTGACCTTATGGTCATTTTTCATACAGTAAAAAACCGCGTATAAGAACCTAGGTTTTTTCAAGTTAGCCTAAACAGGTTCTTATATAAATGGTGTTTAGTGTAAAATTAGGCTAACTAGGTTCTTAATTAGGTTCTTAACTTTTGTTCAAAAAAATAAAGTAGAATTTTTAAATGATCTGGTCTTTAATGTCCAATAACAGTATTCTTGGAGGCTTCAGTAAGCAAAATACTATACTATTTTAATCTGATTCTGTTAAAATCAAACCTATACTGTAACCTTCATATTAATTCCCAAATGAATCTTGTATACAAAACAACATAACATGATAAAATGTCAAAGTTCCTCTTTAAAAACAGACTGTGTTATAAATATATTTTTGAGATTTTTTAATTCTATATTTTTGAGAAGACTATTTTTTTTCTTTTTTTAAAATAAGAACCTGTTTTAGAATTTTAGCCTAAAATGGTTCTTATTTGAAGGGTGCTTAACAATGAAATTTTAGCCTAACAGGTTCTTAAATGTTAGGTTCTTATACGCGGGTTTTTACTGTACTCTTTCAAGTAAACTCATTTTATAGTAATGCTCTTGAAATCAGTTGAAAAATTCCGTGACTTCTCTTTATACAAGGAATAGAGCAGACATTTAACAGCAACAAAACTTTTCTTCTGTAACTGTAACTGTAACAAGTTTGAACTAGGGAAACCTTCGATCATCTTCTCATACTCTTGAACTAAAATTACTTTACTGTTCCTGAAACTCGACAGTAGAATCGTTAGATTATACAGGGTTCAGGCATTTTAACAGCAACAGAAGGCTGCCTCGTGTCTTCTGTAACTGTAACGCTGTATAGTAAAACAGAGCTACAAGTATTGGAAATATATAATACGACCTTGGACAGGTATCGCTTCTCTGATGTTCTAATGTCAGACAGCTTAAACAAACAAGGGAAGTAGATTTCTAGTCTTATGTCCAATTATCATCTCACCTTCATCTGATAGGCAAGAAGATCCACAACTGAACTGAGTTTGTTTGTACAAACCATGTAGCGACAGTTATCCAAGCAATCACCACAGGCAAGTGTCAACACATTGGCCACGCTACAAAGAGCTCTGACAACAAAACAAAAAGCGAAATCAAATAAAGGTTTTACCAATGCGACCCTCGGTTTAAGCAATAATCTCACGACAATCACTGGCTTCTGTTCTGCTTGTCTAAAACTTACTTGTTAGGGATGATTGGTTTAACTGGAGGCTTGTCGCTGGCAATGTCTGGTACTAACAGTACCCTGGTCAGGGCTGTCAATCCTCCAAGATTACAAAATGTCACCTGGTCTGCGGTTACCTGCAGTTAAAACAAATTTAAAGTTACTCGGCTAGTTCTGTTTAGTTAATTGCGCAGTTAACATTACAACGATTACAACGAGATATAACCGTACGGTAGAAAACCATGCTAGCAGAGATTAGAATTAACCGCTGTTTTTCCCAAATCGTTGTTAAAATACCTAAAGAAATTCGGGCTCACATGCAGTTTGGGAAAATTATTTCGTCGGGTCAGAAAACGGTCGAGCACTCCCATGTTGTCACGTGGGCCTGCCATGTCACGAGGGAAGACAAATTGTCTTCAGGTTGTAAGATGACGAATTAGAGTGACGAATTGTAAGATGACGTTTTTTTTGAGAAAGACAGAAGTTCAAATGACGAGATTCCACTGTGAAAATATGTTTCACAGCATTGAACAGCTTCTCAATGTTTCACGTACCTTGGACTCCAAAATCCTGCTTAATTCTCCCAAGGACCTCTCAACTAACGAAACACGATTGGCTGGCCAGGGACCCGAACCTTGTGACTGCAACTGGCGATTGATATCCTTTACAATTTTCTGAAGCCTAACGAAATAAGGTGTGCAGAAAGCATTATTATTGTTTTATGACAATGAGGCAGCCGGAAAAGGGATTATACACGTCAAGTCTTGTTTTCTTGATTTCAATTGTCTTTGATTAAGTCTTGTAGTACGTGGGGCTAAAGAAGATCGTATCCTTTTGACACGAAATTTCATCCATTTATAAAGTGAACCTATGAATACGCTTTCTTTCTCGTATTCCTTTAACTCCACTAGGTCAAAAGTGAAATTCTTCTTGGTGCTTTTCGCTCAATTTCTATAATTCAATTACGGGGAATATGGTTATCAATCAAGATGTCTTTCAATAATTACTAAGAACGTTGATAGAGTTTAGAAATTTAACACTGTTAGGAAATTATATAGTGTTACTCTGACATAACAATCTGAGATTCCACTTGCTGTGTTGCACATCTCTGCGGATCGTTAATCGCTTGCTCTTTAGTGGCTGTCTCAGTTCACCAAAAGGCAGGAATATCTTGGCGTAAATCGCCAAGGAGGTTTTTTAATAACTGACACCATTACTTACTTCGGCTTTTTTGCAGATTCCTGTCTTTGTGACGATAAATTGGTCAAATTACTTTCATACTCTCGTCCTCTGTGGAGGAAAATGTTAATAAAACAGTACAACTTGTTAGCTCTCTGACAGACTCGTACCAGAATGCCTATTGAGGAATTGATGGCCTTTGGATATAAAAGTGATTTTTTGAAAATAGATTCCAACTCACTTGGCCGCCATCCTGGTTCTCAGTTTTTTGGCTCTTTTCCTGAGAGCTTTCTGTCGTTCCTGATCTGCCTTCTCTGTCTCACCTGCCTTGTCAGAAGGCATCTCCTTGATATACTGAAGCGAAATCGTATCCTAAGAGAACAAAGCAAATTTACACTGTTACACATGTTGACAGAATTCCTCAGTTCTGACTGGCTAAAATAGCGTAACACAAAAGCAAAGATGTAATTGAGATATAAGTTACATCGAACATATTCAAACTGAGGACACAAGAAGACCCCATAGGGCTGCCGACAGGCAGTCATGGATTTCGATATATTTTCCGATGTTGTGGAGCAGGGATGGCGAAGTGGTCAGAGCGCTCGCCTCCCACCAATGTGAGCCGGGTTTGATTCCTGGACCTGGCATCAAATGTGGGTTGAGTTTGTTGTTGGTCCTTGTCCTTGCTCCGAGGGTTTTTCTCTGGGTTCTCCGGATTTCCTCCCTCCACAAAACCAACACTGCAAATTCCAGTTCGATCGGGAAAAGTGGACAAAGGGCCATTCTGTGGAAGTGTCACTGCAAATTCCCATTTATTATTTATTATCATTTTCTTTATTTTATGAGCTCCTAAAATTGCTGAATAATTATGATGATTGCCGAGGATCCAAGATTTTGGAAGATCACGGAGGGACACGATGAGTTGCGAAGATTGCTGAATATAACTGATGATTACCCGAATATTTTCAAAGTACCGGACTACCAGTCTAAATCATACTGACCTTGTCCTCTGGAGTGCCTTTCGCTGCTGGTATTTCAGACAATGCTTGCTGATGTTTTTTTCCTCGCAAATGACTCAACAAGTAAACTTCTGACACAATCTGCAAAATAGTTATTAAACCAGACTGTAAATTACAATACTGCCAATAATTGAAGGAGCTATATGTCACGGATTTTGCAGATTTTTAGTCTTAACTGTTCTGAAATTAGTGGTAGACAACTTAACCCATAAAAAACACTATCTTTAAACATCTAAAGGAAGATATATTATAACCTCAATTTGCGGATAGAAATCAAGCTACGGCTATAAATATCGATTTTTTTAAGACGCGCGGAAACAACTTGAAAAAGTAAGCCTTACTTTTTCAATTTGCAATCCGTTTCCATCCGAGCCATCCGCAGCCAAAGATGCTCGTTAACAGTTTTAGTGCTCTAATATAGGAATTTTTAATAAAAATGGACCATTATTTTTTTTGTTTCCTGCGTTTTGCTGTTCAAAAATCTGGTAAAATCCGTGACATAGTCCCTTTAAAACGCAAACAATGTCTGTAAAGGAAACTGTCTGAGGAGTAAAGGGCATTTAATTTCTCCACAGAATATCAGGGGCACTCAACGGATTCTTTCGGTATTTATACCTAATCGTACCTTTTTGGTACGCTTCGGCGGCATATCAGGCGAGTTTGGTCGAGCCATGGTTCGTATTTTGGCGAGACGCAGTCGAGCCAAAATACCCATGGCGAGACCAAACGAGCCCGATATGCAGCCGAAGCGTACCAAAAAGGTACGACTAGGTATTTACCGTACCCAAATTCAGCCAAAAGTCCGGTTATATTTATCGCTCTGTTGAAGCCATGCTTGCAAAAAAAGTACTGCAAATTATGTTGACTTGGACCTCAACACTTTTACCAAGTTCTTCTTCTGCCTTTTTTTTCCACTCGTTTGTTTAGAGTTTCATTCTCTAAATTTTCAAAATCAAAATTAAGCGAAAAATTTGGAAATTCCAACTCCATTTTTTCATTTTCATTTTTTACTCGTCGGCAAACATCGCGCAATTGGCAAGCGCACTCAAGTTTAGTTTTGGCGGGAAAGTTTTTCTCTTTTTACGAGCGCTAAAGACCGCTAAATTTAAATTACAAAGTTCTGTTTTTATTGGTAAAACCTCCTCCTTAATTCATCGTACAGTAACACTACTTTACTTCAAAGTGACCGTGATATGGGGTCAGTGACCAGTGCATATCAGGTCAGTGACTTGATATCGTAGGATATCAGGACAGTAGATCGCGCTTCTGATTGGCTACTTGCAAATTTGGGTACGGTAAATAATAATATCTGTTCAAAGGGCCTGCAAACGCCTTAAAAGAAATAAGATTTCATTTTCTTACAGTTTCTGCCACTGTTATATTCAGCTAAAAAATCCGAACAGATTCGACTCAAAGTAAAACACAAAGACATAAAAGAGAATATAGAACGGCTAACCGACGGGACGTTGTCCTGACGTACAGCAAATTTCTCCCAACTAAATGTATTACCAGAGAAATGTATGGAGGCCAGTATTAGAATCTGTAAATTGATCATAGGGTTTTAAGGGTTTACCTACAAGTTATAACTTTTCGTTTATGTACTGCACAACTATGGGCCTTACCTCAACGTTGCACAAAGTGCACATCTTCTTCCTGTCATATGGCGTGACAGCAGGGACCTCGTCCTGGGTAGAATGGCGTGACACACCTGCCGCCTAGAACAAGTGGACGTAACAAAATGAAAATCACGAAACCTTCACCGCAGCACAATGGTAAAGGTTAAGTCTGCATCGAGCCTAGTGGCCCATACTGGCCTAGTGGCCCCCCTGGATGGGATGCTAGTCCAACGAAGGGTTACCCCCAGCATTAGTTCGCCGGGGGCGAGGCACTATTAGAGTAAAGTGTCTTGCCCAAGAACACAACACAATGACCCCGGGCAGACTCAAACCCGGACCGCTTGATCCGGAGTCCGCCGCATTGACATTTACTTTCTGAAAGATTCACATTTCATTTACCTTTTCTTTGACTTGTTCCAACACTTGCTCGTGCCGTCTTGTTGTTTCAGCTTGCTGGATATCATAAAACAAACGAAACATTTGTCCATGCAGAAAAGAATTGATTGTAATACACACCCGCACACCACTGAATTCCAAAGACTAGTCGTGAACCCTATTCGGTTAATTTAACACTGTACATGTTTGAAAAAGGTCAAAACTGTGCACTTGAAGGTAAAGTCTGCGTCGGGCCTAGTGGCTTATCAGGCCTGAGCTTATCCCCGTTTCCGCAGAATGAAGCGACTAGGAGTATTTTAACTCCCCCTGGATGGGATGCTAGTCAATCGCAGGGTTACCACCCAGCATTAAATTTGCCGGTAACCATTTAAAGATGAATTCCAGTCCGTACTGCGCAATCTCGGCTGCAATGTTTATGTGAGCCCACACGAAGGGAATGTTTACAAGCAAAACTAAAAATTCCGCGACAAACTTACCTTTTTCTTCATTATTAACGCCAGATATCCTTGCAGAACAAATAATAACGAGTAGAAGAACCTTGACGCTATTTCAAACCGACGTTTTAGCTCATCGGAACTTCTTGAATGAAACGAACTGTAATGGCGGACTAAAAAACGTCATGTATGCTGTCAACGAAGTGTAACGTTTCAACGAATTCAAAACAAAAACGTAAACAAAGCCCGAGTCTGCGCAGTACGGACTGGAAATCATCTTTAAACCTGGGCGGAGAGAGGCACTGTAAGGGTAAAGTGTCTTGCCCCAGAACGTGCAACGTAGTGCCCCGGCTGGAACTCGAACCCAGACCGCTCGATCAAGAGTCCAGCGCGCTAACCATTAGGCCACTGCTCCTCCCACTTGAAGCCGAAAGGAAAAACCTACACTGGAAACCCCTCAAAACATTTTTACAGTAAGTTTAGTCACATTTTTTGCACCAAGAATTTATTGTAGACTGGCACTCTCTCCATAATTTTGCATCAGCAGAATTACTATAGCTGTTTATACCTTCTGTTGGATTTTCAGTTGCAGTTGTTCTGTTGCTGTCTGCAGGGCCTCATTACGAGCAGCAATACGCATCTCCCTCTCTCTAAAAACAAAACAACAAAAAAAGAACACTTAAAAGAATAAATGAACGAGCGCACGAACCGAACGAACACACTTTTTAACTTCACACCAAAAGCTACAGTGGCTGTTGATTCATACAAACCTGGCTTTTTCTTTAGCAGCTTCTTCTCTAGCCTTCTCTTTTTCGTGTTTCTCCCTTTTGTATTTAGCTTCCTAAATTGGTCATGATTAAAGACAGTATGTATTTTCAATCATTATCATCATAGGGGCCTTAGGCAGGATCTTGCATGGGTGGGTGCGAGCACCAGAGGCGTGAGCGTCTCGGAGGGTCCGGAGGTTTTCTCCCCCGGGAAATTTTGAAAAATCAGACTGTACCAGTGATACGCATTGATAGTACGTACCTGTTCTAGCTTTTTAAGCTGCATCTCTTCAAGTCGTGCTAGTCTTTCAGCCTCCAACTGGCGACGTCTCTCCTACAATCATGTCAAATTAACACCAAGTAAAGTTTTCAATCGTGCAAATCTCCCCAATCATAAAAAAGTGTATTTTCACTCACTAACTGTTACCTGTGCAGCTGCTTCTTTCGCTTGTTGTTCTTCTTTCTTTCTTTGCCTTTCTTCCTGTAATCAAAATCAAAATTAATGATCATTGTTTAACATTAGTAGCAAATGACTAATTGATGAAACGTATATGGTCAGTTGTAAACCAAGAAGATCTAGAATGCTCAACAGCAATGACACTTAACTCCCGTTAAGCGTTTCCGTAAAATGAAGCGAGTAGGAGTATTGCTACACCCCTCCTTTCCCTGGATGGGATGCTTGTCTATCGCGGGTTACTCCCCCCCCCCCCCAGCTTTTTTGTCAGACTGCTCCTGAAGAACTCATTTACACGTATACTTCTGGGTGGATAGAGGCCGTTGGGCACTTTGAGTGTAAAGTCTTATCCCACGAAAACTGAACCATTATGCACTGAGCATTAATTAGGCAGCTGTGCCTCCCACAGAAAGTTAACGACACTCAACTTATCAGAATTGCAATTTAATAGTCAAACCCACAAGAGAATGAATTGGGGTCCCTTTGAATAACTGTATAAATTATTCTTGTAAGCACAAAAGGTTACCTGAATGTCTTGTAGCCTTGCTTCATGTCCCTACGACAAAGCAAAATAACTAGTAGTATTTACAAAAACTTTATTTTAGTAGGGCCGCTACTTTTAGTAAAGTATTGGTCAAAATCAACGACCACAATTCACAATCCTGCTATGTACATATTATTATACTGAGGAAATAGGAGAGTTATTACCTGATGTCTTGTGAGAACTTCAATCTTCTTATTCTGTGCTTCCAATGTATTAATGAAGGCTATTTCATTGACCTGAAAATGCCAGCAATGATGACAGCACTAGTTAATACTTAAAGGAACTGTGCCGGAACTCACCTGGATTTTACCCAAATTTAGGCATGGGAAATGGTAATTAAATTCGGTGAAATATAAAAATAACCGCTTAAAACGGCGAAGGAACGTTTCAATAACACATCAAATACAAAAGAAGGTACGGATGGCCAAAAGTGAAGAAGATTGAAACGAGTTTTTGAAATACCGTTGGGCTAAACAGTTTTTAAAGTTAATCTTGTTTGCTTGTAACTTTAAATTATAACGCCCGGGAGAAACATTTATGGTTTTGTCATTTAGATCCATAGAAGTAATTTCTAAGTTGCAAACATTACGTTTCCTAGCGAGTATTTATCAAAACGTAATAAAATAAACTCAACTCGGCCGTGACACAGTCCCTTTAAGCTAATTATTTTCTAACTCAAGATCATCAAGATCCCTTAGAACAAATACAGTAAATAAAAGGTAGGACATGAATGAAGAATTCTAGCACCTGAGCAATGTCATCTTGACCTTAAACTAAATTCCCCTGAGAAAAATTCAAGATAATGCATGCAAAACAACAAGAAAAGTTTTGAAGACAGTCTTAGAATATCAACTAGCCTTGGCTTCTTCCTCTTGTGCTTTGCGGACTTTTTCTTGAAGAACCGACAGTCGCTGTTGTTCTGCTCTTCTCTGCTTCTCGTCTAGATGTTGTTGACGCTGCTGAATGAGTTCATCCTTCAACTCACGAGCTTTCTCAACCTTAAAAGCAACAACCATTTCAAGCCATGGAGTTGAAAAATTAGCGAAAAATGCCCTCTCTCTAAACCAATCCAAATGCAGAAAATACTTGTAGGGTAGGCAAGGTAGGAAATGTAAGAAAGGTAGCCTCTTACCCAGAGTCTTCTTTCCAACATTGCATTGGGGGAAATAGAGTCGGTTTTCACTTGAGTGTCGAAAGTAATTTGCGTTTGCTTTCGGTTTTGCGTTCACTACGCTTAGTGATTGGTTTAAAAATTTCGCGCCACTGGGATTCTCGGCCAATCAGGAGTAAAACCAAAACCAATCATGACTCGCTCGTGCACGTTTTCCCGGGGGGGCGCTTCGTGCCAGCTTCATGTATTTGCTTCGAGTTTTGATTGGTTCACTCGGATTGTCTGCGGTCCTTTGTGATTGGTCAGAGCTAATTACTTTGGTTTTGGTTTTACGACACTCAATTGAAAACTGCTCTAAGCGACCCTGGAAAATTCTGATTGGAAGTTCAAAAATATCGGACTTCCCGTTGAATTACGCATGACTCACTTTCAAAAGCATGCCCAACAAACTCCTTGGTGTTTTGTTATGGCCTTTTTTTTTGTTTTCTAAATCAGTCAAACAACAAAACTCTCAAGGGACACTTGTTTCCTCAAGCTTGCACAGTAGAGAATTAAGACCAGAGGTAGATTGATCAACCTCTTGATCTTAATCCAGGGCACTGAAAATGGTCTCAAGTAACACATGGGTTGGCCCACACAGCTTGAGCTAAATATGTTTTACTTCAGTAACTGTGGATGGGATGGTAGTCCATCATAGGTTACTCCACCATCTAACACTTTAATGTCTTACAACAATAAATTACCGGTAATCACATTTTGTAAAATACCTTTTCAGAAAGCATTTGAAGACTTTGTAGCCTTTCTTCCAGCATTCGTTCTCTTTGTTGCTGTGCTTTTAACTGTTAACAAATGTAATGGCATAAGAACAGACTTGACTATCACTTCATTTTTTTTTTTTTTTTGCAATAAAAAGCTTTTATTGGTGTTAGGGCTTACAGTACAAGGAAACAATAAAAATTAACAGGAATAAAGAAAAAAATAATAAGAAATTGTAAAGGTATTTACATGCGTTACAATTTGTTTTACATACAGTGCATATCACTTCATCCTTCATTAAAACAGCAATGGTCAACAAGTATTTTTTTTTAATTACAGTAATACAGAACTTCTCTAATACCTTATTGTTACTATAGATAGTTTGTTATAATTAACCAACGTTACGGTCAGTTTGCTACAGAATTATCTTAGTACAGTCGTCAAACTAGTTCTACTTTGTTACAAAAGAACATGTCAAACTGTTTTGAGTTTCGTTTTGTTATATGGTCTTTTTCAGTGTCATTGGAAACTATTGCTGGTGGAAAATTACAATCAGTTACAAGTGCCAATTTTGAGACTTACTCTTTGTTTATGCAGACCAGTATTTTGACTGTTTTCACGAAATTTAGTTCCTTTATACGTATTGCTTTGGCCAAATCGTGAAATTTAACATTTAAGTCCCGCGAAATATGCCCGTTCCATTTTCGTAAGTAACAATAAGGTACAACGTCAGTGCATGTGTTGACACTACAACGTCAGGACATACAACTGGCCTAAGGTGGTTACATTTTGTATTAGTTTGCAGTATGAAAACTGGTAACTGAAGGTGGCAGGGGTATTTTGCAGAACACAGAACGATGCTCTAACCAACAAATAAAAGCTAACTGCAAGCAAACCGGAGTGAAAGATAACCGCAAGCAAACCGGGGCAAAGCTAACTGCCATCAAACCAGAGTGAAAGCTAACCACATGCAAACTGCCCGCTGACCATCGCTCTGCGTTCTGCATTATGCCTTCTACGTTCTTCACCCTAGTTTGCTTGCGGTTAGCTTTTATTTGTTGGTTAGGGCATCATTTTGTGTTCTACAAAATACTCATGTCAATCTGAAGGTACAAAGTAATCACCACTTAGCAACTGCAGATTTTGTAATACATGTAACTCTCACTTTTGAATAGTTGATAAAAGCAGCACAGCTCACAATTTCATGAAAAAAGCCTCCACTGTATGTAAATAACACATTATATAACCTTAAGTGAATTATCAGGATTTCTCTCCCTGAGAAAAATCATATCTTCACACTGTAAAAAATATATCTTTCACATGTGAAGATATAGATTTTGACAAGTTTGCTGACGAGTTTATAAAATAAACAAAATCATACATGGTTGCTTGAAGATATGAAATTTCCCTTCTTGTCTTCAAATCAATATTTGAACACTCAAAGATAAGTTTCATATCAACGCACAACCATGTATTATCCTCTATTTGTAAAAAGTATGGTTTACCATTGTTATCATTTAAAATGGTAAACCAAAGAAGTTGTAATACAGGTACCTGTTTCTCCTCATGAATTCGAACAACTTCCTCCAATGGTCTGTGGACAAAATAATACATGTTACAGTCATGTACAAGTCATGTAATTGTTATAAGAAAAAAACAGCCAGTGAGTTCCGATTGTTTTCACAAAGATAAACACAATCTTATGTCAGTACACATGTACATCTACACATTTGATTCAGTCGGTAAAGTCGTTAGACATCACACTCACTTTCCTTAAAAATATCTCACAAATGTGAAGCTAAATACCGGTAAACGAAAAAATAAAAGTAAAAAGTAAAAAATAATGTCTAAAAATTTAAGAAGAAAATTACATAAAGTCATTTTTTCTAGCTTTACATTTTAATATTATTGCTAAATTTGGTTTTAAAACTTTGTAATAAACTAGAATTAACAATCTCTGGAGGCAAGGAATTCCATTTGCATATGGATCTTGGAAAAAACCCTTAAAAACGTCCTTTCTAATTTTAGGTATTCTATATTTAAATACATGACTTGTGTGTTCTTCTCTGGCTATTAGGCAAGAGATATTTGTTTGTCTCTGTGTCTATGAGATTATGGCTCAGTTTATGTAGCCTTGAACAACCCATAAAGTGGGCATAGATACTGTACATGTACATGTATGTTTGAGCCACAAGAAAAGGACACTAGGACCTCAGTAGCAGAAGGGAACTGACCACGAACTACAAGAAAAAATGTTTCATGCACTTTAACAATGTCTAATTTATTATGCCAGTAAGGCCACTTTGCTAGGGCATTGAGCCCCTCCAGATTGATGTCGACAGCTTCTTGACATTATGTTAACATGTTCCAATGGATTATTATAATTACACATTACCTTTTCCTTGAGGGTGATGATAATCTCTGATGAAGATGGACAGCCCGTCCAGGAGGTCTCTCTGCTCGCTCCACTAAATCACCCCAGCTACTTTCCTGATCAGGAGAATGGTCAGCTACAAGACAGTACATTGTATATTACAACAAATTTTATAATAATGTAATGTAACAGGCTAATGTGGCTCCAAAGAAACAACTGCGTTGAAACGAAATGTGCTGCAAAGAAACTTCTCCAGACTCATTA
Source organism: Oculina patagonica (assembly GCF_052425735.1). NCBI lineage: Eukaryota > Metazoa > Cnidaria > Anthozoa > Scleractinia > Oculinidae > Oculina > Oculina patagonica. The sequence goes on along the minus strand of NC_135758.1, from coordinate 6,557,200 downwards.
AATTTTATAATTCATCAAGTTAAACTTAATCATAACCGTGAAAGACGTTTGGATATCTGATCTTAATTAACATAAATTTAAATTACGATTTTATTTCTTTGTACTCTGTAGTTTTTGTTTCAATTTAGAAGATATATGAAACATGAAAAACAGTATTTCATCAGGATTTCCAAACACCTCAAATTTCATCAACTCTCTTTTCAGTGTTTGGATATCCTGATGAAACACTGTCAATCATGTTTGATATATTACATGAAAAACTGCTAGTAATTAACTCTATTTATGTACATGCCCAAGTATTCATAATAATTGCTAATTTTGTGTTTATCGGAATCAGTTCACTTACTGACTTGATTTGCCACTGCAAAATTTGAATGATTATTGTGAGCTACAATGTACTTGTTAATAACAGTGAGTTGGTCTATCATCCATTTGTACATACCATCATACTTAGCAATCATTTCTTCCCATGTCAGGTTAGTTGCTGAGTTTACTAACGAATTCTGAAAACAAGCAACAAACAAAAAACAAATTTTGCTCAAAAACTTGGGTTTTATGATAACTGATTGTGAAGCGATAATTGAGAGGTGTGCCATTCCAATATATTACGTAACCTGTATGTTAATTAAAATAATCATTTGTGGATGTAATGCAGAGTAAATCCAGTTTAGATGTACGTGTACGTACATCCAGGAAAACCAAAAATAATGCCTTGCAAGCAGGAACCAAAATTTCCCATAAAACCAATTATAATAGCTCAACTGTATGCAGTTGATGTACTGAATTTTTCGTCGACCGAGATCTCAGCAACCAGGATGGAAATTTTCCCAATTGAAAACTCCAGCGCAGTAACTGCGATGAACCTTTTTTTTAAAAAAATAGCTTTGCTTTTGCAACTGTGCGGTCAAAAAGGCATAATTTTGCCTTGTATTTCCACTTTTATTATTGCTTTATACATAAAGAACTTTGGTAGTGTTGATAAAGCTACGATAGTTGCGAATGATGCAACTTTATGAGTCGCTATTTTGGTTCCGTCTCTTGAATTTCATCCTGGTCAATCGGGCTGAAATTTTCCAAATGAACACATGTCGAAATTTGTCCCCATAAACGAGACAGCCCGTTTTCCAGCCCCATATGAAGAGGCCCTCAGTGGGCACTTCTTGGATATTAAATTATTTTTTAATCAACAACTTACACTTTCTCCATTTGTAGCACCGCTGCAATTCAAAGAGTTGTCCTCTTCTCCATCCATATTTTCCATATCTTCCTCCTGTCCAATATCAGAAACATTACCCTCACTTTCACCATTTATTGCTGTCACTAATTCTTCTTGTTCTGCAATCTCCTTCGTCAAACTTTTCTCGTGCTCAATAACAGATGCAATTGCTTGGTCGTGCCATTCCTCTATTTGTCTTGATAAACTCTCTTCTTCCTCCATCGCTGCTGACAGAGCTTTCTCGTGTTCAATATCTGATAAAGTATCCTGCTCCTCTTCGTCATCAAGAGAAATAGCAGGAGTTTCTTTGTCATTAGAAACATCCATTGACTTCTCAGAAGCTTCACCTACATTTGATTTAGGTTCAGTGCAAACTTCTGTATCACCATGATGATTCCCAACATCACCATCTCCCTTATTACACAGACCATTCGAAGTTTTCTGTGTTCTCAAATTATTTGTTTTACTTTCCGTTTTTCCATTTGAAGGTTTTTCACCACCAATCTTAGTCCCTTTCTTTGTATGACTGCTGTGCGATTTTCTTCCACGATGAACAGTTTCCCATCCCTCGTCATCACCATCATCGTTCACATCTTGAACAACGCAATCTTCCAAATTTCCTGATGAATGTTTTAATCCAGGATTGGCATTTTGATGTTCTCTTTCTTTCAAATCAGTGTTTTTCGATGTAGCACCAGCAGTAGTTCCACTAGGTGTTGTCCCTCGAACTTTATCAGCCCAAGATTGCATTGGTGCCACATTGCCTGATTGATGATTAAGTGGCTGACTTAGTGGTGGAACAGGTTGTGGACTGAAGTCTAGTGTACGGACAGGACTGGTTGAATTTCTGTCAAGTGATGTTTGTAAAACATTGGCACTAGAGAACAGTGTTTTCCCTGGGGAAGATAATTTTCTTACTTCCCATGCAAGAGATGTTGGTCTGTAGAGAAAGAAAAAATCCCTTCTACCTTAGTGATGCACATAATTACACAGTAAGTTGACAAACTTAAGTCAAATATTGCAGGCATGTAGGGGCTTAATATGTAATTCAAAAAAATATACAGTTATAATTACCAACTGAAGGATTACAAACAAATAATTTACTTTAAGCCAATTTTAAGTTCCAGGTTAATAGGTTTAAAATGCAGTATATGAAATCTGGAGAGAAATAATATTATAACTAACATACACTGTACATGTGTACAAAACTAAAATTAATATAAACTCAAGGTTGATTTTAATTATCCCAAACTACCTGGCATGTAGCTTAAGGCCTATACACACAAGGGCATTAATTATTAATCACAATTTTTCCGTGATTGCCTTGATTTTAATACGTAACACTGGATTCCAGAAGTACAAGCAAGCATACCTATCCTTGTAATCTGCTTTCTCAAATGCATCTTGCACGTTTATTCTGTCAATCAAAGCACTGAAATCCCGACGACACTGATCCAACATCATAATTACCTCCTGTTTAATTAAAATAGAATGTTGCATGAACACACAATACACACAGAGAAGACAGAATCACAACACAAGAAGCATGATGCAATTATTAATAACTACATACATGATTTTACATGACCATTCATCCCCAGAGCCACTTGTCCCTCTTAGCCGGTTAAGCCTAAGGCACTAGAAACAAGTGGCTCTGGGGACACATGATTTGATTGACTGAATTTTTAACAAAGAGAATTAAAATCTAGCCAATCAAATCAACCATTATAGTAAAATCTCTTACAACAAAGGGATTTTAAAACGGCTGATTTGATTTGTTGAAAAACTAGCCAATCAAATCATGTGTCCCCAGAGCCACTAGTTCCTGGTGTCACAAGCTCTGCTGGCTAAGAGGGACAATTTGTTCTGGGGAAGAGAATGGTGCATTCATGACAGGGTAGGGAATTGTCTATCATCTCAGGGTGCGTACTGGTGCCGGTACATCTACTGTACACACACGTCACTCATTTAAAAAATTGGCATCTACAGCACTGCTGTAGTTTACATTTATTATAATATTATACCATCTCCAGCTCCTGTAATTTTTTGAAGGACTGAATAGACTCACAAACACATTGTACAGAATGATGTACATGCACTCTAACAGTCATTTTGAAAAAAACAACAACAAGAAAACAAACAAGCCAGCCAACTCTTCTTCACCAGTGAAAATGTGTCTAAAAGGCCACCCTAATCCCTGAGATTTTAACTGGAAAAACTCATTAATCAAACTAACTATAAAAGTATTGCCAATCTCTTTTAACTGAGGGAGCATTTAAAATTTATGGGGAAGGAGCTATGAGGATTAGGAGGGCGGTCAACCATTTTCTCTGGTAACAATTATGGGGGGGGGGGGGGGGCTACTGAAAATACTTTTGAAGACAGAGACCTGGAAGTGGGGCAACATCAAAGAAATTAATGTCAGCTTATTTTACATTGATTACAAATTAAACAAGCCATGTTGATGTGCATCCACTTCTGGTGGAAGATCACTGTCAACCTCCTAACTGCCCCCCCCCCCCTGCAGCCACTGCAGGTGGGGGGGGGGGGGTCGCTGAAAAAAATCTTAGGTTTGAGTGGGGCCACCCATAAAATATATTGTGGGAGGCGTGGTAGCCTAATGGTTAGCGGGCTCGCCTCCGAGTCGAACGGCCTGGGTTTGAGGCCTGGTCGGGGCGCTGTGTTGTGTTCTTGGGCAAGACACTTTACTCTCACGATGCCTCTCTCCACCCAGGTGTATAAATGGGTACCGGCGAATTTACTGCTGGGGGGTAACCCTGCGATGGACTAGCATCCCATCCAGGGGGGAGTAGCAATACTCCTAGTCGCTTAATGCTACGGAAACCGGGATAAGCTCCGGCCTGTATGGGCCACTAGGCTCGAAGCAGACTTTACCTTTACCACCCATAAAATATTGCCTCAGACTGCAAAATCCTCAAAGCCCTCCTCCCCAGCAATTCCAACAAATGACTGTTGTACCATTACCTGACATTCTGTAAAAAAATATTACCTGACATTCTACGATGCTCTCATCTGCCTCACAAGTGCCATAAATCTCATCCACTGCTCTCTTCAGGTTATCAAATAAGTAGCTCCAGTAGCGAGCTCTCAAGTCATTCTTCTTTCCTGAGAATGAGCCAGACAGCTTTCTGCTCCCTGAGCGAGATCTTGCCGGAGATTTGCCCCCTCTCTTCTGAGCAGGTGACCCCTCCCTCTCTGAGGAGCCTGATTTTTCTGGAGTGGAGGTGCGCTTTCTGTTCACCATCCTAGGTTTAGATTTCTTTGCCTTTTCTGGTTTATGGAGATAAAGAAATAACACGATCAAAAACTACTGAACAGCGTATACATGTACATTCATTGTACTATAGTGTGCATACACAAAAATATTAATTGTAAAAAGAAATATGGGGTTATATTTTTTATATTGTAAAAAATCAGACTGCAACACTGTTCTCAGGGTAAATCAGTAATTTCACAAGATCGTCTTTTAAGTTCTTTCACTCAGTACAACAAAGTTTGACCAAATTTCACTAGTAGAATACAAAGTCATGTAAATATTTTACTGTTTGAGTAAACACAGACAATATCTTACTGTTTTGTAACAGTACTATTTTTTTAAAATTATTGATTCTATAGTAAAAGATCATAGTCTGTATGATGGTATGTGTCAAATTAAGAAATAGCCAATACTGTATGTTTGACTTATTTGGAACCTGACAAACTGTATGCAATTTGTTCAATTTGATTTTTTTTTAGGAAATAAAGTGTACTTTGCACTATACTGTAATAATAATAATTACGATTTTTGTCACACCTTAGCCTTTTAAAATCCTAATGTCTGTTTTTCCCTGACACCTTTATAGTTATACTCTATTAATATTAACGTTATTTATTCAGACATTTTTTATAATTCACTTTTAATTAACACAAAATTAACTTCATGTGGCTATTGTCATTTATAAGTAATTTTCTTTGAACATTTTGGAAGTAAAGCTTTGAAAGAGTACTACAAATGTTTGCTCCTAGCATGTACAGAGTATACCTTAATCTACATAATGCAAAAAAATGTAGACAATACAATGTACATACACATGTACATGTAAAATGTTGCTGCAAAATATGTTACAAAATCTATCTTAATTCTACCATTTCATTCTAGACTAGAAGATATTATTTTTTTTAATGGATTCTCTCCTGTGAAATGCGTTATGTACACCTGAATACTTTGAACTAGTATTATACATCAATAATATTATTGGTGTAAGTTTATGAGAACATTCTCTTTTTATAATTCCTGGGAGTGGTTTCAGACAAAATACATTATTTATGAATCCTACAAAATGTCTCTGAACTTACGCCGCAGACTGAATGTAAAACCTGAATTAGTTCCAGTTACATACAATAACATGAACATGTAACGTGTCAGTAATTTGAATTAAAAAAGAAAAACACACACACACACAAAACCCTGCAACATATATTCAAGCATTACTAATTACAAAATTGCCCAACCACTGCTACAACATGAATAAAAAATATTTTCTCTTTCTGTTTGCGTAAAATTTGAGACAAAAAAATATTCTTCAGACATGTAGTAAACATGGCGGCACTTTGGTCACAGTATTTAAACACTGGCCTCTTCAAAACAAGCTGAATCTTAAATAATTTTGGAAAAGGGACACTTAAAGATATAAAGATTTTTCTACAGAAATCTGCATAGCTTCATGTACTATTGCTATATAGCTCTACAAAGACTACAGTCTTTCTCTATAAAGTTATTTTCATTTAGGCACATCAATAAAATTGTGTTTACAATGCTCACAGTGCACGGTTTTGCATAACACTTCAGTGATTAATTTTTCATGGCTGTCTAGCTTTGGTTTTTGAATTTTAAAAGCAGCACTGTTCTGCCCTCAATAGTAAATCCTTTCAGCTGAAATGCAATTGATATCAGATGTAAAATTTATGACAGCAAAAGTAAGGTTTTTCAACCCACTTTTTTAAATTCGGAACACAAAGTTCCCCCCTACCATGATAAAGCTAATCGGCAAAGCTTGCTGCTGGTCTATTTATGAATGTGGTGTGTTTCAGCCTGACATAAAATTCATGAATCAATAAGATTTCATCCTACCCAGCAAATTTCTTCTTTTAAATGCGTCCCTTTGTTGATTTTATAAAATGTTTCTTCATTTTAGTAGCAAGAGATGAGACGTTGTTCCGCTGTGCCCCAGCACAATGCATAGTGCACTTCATTAAATTGAATTTTGAGTTCAAATTTAAAAGGATGTATTCTGCAAATATTGTAAATAATATGACTGAGAAACACAATATGGTTCACAAACAAAGGGGAATGATTATTAATAAGGAGAGGGTTTGAATATCATTAACCACAACAAATGTGATCAAAATCAATTATTTATAGTACCTACATAAAAGCTACCATGGTGGGCATGATTTTAAACAACTGTGCTGTAAATTACAAAGTAGATTTTTCATTCATCATTAAGCTGACATCCCAGCAGGAAAATAGCAAAATGTTGAATTCATAACAAAGAGTTTCACTTTGTAACTGCATTAAGATGAAACAGACTATGATAATTTAAAAACCAAATTTGCATGTTTGACTGTCTACATTCTCGCAAGCAGGAAAAAATAATCTACTGTAATGAGTGGGTGTCAGCTTTAAATATTCTTTGAAGCAAACATTACTAACTACATGTAGATAATTTAGCGTCATTCTGACTATTAAACAAAAATGTTCTCAGCTCTGAAAAAAAAGGATCAATGCGAAGCACACCCCACATGACAGGAACTCTGATTAAACTAAAATCACAAGTTTTGATACATTTTTTTAATAATGTACATGTAATAAATTATGTTTCAAGAAATTTAGAGAGGACGCATATGCAAAGGAGAGAAATAATCATGAAACAACTCCAACAAGTTCAAGTTCATGAAGCCATGAACTTTAAATACAATTTAAATGTGTAGCCATGGGAATAAATTTATGATTTGTTTATCAGTTACCATTTTATGAAAATTTGGCACCCTGAGGTCACCCAGACACAATAATTACAAAATACTGGTCTTTAATTTTAATTAAGTTGTCAAAGAGTATCAAAACAAAGATGTTAGAACTTTTTGACAAGTGTTGTATATAATTATGTAACTGGCATTTTTGCTGTTACAATTGATTGTACAAATGAACTTCTATTGGCAGCAAACCTACTGCTCACTGAGTATGTCGCAGTTATACACTAGGGTTACTGTGTTGCATTCTTATGTGTAGGTAAGACTCTCAAGACACTTGCCGTAATTGTCATAGTTAGCTAATTAGTTATTATTGAAAGTTTACAGTTGTACAGTGTAATACTCCAGACCTGTCTTTTGTTACTGATTTTGGAAAGCTGACATTTTGAGTATTTACCCTTATTTAGCTTGACATTGTACTTAAGAGTGACTTTTACGAACGGCCGAGCAAGAATTTGATTTCCTGGCAGAAATTGGATAATCGATTTTTCTTCGTTTTTTGCTCATTATTAGCTTTAAGGTAGATAAGAAACCTGATGTAGTTTGTTTCCCCTAGAGGTCTTCTAATTTTGAGAAAACAAAGAAAATCGATTTCGGTGGTCGAAGTCACAAATTTCCTAACTTTTAAACCCGAAATTAGCTATTATGAACACTCCTCGCGTTCGCTTACAAAACCGCGCAGAGAAATTTGGTCACTTCCTATCTACATAAAAACTCTTTTTCTTTTGCTAGAATATAATTTCAGGGCTTTATCGCAACTCTTCCAACTGAAAAAAATGAACTGACGAGGAATGCTTTTTACGATAACAACAATTTGAATGAAATAGTAATTTTCAACGGTAGTATTTAGCATGTGGTATAACATTAAATTTTTTCAATTCTCGCTCAAACATGCATACAGATATTCTTATTAAACATACCTGAGAATTGGCTCGGGTTATTGGAAAGATTCTCACTTAGAGGGCATCAAACTTCGGCAAATTTTCACAGCATGACCGTAAACTGTGTAAATACTTCTAATTGCCAAACGCCACGATAATGAATGTTTTAACCCCAAATGCTCTTCTTTCCTTCTTCTTGCCGAATGTTCCATTGCAAAATTCCCTTTTCAACGAAAGAGTGAGATAAAAAAGCCAACCTGGGTCAATTAAGGTCCATTTTGATCGCAAAACCTTCGAAAACCTCTTCGCCATTTTGCTACAAGATTAGATTTGTGACTTACGTGACATAATACACGTGACATGAAACACGATATTGTCACGTAAGTGAGTCTGCGCAGTAAGAGCTCTGGGGTCGAGAATGTCACGGAGTTAAAATAACGCAAAACAATTCTCCAGCACCGACAACGCAGTTTGAGGAAGCAAATTGAGCGTTCTGGCGTTCTGTACACACTTTCGTCAAGAGAAAAGAACCACGATAAAGGACAATTGCTAAGGATGAAGATGCAAAAGGAATTTTTGCGCTTAACAGTTGCTTTGTTGCATTTTGGAGCCAAGAAATGTTTAGCTGTAAGTTAGGCTATTTTGATCGATATCACAACATTTTGTGGGACTACGATGCATTGATAAATATGCTGCCTTCAACAACCCAAGCAAATTCTCAGGTATGTCTTAGATAAACATTTACATGTGTGTTTAAACGACAATTGAGGAAATTTGGAGTTATACCACATAATAAATAATTCCGTTGAAAACTGCCGTTTAATTCGACTTTCTAGTATCGTGAAAAGTATTCCCCACCTTTTTAATTATTTCAGTTCGAAGAGTTTTGCTTAAGCCCTGAAATTATATTTTAGCGAATGGAAAAGAGTTTCTCTGTTGATAGAAAGCATCCAAAGTTTTCAATATGGCTTTGTTTGTGAACGCGACCAGAGTTAACGATAGCGAATTTCGGGTTGAAAATTGTGTCACTTTGAGGCTCCGATCTGGTTTTTTTTCTCGAAATTAGAAGACTTCTGGGGGGAACAAAATACATCAGGTTTCTTATCTACCTAAAAGCTATTAATGAGCAAAATAATGAAGGAATTTGATTTTTCAATTTTCTGCCAGTGCAAGCGCGGTTTTTATTTAAAGTCCTTCTTAAACCTCAGTCAGCCTCTGCCATTTTTGATGTCATCAAAATTATCAAAATTGTATGGTGAAGCGAAATCTTATTGCATTGCTGTAAGTTGTGTTACTAGAAGTCTGTTACTCTCGTATGTCAACAAAAACAAAGGTGTGGCTGACTAGAGTTCTTTAATTACATTATGCTCCAATAAAATCACTAATTATTATTTTAATAATGAACTTTTTTAACATAGCTAACAGAGCTGAACAATCAAATTCAGTATACATTGTACTTATTAAGCATGCACCATAAAATTATGATAATCCAATACTGTATGCTGACAGCATGAGCAAATCACTTGCTTTGTTTTTCTTTCATTTTTGACACAGATTTTCGCTGGCAACATTATAAAACGATTGCTTTTAGCTGTGTGGTTAATGTGGGAAGTTTGGAGAGTACTCAAGAAGCTAGTAGAGTTGCTCTTGGCTATCACCTCAAGCAACTCTTACACTTCTTTTGTGCTCTCCAAACTTCCTGCATCACCGACACTCGATAGTGCAATCTAAAGCATGAACCAATTGTTAAGGTCATTGCCCTGAAATAGAACTGAACACAATTTTTTAACCAAACTTCGCCTACTGGTTTATTTTTTTAAGGGAACTTAAATTTTGAAATAAAAAAGTGGGGTCACCAGAACTGATTCGTTTAGGAGCAGGAAGACCTTGTATATTCCATAAAATTCCTTTAAAATTCCTCTGCGAGTACTAGCAAAGTACACGTTTTAGCGATAATTTATTTTTCAAACACAAGAATTGATCTGTTTTCATTTTACAGAAAGAATTTGATCGCTACACGAGAAAAAAATGATAGGTCACCAGACTCGTTTATGAGATTAAAGCAACAATTTACTTCTCTCGCGGACTAAGCCACATAGAAAAAAGCCGCCATTTTGTTTATGTGCGCTCGCTCGCGTGCGCTTATTACATGTACGCGTAAAATTCTGCGCAGTAAGGATGCGCAATGCAATACAGGGCAATGACCTTAAGTACAGTAAAGTGCCCTTTACCTGAACAGTCTCCAAAGGCACTAAGATATAAAAATATTAAATAAATATAAAAATATAACAGTAAAAATACTATGGAATTAAAACAAAAAACCTTACTCACCTTCCTGGTTGGGATTTGTAACAGGAACAGACCATGTGACCAGGTTCCGAGCAGCTCTTCCTTCCTGTTCAACCAGTTTACGAACATGATCATGGCTGTTTGTGCGATGAACATTTTTCTGCTGATGCTGTTGAGATTAGATTAAAGATTTCTTATCAGTACATCTGGTTTCACATGGACATGCCATTGGCCACTTCATTTCACACACTGCAAGGTCGGGGGAGAGGCGTGGTGAAGCAAGTTCAAGTTGTTGAATATATCATATGTGCTCTACATACATGTACACAGTACATGTATGCATAGTACGGTGTACATAGCATATAAGCAGATATTAGCCCTCCAAGTTAAATGCTTCTTGCCTATGAGCTAATATTTGTTTTAAGAACATCAAATTTCCATGGGGCAACTACATGTATTTAAACAATAGAGTGTTTCTGTCAAGGAACTATCGGCTGATAGTTGCCCTGTGGAAATTTGATGTTCTTAAAACAAATGTTAGCTTGAAAAGTGAAGCATTGAGGGCTTATAGAACATCAAATTTTCAAGGGGCAACTATCAGACCGATAGTTCCGAGACAAAAACACTGACTTACTATTGTTTTGATTGTTCACCACTAAATTTTCTTCTGCGCACCCATTCAAAAACGAGCATCTTGAATTATTTTTTACCTTTTTGGATGAAAGTCTTGAAATAACCAGACAAGAAAACCACTAAATGCAGTGAAATTGGTGGGTTTTTCTGTCTGCAGGCAAACTTGTTTACAAAATATTTTCATGGACGAGTACTATCCATCCGGGCATTTTCCTCAGGCGGGCAAGCTATTTTAACAATAGAGTGTTTCTGTTGAGGAACTATCAGCTGATAGTTGCCCCGTGGAAATTTGATGTTCTTAAAACAAATATGCTAGTTTTAAGAACATCAAATTTCTAAGGGGCAACTATCAGACCGATAGTTCTGAGACAGAAACACTCTATTGTCTTTATTGTTCACCACTAAATTTTCTTCCGCGTGCACATACAAAAACGAGCATCGCCCCCATATCGTGAATTATTTTTAGTTTTCAGGATAAAAAATTCAATTGAAAGCCGAAATTTAACAAACGAAACAAAACCAGACAAGAAACCCACTAAATGCAGTGAATTTGGTTGTTTTTTTTTTTGTCTGCAGCCACGCTTGTTTACAAAAAAAAAAGTCACGGGCGGGCACTATCGATCCGGGCATTTTTCTTCGGCGGGCACTATGGGCTGATCGCGTCACGTGATCAATTTAAACCAATCAGAATCGGAGAAAATTTAGTGGTGAACTATAAGGGCTGATAGTGCCCTCCGCAGTTAAGCACTATCGCGTCACATGATCAATATAAACCAATCAGAATCAGAGAAAATATAGTGGTGAACCGTAATAGCTGATAGTTCCTCGACAGAAACACACTAATTGTTAAATATGCACATTGCATTTATTTACATGTCGTTAAACAAATTCATAAACACACTTAGTAATTTACAATATTGGAATGTAACAGCAGAAATAGTGATGCATCAACCCTTCACATGTCAGATGCAGTCCTGAGGCAGCGTGACGTAGCTGTTAGGGCACTGGACTTATAATTTGGAGATCCCAGGTTCGGAACTTATTAATATTCATCAACCGATTAGGTGTCTTCGTTCAAACAATGATCACCTGCGACTGCAGAGACCAGTCTTTAAAACCAAGAATTACGGTGGGCGCGCTTTTTCATCTTGCGCGCCAACATTGTGGAACAGTCTCCCGCTTGATGTGAGAAGTGCTCCATCGGTTGACACTTTTAAAACCAAGCTTAAAACGTTTTTATTCAATAATGATCTTTAGTATTTTTTTTCTTTTCTTTTTTAATGAATTTTAGTATTTTATATGAATTTTAGTATTTTTAATGAACTTTAGATTTTAAGAATTTAGTATTTTTATCCTATTGTAATTTTAAATATTTTTACTTGTAAGGGCATTGAGATTTTTAATGTAATGCACTAGAAATAAATTATTATTATTATTAATCCTCCTAACTGCCACTAGATGGATTTCTGTTCGGTGGTCCTGAATTCAACTCTCCATGCTATTTACATTTCTTCAGAATTAATTCTCTTTTTTGTGTAAAATTTGGAAAAAAATCAGAACTCTTCCTTCCCTTGAATTTAAGGGATTTTAATGCAGTTTGGGACTGGCACTAACTATGTTCACAATCATATTTTTTCAAAGCAGGTGTTCTCCAAATATAAAATTCACCATTTAGCATTACAAAATGCTTCAAAAATCGCTTGCTACAAAAATTTTTCTTCAGCAATCCCTTAGGAACTGCTCTGCATCTGTAGATAAGAAGGACCCCCATAAATGTTCTTGCGTGCGTCATGTGTAAACAAAGCTGTACAGTCTGGTCCCTCAACAATTTTGTACTGGCATTGATTGGAAATATAAAATATGATGACAAGATTTCTGGTCGTGATCATCTTTGGAAAAATGACTTATTGAGGTGTACATGATACAATATCTTCGAATAAAGTTCAACCCTTTATATGAAAATTAAAACCTGTATCCTCAAGTCAGGGAGATTGGTACGGATAAACATACGGAACATCCCAAATTAATAAGATTAAGCTTATCTGGCTAGCAGAGAAATGAATTATTAATATATTATTTATAATACCTGCACAGAAGAATGCAAACTCAACGGATCTTTGTAAAAAATAATTGGATTCACAAAGGAAAGTAATACTTAGCCAGTAAAAAGATCAGTTTAAAAAAAAAGTGATACACGTTTTTAAGCTAAAAATAAAGCCAAGATATCAATGACGTCGTCACGTTTTCTGCACTGACAGCAAAACACTTGCAAAGCGTTTAGCAAAATCTCCAAGTACATACCTTTCCAGGATTGTTCTTCCTTCCAGAGGAATTTTCTCGATGTTGATTTTTTTCGGAACTATACCCAGAAAGGCTCTCGTTCGATCGAGAACTGGAGGAAGAAGTGCGAGGACTGGACCGTTTTCTGCGACCACTGTCTTGCGATGACATCAATATTATTTTCTGTGTCCTTAATCCCGATAACCACGACTCGACTACAGATTATACAAAAAACTCCTACCACAAGTTATATGGTCTCGAAATATCACGTTTTGCTACTAATCATTGACGAAAATATTCCTGGAGCTTTGTTTTCAAAAGCTTTACAGAACCCGCCATTTTGTAACTTGGAAACCTCGAGGAGTGCCTCGCTCTGGTGCTAACTCATTTCCACTCCTTTCTGAGTTGACGGCGCGAAAAGCGAAAAGCACATGCATATGAAGGACCATGAAAGAGAATTCAATTTTTTTGATGTATGTTAAATCCAGCTAATAATTTTGCTCCTTAGTTTTTATACAACAGATCTGTAGCGATTTAATGGTCTTTTTAAAATGAGAAATGTGGCTGATTACACTTGGTTAATTTTTGTTAATATTTTGCTGCCATTAACGTAGTTGCTAATAAGCCAGGTTATCATAAACCGCAAGAAGCTGAGTGGAGTGGAAGAAGCTCAACCTTTTCCCCCAATCCGGTATTACAGCATCGGACAAGTGAGTCAAGTGAAGCTGCTACATATGAAGCAGGCTGGTCGGCCGGTGGCAGAACTCGCAGGACGAGAAATTCGAAGACAGGGGAAAAACGGCAAATGTAAGTAGCCCTGCGAATTGTGCGCAAGGCGAGTAGATACTTTTTTAGTTTAAAAACTGTACTTGAGCTTCTTGCAATGTTAACTTGAACGGTCGTTACATGTAGATGTCAGGCTTTTCGGAAGCTCAATTTTCTCAGAACTTTTCCCGGTCACGATCGCAGTAGGATCCCAGGATCCAGTAGCAAGAGTCCACTGTAAGCTGAGTGCCGTACAGGAAGAAAAAACAAAGCAGTGTGCGGTCACCTAACCTGCGATCAGGCGTTATTTTTCGAAATTAAGCCTGATCGCAGGTCAACGGTCACCCAGCTCCTCGCTACGAGGTTCAAGCGTTAATTGGTGGTGGTCATTGTGTCGAGCTCTTGCTTGTGTGTACAATGTTTGTCACGTACTACCCCCAGTTTACTCTCATAGAGTAAACGCGATATGATTAACCTTGACTGCAAACAAGCTCCCTATTGGTATAGAGCGAAAACTGAAAGATGGGGGAGCGGGGTGAGAAGAGTGCGGTCGGGGATCTCACCGGAGAACGCACTCGTTTTTCCGATTTTTTCGGCTCGCTCTGCGCGCTGACTTATTTTTCTGCCTTATATCCAACAGGCTATCTAAGAGGAACCAGCATCCCGTGAGGTGAGGGGGTGGGGAGGGTAGTCGTTATATGATACGGAAAGCGCCGGAATAAATCACCAGCCTGTTGACCTGGAGCCACTGAGCTTTGAAAGGGCTTCCGGCGCTACCCGTTGACGAACATTTTATTTAAAGTTGCAGCCTAGCTGGACACAAGTCTCCACGTTGTAAACAACTACAACAACAAAAGTTAAATCAGCGCTGATAGCATGCGCTTCGCTTGTATTCTCGCGTTTGCTTGCTTTGAATATATTTTTTTCCACGCTGAAATTCTCGGCTACAGCACTAAGGTTGAGTCGGGTTCGACTGTGTAACTTGAAAAAAGACGTATAGATCTAGAAAACAGCTCGAAAAAAGCCTGGAAACCATTTCTACTAGAATTGAAGCAGAGTCTTTGGGAATAGAGTAATATTTCCAACAAGTCCATCAACAGAGAAAAAGGGAATTCGAAGAAAAAACAATGTGGGGCACTGATACCCCTTTGCAAATTTGGATCACGTAGATATATTGGTCCTTTTCACGCGTTACGGATTATAACCAAACTTCTTTCACGTTCACGCAAAAATCGCGATGATCCCTGTTTTGACTGTTACGTCATACAAAAGTGCAAACCGCAGAAATATGACTTTCAGATCGCAGCAAGGCGTGACATGGTACACACGACAAAACTGCTGACAAGACTTGCTGTTTACAACCTAACAACTGCGCTAAAAACAAAGATGTACAATTATTAGAACACCAAAAAAACAAACAGAAAATGAGTTACCCAAACAAAATTATATTCGACTCACATTTAATTTTACTCTTCGTTCACGAGTAGAAATTGCGCTCGCGATCTATAAATCACGAACAAATGAAAGCTCAAATCACGTTTCACAGAAGAATAAGTAGCCCCAATCACGATTCACGAAAAAAGTAAACGTAAGCCTCGACAAAGTCTGTTTCTATAAACCACCCCAAGTCTCTATACTAGAGACACCTGATGGCGAAATTGAGAACCAGCCTCTTTACTTAACTTTTACAGGATCTTCAGTAGAATAGACAAGATCTTTATATAGTGAAAACCCACATATAAGAAGAAAAGAACCAAAAATTTAAGAACTGTTGGACTAA
The DNA here is from genome assembly GCF_052425735.1 of Oculina patagonica. Lineage (NCBI taxonomy): Eukaryota > Metazoa > Cnidaria > Anthozoa > Scleractinia > Oculinidae > Oculina > Oculina patagonica. Next base: position 6,541,326 of record NC_135758.1, on the reverse strand, counting down.
AATTTTCATTTTTAACCTCCTTTTCATAAGGATCTCTTTAGCCTAAAATTTTCAAAAGGTTCTTATTTTACAAAAATGAAGGGACAGATGAAAATACAGAAAAATATTCAGTCTACTGTAGAAATGCATGCTAGTACCTAGGAGACGCGGTGGTCGGGGGGGGGGGGGGGGAGTAGAAGGATAAGCTCCGGTAAGTATGGGCTACTGTGGTTCGTGGCTTCCCATAGGCTTCCCCTTTATCATCTAAATTGTTTTCTAGATAATTATTTAATACAGCAATATATTCCATATCACATATGCCCTGTAGTAATTATCTGTGCTGATCTCTAGTGCCCCTATCAAATTAAGAATCTATTTAAGAACCTAAGTAACCTAAAATCCCACTAAATACCACTTCTATAGGAAGCTGTTTAGGCTGAGTTGGAAAAATCTAGGTTCTTATACGTCCGATTCTTCTATAATACTGACGGTTCGTCTGCTGATTTATGTCTCTCTGTGTTAAAAGGTGAAAAGGTTCTATGGCATCTGGCAATATTTTGGAGCTGTGGCTTGCCCAAACTGACCTAGAAATAAACCCTTAGAGCCGATTCAAACGACTTTTGAGCCCTAAATAGAGTAACAATGGTTCAGTGACTGATAGGTAGCTTGGGCTTCCTCAAGTAAACAAGATTTGAAAAAAAAAAAACAGCAACAGAATACTTGTTCTACTTACGTCAAGGTCCATGCAGGTTTGTTTGCCCCTGTAAACTCTGCGAGATAAACTGCTTTGAAGGCTTACAATCAAAAGCGGACAGTAAATAAACACAACGGCAGGGTTCAAGCGAGGTCAAACCTAATATGTGCTACATGATCGTATTTCTATACTAATCGATGGCGGTTTTAGCAAGAGCTGTTGATAGGCCTTTTGGTCTGATTACGCCAATTGCGTATCATAACACTGTAATGTTAAACGCAAAGATGGATAACTGCCAATAAGCTAGTTTTAGGAGAGAAGGGGAGATTATCATAAAAGCACAAAAAGAGAGGGCATGTTTTGGGTTTTAGGGATAGATAATACTCAAAGGTGATTCTAGTCGCACAATTAAAAGTTTTCATTTACCGGGGTAAGTCGGGATTACTGTTGGTGAAGCATTCACTAGACCTCCGTGCAAGTGTAGGTTCGCACTATGATGCGTCTAACACGTATACAGTTAGTGAGAACCGTAAAATATACGCATAGGGCACTTTTTGTTACCTTGATATATGTAACACATGCGCGAATCTAAGCATTTTCTGTAACCTACTTATGTTGTCAGTGCAAATTAGTCAAAAAACTGAGAGCCAAGTAACCACAGACCATCAAACTTCAAAGGATAGCTTTCAGAAGTATCACGATCATAAGTTACAAAGCTGCAAAACTGCAAATTCTTTCCTAATCAGTATACATCAGGGCGGCCACGCTACTTCCTCTATTGTGAACAACGGCAGCGGTATCAGCAGCAGTAGGCTGTAATAACAGGAACAGTATTAGTAGCAACAGCAGTAGCAGTAGCAGTGCAGCAGCAGCAGTAGCAGCAGTAGCAGCAGTAGCAGCAGTAGCAGTAGCAGTAGCAGCAACATCAGTAGCAGTGCAGCAGCAGCAGCAGCAGCAGTAGCAGCAGCAGCAGCAGCAGCAGCAGCAGTAGCAGCAGCAGCAGCAGCAGCAGTAGCAGTAGCAGTAGCAGCAGCTGTAGCAGTAGTATCAGTAGCGGTAGAAGTAACAGCAGCGGTAGCAGTAGTAGCAGCAGTAGCAGTAGCAGCAGCAGCAGTAGTAGTATCAGTAGCGGTACGAGTAACAGCAACAGTATCAGCTGCGTATCAGTAGCAACAACAACGGCAGTAGCAGCTGTCACCGCAGCAGTGGCAGAATGAGCAAAATTAGCAGTAGCAGCTCCAGAAATTGTATCAGCAGCACCAGCATAAACTGTTTCAGCGGCAGCAGTAGTCAGCAGCAGAAGAAGTAGCAGCAGCAGCAGGGAGGGGAAGGAGTAGCAGCAGCAGCAGCAGTGGTAGTAGCAGCAGTAGTACGGGTGAATCGAGAAAGCCTGGCCCAAAATGTTGTCATCAAATTCGAAATCCTTCGAGCGAAAAAGTGTCGGTAAATCGTCGTTTAAAAATAGGGTTTACAAAGATGGTTGCGTTCCTGCGATGCATTGTTCCCCTCCTTGTGCTTCTATTTACATTTGCCTTGTCTTGTGCAGTTGAAGCTCTGCCAAACGACGTCGAAGTGAAGAAGAATAGCAAAATAGTAATGGCGGCAATATTTTCCATGAGCAAAATCATTCTTTATTTGAAGCACATCAACAAGTAAGTAAGTATACCGTCAAAATAGTATTCTCGCCCGAGGGGGGAGTTTTTAGAAAACGTTGCGTGTTCCATGCAGTTGAAATGGATTTCGTATAGGTAAGCCAAACATTGTCGCAAAGGATCATCGAGGCGTAGCAAACGAACTTTCCTTACACATCCTTAGTTGTTTATAGCTGTTTATAGTTGAGTCAGAGGCGCGCGACATTTCGAAAAGTACAAATGTCGATGGTCTTTGCACGGCGTGAAGTCAGCCATTCATACAATGAGAAATCAACATGGCTTACTTTGCAAAATTTCGACTCATTGAATTTCTGGGCACCATCTTCGCGAAGGATATGCTCTCCGCCTCATTCCCCGAACAGTGGACTGGCATTCGAACCTAAGCTTCCCATCGTTTCTGAAAAAGCGATTACGCGTGCAATTCTTTTGTGAAACTTCTTTTGCCAAGCAAACGTTTGTTTAAGTGTGGTCATCGCTTGTTTTTCAACTCCGTCGCGTAGAGAACACGTCAAAGAAAGTTACTTAGATGACAAGAGTAATTTTGAATTTGCGACGAAGTATGTGATTCCATTGAAAAAGAATTTGTTATCAAATTTTGTGAAAACTTTGCACAGTTGTTAATTACAACTAGTACATCAAGAAAATGCGCTTTAGAACTAGAATTTATAAGTACTTTGCTTGTTTGTAAAAGCAATATTAAAAACATAACCTTGGTCAGGTTGAGGGCGCTCCTTGCATGCAGAATGGTTTCTGCTAGCTGTTGAATATGAGAATAATCCCTAAGTGATACAGCAATGTTACAGTGAAACGCCTAAATTTTGCCGAAGAAAGCAAAAGTAATGAAATAATAGGGATATTGAACCACAACGCTAACAATTTGGAGATATCATAGCCGTTTTTTCTTTAAATGTATGTAATGAAAAGGGAGGCTTCCACGCTCGTTTAAAAGAAAACTACCATTTATTTCTCCCTGCCAAGCTTTTCCTGAAGGAAACCCCGTAATGTTCTGTGTGCGCGCGCGCTCGTGCACGCGTTAAATGACGTAAAAAAAACGCCCGCCGGCCGTTAGTGACATCACACGTGGCGCGCGTGAGCGCTTACTGACATAAGACGCAACTTTTGAGGAACTAACACAACAACGAGAAATTGTTTAGAGCGAACCAAGCGGTCGCAGTCGTTGAGCTCCTGAAAAGAGAAGCGTTCAGATGAAAAATGGAATCTGCTCACGAGAAAAGACCATTGCAATCAGCCGTATTTACCATACAAGACGGGCAAAATGCCATCGCAAGATTGCAACAACAAGTCACCCAACTTGAAGAACGAATTGCAAATTATTTCCACCGTTTAGAAGAACTAGAAAAGTTTTGCCAGCGAACACAAGACAAATTTGAAACTACCCAGCAAAGAATAAGGAAGGAATACGAACTAATTCAGAAACAACACACAGCAGGGAAAAACGAACATACTGCAGCTCTCAAACGGATAAACGAAAAGTTTAAAAGAATGAACGAGAAAGCTACATCGAGATCTGCAGACGAAAACGACCCAGATGTGCCAGTAGATTCCGGAACACATAAAGAAACAGCTTCTTTGGATCTTTAACACAATATTCTCATGTACGGTGAATGTTTTGTTATTATGTCAATATTAAGGGATATAAGAATAAATTTAGCTCCGGATCCGTAATGGATCTGGGACTAGTTCTCCAGAAAAGCGTGTGAGGTAATCGGCATTAGGCGCCTCCTAATTCAAACGTCAAACTTTTCTCAATCTTTTCTGATATTGATTCGTCAAGGTATATCGTACCGTCTTGCAGCTGGCAGTAGTACTCTTTATATTTATCCGAATTTATTGAAGCGCATTTAGAGAGGCTTTACTTTTCGTGTTGCCTGTACAGGAATCACTTTTGATTGTCATTGTTTGTCAGCTTTGCTCCCCATCCACCGTTTTGACCTTACGTGAAGATCATCTAAGATCAGCCAATACATTGTTTTTGCGTACGAATCTTAGATCTTTGCGTTTGTTGTTGCTTGCCAACTGAAATTTGGCGGCAAAATGTTCTCATTTTGCGAAAATCAGGAGTCTAGTTTTTCTTCGTTTTGAGGTCTGCTGTACTAGTGGTAAATTTGCTCTGTTATATTAATCGATAACTTAGACAGCTGGGCCGGGTTGTTTAAAGGACGATTAAACTAATCCAGGATTAGCGTAAAATTTGATTTCAATTTTATATAATTTTGTTGAGGTTTTCTGTTAATATTTTCTGTCCCACAGTTTTGACATGGACCAATCTCAAACTTAACAAAATATTAGCTTTGGGAAACCCTTTGAAACAAGAGAAATTAAAATCTTGATCATCTTTTAATCCTGGGTTAGCGTTAATCATCTTTCGAACAACCCGACCCTGGAGTCTGAGTCAACAAGGAAACTCCAACACTTACTAAACTATACCGCGATCTTTACCGCGAAGCTGGGGATGTGATAACTCTTCAGAACCTAGTATCGCCTGTGCATGTGGCTTTGTTTGTCCACGTTATATAAACACGCTCGGAACTGCTATGAAGTTCGCGTGCGCTTGATATTCAAACTTTTCCCCAAGCACTCTCGGAGATCAGTCGTATTAAATCTCATACCACGTGCCGGTTATTTTCCATAGTCGTTTATACCTGTGCCTAGTACATTAAACTGGCCAGAAAAAAACTGTGTAGCGCATGTAAGATATGACGAAAATATTGTTAATGTGCTGAAATACAACATTTCTCGGACGTTTCGAAACTTCTGTCTCTTTATCAGTGTACAAATGCCGTTTACCGACAGCAAGCGCTCATAGATTAAAAATAACTTAAATTAAAGTGCGTCTTCGACATACATATGCGCGCGCTTGTAATGTCACAGAAAAGCAAAGTCGATGTTCAGTTAGTGATTTCGTTTGGATGCAGAGTCTTGTGACGAAACATTAGCTTATGACGTGAATTTGAAAAAGAAGAAACCGTTATCAAATTATAAGACGCGCGTTTCAGTGCATCACAGTAGCGCGCGCGCTATCGCGCACGGTAACAAAACTCAATTGTTACGTATACTCAACAACTAGAACAAAGACATGGAATCTGCTCTCGTGAAAAAACCGGTGCAATCAACCGTATTTTCCATGCAAGAAGGGGAAAATGCCATCGACCAATATCATCGACTGTTATGCCTACTCACACATAAAGTTGAAAAATACTTTTGCAGTTTAGACGAATTAGAAAAGTTATGCAAGCAAGTGCAAGAAGAACTGGAAACCTGCAAGCTGCAAATGAGAGAGAAATACGACATTATAGAAGAGAATGCTGAAAGAAAAAAACTCAAGTTCATTTGCACTCTTTTAGAGATGAAGAAAAAGATTAGAAGAATGAAGAGGGAAAATGCTGCAAGATCAGTGAAAGAACAAAACGCGTTAAGGATCACAGCAAGCGCTCGATTGTACCGCTTCATAAAAATTCCTTGCGCCTTGGTCTTTTACAGTGTGGCAACTTACGGGCTGTTAAAACTAACACAGCTATTTTTGTAAAACGCGGACGATTGATGTTGATAAACTATCACAGGAACTGACTTGTTGAGTTTTTTTCTCTGGGTAATTATAACATTTCTACTCAATAGCATAAAATCATGTTGACGGTTAATTTGATTGCAGTTGTCCTTGTTTTCAGGTTGTTTGTACGCCAAGTAAACGGTAAAGGTAAAGTTTGTGTCCGAGCCATGTGGTCCATACAGCCGGGGCTTATCCAGGTTTCCGTAGCATTAAGCGACAAAGAATAATACTACTCCCCCTGGATGGGATGCTAGTCCATCGCAGGGTTACCCCCAGCATTAAAATTGCCGGTTCTCATTTATACACCTGGGTGGAGAGAGGCACTATGAGAGTAAAGTGTCTTGCCCAAGAACACAACGTAGCGCCCCGGCCAGGGCTCAAACCCGAGCCGTTCGACTCGGGGTCGAGCGCACTAACCATTAGGTCACCGCGCCTCCCATTTGCACGTCAAGTAGCAGATAGTTAATACATCATGGCTGATGGATGTGTACGGTTTCTATTTGCGGGTGGCACAGAATCAAAACCAAAAGAAAAAGTCTTCGAGAAGTTTTGCTACCAAAAATATACAGCAATGACAATCAGCTGTTAAGGTCATTGCCCCGAAATAGAGCTAAACATAGATTTTCAAACAAACTTTGCCTACATGTTGACTACCTCAAGGGAACTTGAATTTTGAAATAAAAAAGTGGGGTCCCCATATTCGTTTAGGACCACGAGGACCTTGTATGTACCACATAATTCCTTCCTCAATAATTCCTTTACGAGTACTAAGAAAGTTCACATTTCCAGTGATAAATAATTTAGTTTTCAAACATAAGAATTGATTTGTTTTCGTTTTACAGAAAGAACTTGATCGATACACCCAAAATATGAGAAAACATTGATAGGTCACCACACTTGTTTACGAGAAAGAGACCATTTATTTTTCTCGCGGACCAAGCCGCATAAAAAAGCCGCCATTTTGTTTATGTGCGCGCACTAATTACGCGTAAAATTCTGCGCAGAAAGTTTGCGCATTGCAATACAGGGCAATGATCTTAACCGAGTTCAAGGGCGGAATTCGTGGAATAAATCGTATTTGTTGTGTAATAATCTTCTTGACAACCCATCCTGTTTACTGGGCTTTAAAATGTCCGCTTTCTTGTTTTAGTATATATTAAAATAATGGATATCGTTTTTGGCAAGGGCTGATTGGCTACTCAAACTCCGAAAATCCTTTGTTATTAAAAACTAGCCATGGTATATTACAATTCCTGAATATGGTTGGTATACGCGTCAACGACAACAGCCGGGGAGCTCAAATATTGCACTCGCGCTTGTTGCATACAGCTATTTCAGTTAACGTTGTCCGGATCAAAGCTAAAAGACAAGACTGAAAGGCAGTATGGGTAGAAGAAGAGAGCAACTGCGCGTGCTGAATACTAAAATATATAGTGACATGACAAACGCGAATTTGTACGTTTTCTTTCTTTTCAGACATGTGAAACAAGGTGCTTTTGGTCACACTGAATTTAAAAAAACTTTTCAAATGTCAGAGCTAAGCGATAGTGAAAGTAAAGCTACAGAAAGGCCTCCTGAAAAGAAAAAACAAACTCGTGAATTCTCCACGTGCGAAATACAAATTTGTGCATTTAATGAAGCTTATATGCAAATTTGTAGTGAATACCCAGAACGCCATACGGTCTTGCCATTTAGCTTTAAGCTTTGACCCGACAACGTTTATTGAAATAGCTGTATATGATAGATATAGCTACCATCTCATATTCAACGTGCACTCATGGAATAATTGTTAACTAACTTCTCAGTGCGGTGTTAAAGTTAAAAACAAATCGTTTTAGCCAATCACATTCAGAAATTGTTACAATTTGGTTTTACAGTAGTGATATCAACATGTGCATGCGCGCAAGAAATTAACCTTGCCCGTCGCCTAGCTCTAAACAAAAAGACTCATAGGATATGTACTAAAATTTTTCTATCAAGAGAATTAAAAGATCGAGCGACCCATTTCTCGAATATGTTTCCGTGATGAACTAATTGATGTTTTAAGTTACCCTCCATGTAATTTGTGCGGCTGTCGACCTTGCCGCTTCCCGCTCACGAATCATCAGTCTATGTTTGCTTTGCTTCCATCTTCGGGAAAAAGACAGACCGCTTGATCTGATCGCGAAAGAGAATAAGAATGTGCTTTTAATGGAATTTGTGAACGGTTATACGTAAGCACGGTGCCCTAAGACAGTCCACAGTGCCTCATGCCCGTGAGGTCGTAGAGGCCGATCGTTGAGTTCGAGGGGCCGCCTTCTTGGTTTCTAAAGGCGAGCGAAAGCCACGCCATCGCCGTTCACACCCAGCGCCCCCCGCCCAGCCCTACCCACGGACATTTTGCTCTCTCCCCAGATTTCTCTCGCCTTTAGAAACCAAGATGGCGGCCCCGGGAACTCAACGATCCACCTTCACGACTTCACGGAAAAAATAGGGGACTGTGAACAGTCTACGGTGCCCTATGTTGCATCAAATCTCTTAAATACTTCATGTTCCGGTTGAACTCTAAGATATTTTGCGTGCCAGAGTAATTTTGCATGAAACATTTACCAGACCAAGGTGAGCTGTTAATTAAAATACAATGAACAATTGCTGATAGAATTTGTCTATCTATAAGAGAAGTAGACACTTGACTATAAGATATGATTTAAGATTTGATTTAAATTGACTTAATCTATACGTTTTATACAGGGGAAAATCATTCCATTCTTTTTACTACACGGTGAAAACAGTATGACAAATATGAGGACTTCAAAAGGTTGGTTCTAGCAACAGTATAATTGATCATAAAGTTGAGCTCAGCGTTTCTTAGACTACACGATGTATTACAAGCCGCTTCTAAATAATATTTAAATTAATATCATATAAACCTAGTTTGATCTTAAATAAGTTATGGTTGCTGAAGAGAGTAATTTAAGTTCCTTGTGTCTTTCTCCACTAGGCTTATTTTACAAGATAATTCTTGTTCTCCGCTGTACACCTTCGGTAATGTCAAATAAGTTTGAGAGGGAGTCCAGACTTTTAGGTATATGCTGTGGTTCAGTTTTATCATTGGTTCAAATTTTATTTTATTTTGTTTTTAACTCATATACCATACCCAAAATCAAAGGAGAATAAACTTTAAACCAAGGAAAAAATTGAAGCACAACAGATACTTCAGATGTGGTCTGACATCTGACCAAATAGATATATAAGTTCAAGGCACAGTTATTATAAGGCTGAGGGCAACTGCAACAGGATCTTCATGTAACATCTTGTTGGCTGTGTTCACCCTGTCAGGTTATGCCAGCAGCTGAAGTGTGGATGATGGTTATCCCCAAGTCCTTTTCCTCATTAATTCTCAAAATTTCATTTGGGCTAAGACGTTTTGTGAATACCGTGGGGTTGCTCTTCTTAGTTAGTCGTATTGTCTTCATACGATAACATCGACCGGGCAAATAACGAACGAAATTCCCTTATGTTAGTAATTGAGACAGCGCGAGCCTTTAGAATATGTCCGAATCCAAATTACCTATAGAAGAAAGCTGCAATTGCTCTTTCTGTTGACTGTAATTTTTCAAAGACCTTTTTAATTGTAATTTTAGCTTCATTTTTAATTAAAATTGTAATTTTTAATGAACTTTTTATTGTAATTTTAGATACCTTTTTAATTGAAATTGTAATTACCTTTTAACTAGAATTATATTTATATAGATTTCTATTTATTCATATCATAATCACAATTTTGTACATATACACTTTTTACCTTTTAACCCTATTCAGACCGGGCTTTTTTTGGTCTTTTCAGACCGGGGGGGGCGGATTCCGCCCCCCCTCCGTAACTTCCAGAATATTTAAGCAATCACAATGAAACTTACAGGATATATAGTATGTCCCAATATCTATCTTTTGGTATATGTCACGTGGGATGATGACGTCACATCACGTGACAATTACATCATAATGTCAATACAGCCGCCATCTTGGATCCGCCATCTTGGATTTCGAAATTTTTTTCAAAACGTCAGAAAACCGCCCAAAATTACTGGAAAATACCCAAAACCAATAAAAATGTGCTTAAAACCCGTAAACAGGTGAATATAATTGCTTTAAAGTTATTTTTCAGTAATAGAAACACGAAAATTACAAATTTGGGAAAACATGCCTGTCAAAATGCCGTTGCCATGGTGACGTCAAGTTCCTGACACAACAACCTACCCTACCAAATTATTCCCAGATAAATTTTAGATAAAGTCGCAAAGTTTGGCAGCCTTTGGTTGAATATTAAAAAAGTTATAAACGTTCAAAGTCGGCGCGGGCACTTTCCGCCCCCCCCCGGTCTGGATAGGGTTAACCGTCTTTTATTTGTAATTTTTAGACCTTTTTTATTTCACGAGAGCGTTTTAACGAGCTACGGCTCCTGAGCTCTTCGTGGTTAAATAAACTATGTCTATGTCTATGTCTATGTCTATGAATGAACAGTCCAGACAGGAAGACAGACAGACAGACAGACAGACAGACAGACAGAGAGACAGACAACAGACAGACAGACAGACAGACAGACAGAGAAAGAAGCAGGTTTGCATGAAAATAAGTATAAGAAAGCGGGCCAAGATAAACAAGTGATTCAGCAAACGTATTAACATAAAGCAAACGGAAGTAATCCGTTTTTAGAGCCCGTACAGACACCATAAATGCGTACTTTGTTTTGCAACACGAAATTGTAACTACAGACGGAAGAAAACCACAGTCCACATAAAGTAGAATATTGCCAGAAGAATAGTAATTACCGTATTTATTCGATTAAGCGCCCAACCTCAAATAAGCGCCCACCTCGAATAAGCGCCCACCCTGAAGGTAGGAAAGTTAATAAGCGCCCAGCCTCGAATGAGCGCCCACCCTGAAGGTAGGAAAAGTTAATAAGCGCCCACCTCGAATAAGCGCCCACCCTGAAGGTAGGAAAAGTTAATAAGCGCCCACCCTGAAGGTAGGAAAAGTTAATAAGCGCCCACCCTGAAGGTAGGAAAAGTTAATAAGCGCCCACCCTGAAGGTAGGAAAAGTTAATAAGCGCCCACCCTGAAGGTAGGAAAGTTAATAAGCGCCCACCCTGAAGGTAGGAAAGTTAATAAGCGCCGAGCCTCGAATAAGCGCCCACCCCCACCCCACAAAAAAGGTGAAGTGCAGAAGAGGAGCTAAAATTGACTAAGTACTACTAAGAGACTTCCCCGAAGACCAAGACCGATTTTTTCTTAGTATTTTACAGAAACGTTCAATGAACAGTTAAAATTCTGCTTTGGTACATCTTCACGTTTTGTTATTAATCGGGCGGGGCCTGGGCCCGATTCATAATCTGCACGGAATTTTTTTTTTTTTTTTTTTGTCGGTAAATCGATCCAGACCCACGCGGCCCAGCCGGCTCTTCTGTCACGGTCACGCAAGATTTAATATTTTATAGCGATCAGCCGATCACTCGCGTTTAACATTAACACTCTGCTCTCTGAAATGTATAATTTTGTTTCATTCCATATTTTACAAGAGAGGGCTGAATATAATCACGTTGCGAAAACAAAGACCGCTTGGACATGTCCAAGCTATTTAAAACTACCACTACGTCAGACCCATGTCACGCGATCTCTCGCTTGTTTTACGAGTACTCTATGCTCTGTTAAACGCGAAATATATATATATTTTTGTGTCCGGTATTTAAGTCTTGACTTGGAGCGAGTACTGGAGATTCGTATTGCAAAATCTTGCTTTCTTTGCCATGTCCAAACTATTTTAATATTGTGAACGCAATACCAATTAATAAATTCCACGGCTCAGACACGCACAATTTTTACGGC
>NC_135758.1:6319571-6524571 GCF_052425735.1 Oculina patagonica | reverse complement strand
TTTTGTTTTTTACGACCTAGGCTGAATATTTTTAATTTTTCTTCCGATTTTAGGTTGAAATATTCTTGTGAATATTCTTAGATTATAGCGTATGGCAATTTTCTTTTTCGAATGTATTGGGGTATCAATTACAAGTGTAAATTTTCTTGCAGCAATGTTATTAGCATCAAACATTCGGTTAGTGCTGCTTTTCTTGTTGTTTTTTAGCTGGTTTTGTTATTTAGAGAAAGGAAGAATTTAATACGGTTTAGTTAAAAACGTATAATTGTATTGCATTTACACATTTTCAACACACAAAATAATGTTCTTTTCAAAGTCTCAGCCTCGGGTTTGTTCTTAAAACATTTTTAAAATTTCGCAAATTTTAGCCTCGATATTCTTAAAATATATTCTTATAGAAAACAGAAAGTGTAAAGGAATTGGCAGGAAGTATTTTTTGGTGACAGCCTTTATCCGTCAAGGATAAAGAATGTCAGACTATAAACAGTGTCAGACAGATTTATTTGGAGTTACGGAAACAGGCAGGAAAACGTAGATAAATGGATTTCAGTTTTCACTGTATAGACTGTACTTTATAATTAGAAACAGGCTATATATATTTATATAATGTAAGCAAAAGTAGAAATTGCATTTATATACATCACACGTTTCCATAACAGATCACAACTGAACATAACAAAATTGGATCTCGTTTCGTTGTAATTTTTGTTCAACCAGAGGCAGGCGGGGCAACGAAGTCCGTTTGAGTTGTTCTCTTGTGCGTTCTCATTATATCAACAAGAGGCGACAAGGTAACAAAGTCTGTTTGAGTTCGTCTCTTTCGTGCGTTTCTAGTATACTTTTCGTTTATTTTTACTCGCAGGCCAACAGCACGCTTCGTGACAAAAATAATTGTTTCTTACTGACAGACGCACATGCCTTTGGTCTGAGGTTTCGTTCGTGCTCATTGCCGTATTTGTTTTGGCTCTAACTAGCCCGAAACACGTGGGCGAATGATCCGAATTAAAGAACTGATTATTTTTTGTCAAGATATTAAACGGCCAATGCCCTTAAACCAACCACAACACACGAAATGTGTTGTTGTTTCGAATTTATAATCGTCATAAAATATTGTTACCATTAAGTTAAGTCTCTGTACTCGGACATAAAAATGCTCGAATTTTTTTAACATTAGAATTACCTTCTGTTGCAATGTTAACTTTTCAAATGATCCCCCATTTTTGACTGAATTGCCTGTAGTTTAACCTGTTTTCGAAATGTTTTTGATACACCCTTAACTAGCCCAGCGGATTAAATTTGGATTTTCTTTGGATTTATATCGTTTATCAAAATTTTAGACATCCGTCACTCAGAAATGAAATTTCTAGACTAGATTCGTGGGTGGCTCAGGTTTTTTTTGTGCTCGTTTATAACAGAAAAAAAATGTATTTATGTATTGCAGCCAAAAATTTCTCAGGCATGGGCTCTCACATTTTACTCTAAAACTGATCATTGTGTGATTTCCGGGTCATTCATAACTCTTGTTTCAAATGATACGTTGTCTTTAGCATCCGTGATTCATATAAACTTTATCTAACGCCCGGAACGCTGATCTTTTATACCGCGCCCAGCTATAGCTAAACAGTGTTTTGTAAGGTTTAGTCTTCGCACGTCAGATCAATCTACTGTTAATCTGCCACGTTTAAAAATAGTCCTTTCTGAAGACCGTGACAGCCCCCTGTGTTTTCTTGATGATAGCTCTATTTTATCTAGATTATCTTTTCTGTTTCTCTAATCGAAATGTAAATACATGCTGTGACCTTGTAAAGATCTTTTTGTCGTGTCAATGCGATTTACAGTTATCATGATGAACGCCTAGACCGCAAGGACATGTTCCACAAGAGGGATCTACATTCCTTTCTGTCCTAACCTACTGCAGTCTGTTAAAATATTTACAATTGTGCAAACCTTTTGAATTAGAATAGACAGTGACGAAATTCACGTGGGAAAAAACCTCGTGCGAGGCGGCAAAGAATGTAGAAAATTACGTTTGTTTGCACATCGCATTCCTGAAAGGTTTATGATGTTGCTTTATTGCACAATGTTCTTGACGCAGGAAGTTCCCGCGTGCCCGTGTACCCAGTGTTCTCGACAAACAATTGGCAAAGGATGGATAAAATTGATTAGAGGAGGTCACGAGGGGTTAACTCGCTGCCACGAGGTTTGATCGCGGACTGCTTTACATCTTCGAGGAGTTTACATAGAGAATCACGCCATCTTCTGGGCTTGTTATTCCAAGTCGAGTTTTTCCCACGCAAAACAATGGCACACTTTTGCAAACAGGCGAGCGATCGGAAACGAGACACTGTATGAGAACAATGCAGTCCTTAGCCTTGTTATTTCAGTAAACAACAATTGGGTCAAGGCGTCTAAATTCGGCTTGAGGAATGTTTTTGCAAACCCAGCCCACGGCGGTGTAACCATTCCAAAGATACCTTTGCCGACAAAACGTGGACTATGGCGGGAAATGTTTTAGCAAACAGGACTACCGCATCGCCGATGAGAAATGAGGTGCCGACAAAGCCGAAACACGCAGCGTCTGGAACTCAGCAATCGAGATTCTTTGTTTAGATAAGGTTGCTAGAGACGTGTGCTTTGTGTCCCATCACAGGGCTTATCAAGATCGATATCAAGCGAATATCGGTTGACAGGATAAGGGTTAGATTGTGAATGCACATAAAGCAGGGCTTTCCGCATGGACGCTTAAAGAAAGATTATTTCTTGTCGCGCTTGGAAGCCGGAAAGGGCTATTTGTCGCTTAGGCCGGGGTGCTAAAAGGATAACGTGTAAGCATCTTATATCATTTAGCGAGTAAATGCCATTCATTGAGTCTTGTTATCAGAATAGAGCGATCTTGACGCGACGGTCAATGCAATCTACATGACATGATAGCATGGTTATCAATTTCACTGTTGAGTGAAACAGGCTGGATGTTCGGCGCGCGGTTTCTGTGAAAATATCGCGCGCGTGGAATGGAACAACATTTGGAAAGTAGGAGCGAAAAGGAGATATCGGAAAATAACGAATAGGATTAATTTTCTTTAACCTTTTGGCTTTCTGTGAACTGCCAAGACTTGGCAGATTAGACACGGCGATACTGTAAACCTCATGAATGTCAACGCAATGTTTTTCGTTTCTCTTTGCGGTCAGTTTTATTAATTCGAGTTCCGTCATATGGTATCCCTTTAATACCAAGGAACTAGAACCTTTTGGCAACTTCAGTCACATGCAATACTGTTCCTATTTTATCTCAGAAGCCCTTGAATCAACATTCAGCCCTTGAATATAACTTTCCAGCAACCACTACCTTGAAGTGCATGGCGACAGAAATGAGCTCTTTAATCTTACTATTCCCTGCCATAAAACCATCAATAAAACGCAATAATGACTTAGGCTAAGTAGCTCGAAAGACCTACTACAGTTTAAATAGCATTTGAAAAAAAAAAAAAAAAACAACATCACCTGGACTAAGAAGCACTGCATAGGTTGTAACCCCCCAATATTAGGTACGAAGCCAAACTGCTTTAAATACAGACCGCCGAATTATTGTTTTGGATCACGAAATCTTGATTTCTTTCTTAACTTTGTAGTATTACTTTGTAGTATTAGTGGCAGTGAAACTGAAATTAGAAAAATGATAATATAATAAAAAATTATATATAAAATTATATTATTGTAAAACTGATAAAAATATGTTTTCTGCGTTAGGTAAGAAATCTTTCAGTTCATTTCGAGTTTTCCTTAAATGGTTGAGTTTACTGAGTGCGGCAAGACTTGAGCGGTTGTTTTGAAGCTATTGAAACTGATCAATGCCTTTCAGTTCAGTTTAGTTGTGAATAAAAATACAATCAGTACAAACGAAAATTCTTGATAAATTCATTCTTGTGGAACAGTTTTAGTTCAGTTTCAGTTCACTGAAAAACGGAACACTGAACTGAAACGATACTTGCTGCTTGCTGTCAGCTATTGACCATAATTTTTCCGGAGTTTGTGCCGCAAGTGAGATAATTTAACTGAAAGCTGTGGACCGGTATTATTGTTGTGGTATTTCGGAATCGAAACATGAAGAACAGGGCCGTCCAAACATTTGGCATAGAAGGTCTGGGGACACGGTCCCAGAAAATTTTGAAATATAGAAGCTCTAAAACGCTATTTTAAGCGTTTTTTTTTATAAGATATTAATTAAGAAAAATTGATCTCGTTCAACTGGAGATTATTTTCCCAACTAAACGTATTACGCTTTTAATTTTGGGTTAAGATCTAGACGAGGCAAGTGCCTCATCTTGCCTCATGCTAGCTACGGCCCTGAAGTATGACCTTTCAGGAATATAAGCGGCTGACAAGTGGAGTTTTGAGGGATCGTTAATCATGTTCAACACTAAAGCAAAATTAGGAACCGATCTATTTAGTTTCATCTCTCAAAAGATCAAGACAAGCTACAAACCGTTTTGCAAACGCGTACGAGGAACTTTGTGGTTTTTAAAATGTCCGAATGCACAGAAGGCAGGGTACACTTCTTGGTGTCAGTTAGCTAAACATATGCCTCATAACCAGATGAACATTCAAACTATTCAAGACTCTAATGAGTCTCAAGCCTGAGGGTAAGTTAGTCTGCAATAAAAGTGTTTAATGACTATACCCGCCCTACCCTTCGGATGTCAGTAGAATTTCAAGTACTCTAGTTAAAATTATATTGTCCTTCTGATTTCACCGTGAAAATATTTCTCGGTGCAAACTGCGCTACCACGAAATTCTTTGAACAAAAAGCGAACGATTTCAGTAATAAAGCGGACCTTGAAAAATTTACACTGAATTCAGGGTAAATATAACGCAGTGAACATTGGATAAACGCTGCTATCTCTCTTTGTATTATGTCGCAATTATGCGGAACCCGGTTCAAAAGTTTATCGCTTTGTGCACGCGACGGTAATTTGCGTCTTCTGAAAGGAAATTTTGGTCTTTTCCGCCAGTCTAGCAATAAAAAAATTCACTATTTCCCTCTTCCTTTAGCTTTGTCTAAAAACGTTTTTGGAAAATTCTCTGCATATATCAGATAAAATCTTTTAATTTATTTTTCTTAGGGCAATCAGTACTGTTATGTTGCCACAAACAGAGGCAGCTCGGGCATTAGAGTTTATACCATATGGAACTGTATATTTCACAATTTGTGACGTGTATACATTTCTCGAGCTTACATTATTTCCCAATTAAGTTTTTGAAGGATATAAACGACAAATGACAGTCTTTATTCTATTAAATCAGCTAAAAAGTGTTGCGTGTCGTTTCGAGGGAACGCAGTTTATCACATGCAAGAATTTGCTATTTATACTCACAAGTCTGCGCAAGAAGTGCTATTAATTTTAACTTTTACGAAATGTCAGGGCCTCGCAAAGCAAATATAAGAAAGTTTGAGCAAAGGATCCTATTTCATAGATCGCGAAATTCTAAAAGATCCAAATCTGTAATTCAGCAAGCATATCCTTAATTTAAGGCTCGGAGCCAATTTTCCTGTAGTTACCGAATTTGCAAGATCACCCTGCATAAAATGGCCCAAAAGAGGTAATTTTCTACGGGAAAATATCCCATTAGGTTTATAATTTGCGTATATAATGAAAATAAAATTGTGGTAAAGCTGACGAAAGAATAAATCTAATATATCAACTACCGATGAAATTATAATCAGATCTTTCAGCCCAGCTTGATGACGAAAGAGATACAGGACTGGATAAACATTGCGTAGTTTTCTGTTCGATTTTTTTACACACCAAACCTTATCTTCACTCGGAATCGTCAATCTTACGTTTTTGTTTGTCATGATGCGAATCAAAACACAGCACAATGTGGCGAAAAAATATTTAAAAGAGTAGCAATTATTGATGTACGCAGGCATTAGAAGGTCATCTGTTTAGTTCAACCTTGTCTACATATCAAGCACGCAAAGACAATAACCTCACGCAAGCTTTTCCAGCACGTGAAACACGGGATTCGTGGCTAAACTGTGGGCACACATTGCCAAACCACGCGCCAAATAACACATAATTGAAAAAACAGGAAGGCTTTTCCTGAGAAACACACAATTTCATACAGTTTGAAATCACATGTACCTTACAATAGCTGTCACAAGCAATACACAGAATAATAACTCACAACAAAAAAACCTATCAAAAAAAAATTCCATTCTTTCTTCCCTCTCGCCCGAGGCTACGAGGGCAAAACGCACGAAACTTCTAAAGCAGGTGCGATTTAAGCAAGTTTCACAATATCCTTGAGCCAAGATAGTTTGACTTTTAAAACGATTTAGTCCGCGAGCAATTTGATAAACATCGACTTTTAACCGTTTCACCCCGCCTTTTCCATTGAAAGTGATGAACGATGGCGATGTATACTTCTATACATCTATTCATTACTCCCTTTTCGTGGGCAATTTATCTGATTATCTGCAGTATCTAGAAAGGAAGCAAAGAGAAAGGGGGATTGACATTATGAGGCAGAAGGCAAAATAAGGCGGGGTTAGAAATGTCAAACTTGCAAAACACCACCTGACGTTTTACGTTCTAGTGGCACCACGGTGTCTGTAAGAAAATTTTCCTTCAAACAATTCTCAACATCTGAACGCTTTTTACTTTAATTACTTGCAACCTTAGAACATTGATGAACCAGAATTGTCGGTACAGTACGCTTTGAAAATCCAACGTACGCTTGGGACATCTACTTACGCCAAAGGTTAAGCTCTCAAGCCAATTCTGACAGCCTTTTTTTCTTTACCATTGAGGGAACTTATGCTCAGAACACGAAAGACTTCATCTCAACTGCCCGCCAAAAGAGAAACTTGCCTTATTTGTTTTCAAAACATTTAGGAAAACAGCACGAGCCGAAGATAGGTATCTCTACCGCAACACGCGCGGGAAATTAGCTTCACCGACAGGCATCGGGCAGAGAGTTCAGCGCACGATACAAACTCTCCATTACAAATGTCTTCGTGCGTTTTTTCCGCAGAGTTAGGACTATTTCTAAACGTTTTGAAGTATTGAACAAATAATGGCAAAGTCTGACGATCGTAGAGGGCGAAAGACGTAAATTACACCAACACTCACATACACTTTTGTACACTTTTTTATTGAGAGCTTTTCTCTCAACACGTAAAACTTATCCCATAAAATATATACATTGCTAACACAAGAGTACAATGTGACGTCCCTTGCAATAATTGTCATGAACTTTACACTTTACAGAATGTTCGTTGCTTGCGATAGAAGAAATAAATTAAGATTTCCGGAAGGCGAGCGCAATAGCCATATGTGCAATTCTCTTAAGTCCCTGTTTAAAAGTCGTCTTGTTGAAATCGGCGGAGGATTTAATTTGCTCCAATTCCTTCATGCGGTCGCGATACCATATGAGGCGCCTGCTCCGAAAACTGCACCTAACAACAGAGATAGAGAGAAAGAAACTGACGATTAATTAATGGAAAAGAAAACCTTTGCGCCAAACGCGCGAATTGTTTTATCCACACAACGGGAACAAACAAATCATGAATTCTTCAAATGACACATGTACGATCGATTTTAACATTGGACTTGTGGTCGAGCCCATTCCAGTGAAGTTCAGGTTTTAGGGTACCCGTTTTAGCTTTTCTTTTTATCAAACTGGCGCTCCGTCTTTAGTGAAGAAGCGCAAAGGAAATTGAGCTTCAGCTTTCTGTTATGCAGTTGTTTCGACGTAGCAACAACACGTTGTTCGATTTTTGTGTAGAAAAATGCTACCATTGCATAGTGTAGAGGCTTACGCATGTGTTCTTTGTTTTCGCTAAATGAACTCTTTTACCGCACGCTGGGAAGTAGATGTTTATCACGATTAACTCAACAAATATCCCGCTGTTAGGAAAAAGGTCAAAAACGTCTTTGTTATTGATTGAATGTTTAAGTTTTGGAGGTACCGACTGCCAGCTCTTCTAAATTTATGGACACAAAGACTTCCATTTGACAAACGAAGTGATCGCTAGAAATTTGAAGGAAAAACTGTCTGCCTTTGAAAATTAATATTGTTACAAGTATCTCACGAGGAAAGCCGAGAAATGCCAAGAGCAAGAAAGAAATATGAAAGACGAAAATGTGCGTAAATTAGCCGTGACTTTGGTTACATTTTGTATACAGATAAACTGACAAAACAGCGTACTATGGTCATAAGTTTGATCGTCGCATTTTTAAAGGTGTTCGTACAGCTTATAAATAACAATGTCTTGCCGGTGGCTTCTTCATTATGGGTGTGAGTTTATTTCAAAGAACTTGGAAATTTCGCAATATCATCGCAGTGAATTGAGGGGATCTTGTTGGACCGATGTAGCTGGCGAAATTTGCGAGCCAAATTTTTAGGTTTTTTTTTTTATTTATTTTTTTTTAGGAGCAAGAAAAATACACAACGCCAAGTTTTCGTTTCTTCCGAGAAGTCTTTGTTGTGAAAGGTGCGAGGCAATTAGTACAAAGCACAATGCTATACAATACTGGCAAATTTCACTTTCCCATAACTGCTTTCTTTACATCACACGAACCGTTGGTCATCTCGTTACAACGATGGAAACCTCCCAAAATAACCTATTTCTAAGTTAAGTAGAAATCAAGCACTGCATTTTTAAAATTTTTAGTAAAGCCTCAAGCAAAAAGAGTTTGGGCTTTGAAATAATGGCATATAGAGAGGGAAGCCAAAACCCTTCTGAAAGTACTCTTGGTCAAGTCGCGAGCGCAAAGCCCGATTAAAAATACTTTGCTGCAATGTACGATTGGATCGGTAGAGGATCTGAACAAGTGAAATTTGCAATTCAGTTCTTGTTGCTTTGAGCGAATACGTTGAATCTAGTTATGCAAAATAGGCAAGCCTTCTATTCAGAAGGGGAGCAATTATCTTGTCACACACACAAAAAAACACTAGCCTGCCTCGATGTATACACGCTTGGCTTGTTGGATTAATGGTCCCCTTAGGGTAGACAATCTTAACCGTAAATTTATTTTGACACAAGGGTTTTCCGCTCGTTCATGGCATTTTCGGTTAAACGCTTGCTTGCGTTAATAGAGAGCGCTCTGCAGCCGTATAATTGGGCCATTTAAACCGCTCAAGATGCTCCGCATCACGCGGGTGGAACAAGAGTTGAAACAGCGTAAAAAGACAAAAGAACCACGTCGCAAATAAACTGATAAAATGTTAGTTGACTGTTCCTTAGTTTATAGACTTACCAATTGTTGAAACGGACCTTGATCCATTTCGTTGTGTAAGGCGAATTCATTCAGCGCCTTCCAAGGTTGATAACTTGGGATATCGCCCATTCCTACGTCAGTTGGCGGTCTAAGCGAAGGTGGAGTTATATTCGAAGAATAAGTCTGAACACCCGAAATAGCTGATGGTGGTAGCGAGCGGCTGGAGAGTGCGTTTGGAGAGCTACCCGTCGGACTCTATAATAAACGTCGAAAAGATACACTCTGATTAAAAACAAGGCAATAAAATCGCGTCAATTATTATGACTTCGATGAAGCTATGTTTGCCTTTATGAAACGTATACAGTTCGGTTCCCCACTGAGAGTAATGGTAATTGCATTTTTGGCTGAATGCTGCGCGTAACGAGTAAAGTACAACGGGCACGGTAAAACATGAGACGAATCATGGAGTCAAAGAATGTAGTGCAACAACTCTAGTTGACATAAGACAACTGTGTGTGCGTATGATAATAAAAACAGCAGATGCGAGCGCGCCGGCGAGTCCGTCAGCGAACAAGAATGATTTTATAATAGGCCACACTTGTTGTACATTCATATTCAAAAAGGTTGAATGATTTACAAAGCGCGCTTAAACGTCGCTTTCTCCAGAACCAAGATCGCTGCGAAATAAACAAACAATTCCAATGGGTGGTCGATAGTTTAACGAGGAAGTTGGGGACGTTCGTGTTTGACTGAATCTCTAAAATATCGGAGACCCGTCAAGCCAGCTGTGAAGCCTAACAATCTTAAATTAACACCTTCTGGCTAATTCTTCCAATTATGTTAACAAGAAACATCCTCGCTCGGTGAAGGCAATGAAAAAACATTCGAATCAAGGCGAAAGGTGCTTTTTAAAGACAACAAAACAGAGGGGAGAAAGCCTTACGTTTGCTCGCCAAGCTCGATTAACCACCTGTACGTAAATAGTATTCTTGTTTCCGTCTTTGTGGTGACAGAACAAAGTGTTTGCCTTAGAAAATACTGACAAGATTCGCTAACGCGCTCAACGCAAACGGAAAAATAAAAGTTGAAATTCAACGTGTTACCTGCCCGTCATCCGAGCCCGCTCCTTGGTGCTGGTGGTGCGAAGACGTTTTATTCAGCAGCATGGATTTTTTCTTGTCTTTGCAGCGTTTATTTTGAAACCAGACGCGTATGACTCGAGGGCTCAGACCAGTCATCTCGACGAGCTGTTCCTTCATCATTGCGTCGGGCCGAGGGTTCGCCGCATAGCAAGTCCTTAGCGTGTGTAACTGCTTCTCGTTTAACACGGTCCTTACCCTGGTCGTTTTCTCGGATTTTCCACGCCGTGTTGGCGAGCCATCGGGCTGACCGTTTGAGTGCACTGTAAAGGTATTATTATGGTAAACTTAGCCTCACGCTCCACTCGCGATGGAAACTAATATTTCGAGGGTCGAAACTAATATTTTGAGGGGAATACTTCGCAGTGACAATACGGGGCTGTGAAGTCTATAAATGGAATATGTGCTCAAATGCACAAAGCACTATACTCTGATCTCGCAATTATACTTCTCGTACAAACATCCTTCAGTTTAAGCTTTTGTATTTTCCTGCGGAAATGTTTGTACTTCAGAGAAAGTTTTAAGATACCCATCGTCATTTGTAACAGAATTGTTACAGCTTCAAGCCAATCTTCTGGCTTCAAACTAAAGACCGGAGTTGACTGTGCAGTATTTTAACAGGCTAATGCTGCGTATGGGTCATCCAATTTGCCATCACGGAAACTGTACGATCGGAAATAAATGTCAGAAGTACTTATGCGTGTTGAACCTTATAATTGAGAAGCGAAGATATTACCAACAAACATTCAATTCTGAATTAAACTACCAGCGATGACTGAACAGTATATAATATTCTCGCATGTCTCCAGCGTTTGATCTGTGACACCGCACGGCAAGATCGCCGAAAGCAAAGTTGCCCAGCTACAAACCGGGCTTAAATTAAGCGCCATAACACCAATAAACAAAAAATCCAAGAAAACTCTAAGCGTCATCTCTTTAGTCAACTCGACTTCGGTAAGTTGAAAATTTACCTTGGATACGTGCAGAGTCAATTCGAGTCGCTAATAGTGTTATCAACCCCAATTTGATTAGATTGCGATATGTTCACTGACAAGACCTACCGCATCGAAGCAGTGACTAGGAGCAGAAACAGACGAACGTACCTGATGATTGAGACGAAGATCTTTGCCCTCCTCGGGCATGTGCTGCTTGCGCTGTAGCGGTAGCTTTCTCCACAATTTCGTTGTCCTCTTTGCAAAATAACCCGTCCTCCCGTAGCGCAAACTCATCGCCAGGTACAAGCTGCCTACTACAGGCGATGCAGCGAAAACAGTCTATGTGATAGATTTGATTCTTGGCCCTCATCACGAAATCGTTTTTAGTCACCGACCGCGAGCACTTGGCGCACTTTGTGCCAAATAACCTGAAGAGCAAGAAAGCAGAAATTTGTTGAATAGATGGAAAGCAAATAATGCGCTTCGCAAGAACGACTTTCGCAAATATATCTGTTTCGGTTTCATACGTATCCGAAGTGACCCGTCAATGCGAGTTTTCAAAATGTTGCCACTCGCTATCAGGCCTAATCCTGAAGATGTAGCCGCGCGAGAAGCGCGCTACGGTTTTAAACTTGCGATCGAAAGCGAAATCAGAGAAAACCACAAATCTAAATTGTACTTTTAGCCTCCTGCTTGTCGAGTTGGCAAACTTTCCCGCCTCGCTTTCCCACAATAAGAAAGAGGCGGAGTCAGAATATAACTTGTGTGAACTAAATTTCCTGAACTCCAGCCGCCCGGTAACCGTGTGAATTTCTTTATAATTAGCTTCCCTGAAATCCACAGAATATAAAATAATAAAAATAACTATGCACGACTGTACACAGCGGGAGAAATCAGGGCAAATAACTAGCGAGTGGCTTATACGATGGCTTTGTGAAGACAATACGGTCATAAGCATCAAACAACTACTCTGTCTTCCTAATTAACAACATTGATTCCTTCGCCGGAATAATATGCCGTCAGTGTTTGTAATAAGCTGTCGTAATCCTAAGAACACGGTCCGGTGGAAACGCCGGCGGTCAAAACTGGAAGAGTATGCGTTGATCGCAGTTTGATCGCACCCGGCAGGTCTCAGATCCTGATTTCTCAGCAGTAGACTGGTCTAGCTTACCTCACATAATCACGCTTGCAGTACGTCTTTCCGTCTCGCACAAAACACGTACAAGTTTCGTCCAGATACGTGTGGCAATCAGCGCATTTGAGGCAGCCAGCGTGCCATTCCAGGTCCGGCGCAACGCGGAGAATGTACTGGTCTTGAATCTGAGAGCCGCAGCCGACACACATGGATATTCGACGCTTCTCTGCAAAAGAAACACAAAACAAAACTTAAGAGCTCCTTGGTCTAAAGCGTGACAGGAAATACTTCTGAGCGTCCAAGAGAGCCACGGCGCTGAGGCAAAGTTTATTTTGACGAGCAGGGCAGCGCATCGATTAACTACATACGTTGAAGATCCTGATCGCTCATTCCCAAGGAAGCTAAACAAGACACGCTCGGTGATATCAACCAAAATGGGATTACTAA
The DNA here is from genome assembly GCF_052425735.1 of Oculina patagonica. Lineage (NCBI taxonomy): Eukaryota > Metazoa > Cnidaria > Anthozoa > Scleractinia > Oculinidae > Oculina > Oculina patagonica. The sequence goes on along the minus strand of NC_135758.1, from coordinate 6,511,691 downwards.
CTGAGCGACACTGCCAGCTGACGAACCGAATACTTCAAAATTCCGATCTCTTTGTAGGGATCAATTCATTGGTGCAGCCAGCTCGCACAATGCCACGTGACTCGCGTTGTCATTGTCCGGTAGTTTATTGGCCGGAGGCTCAACCACCAATTTTACAAATTGGTACCCAGTTGTGAATGCCACACTCGTCATTGGTCGCCCACCTTTCACCACTTGTCAAACTTTGCGCGTTTTTTTAGATTTAAAACAGTGATAAACGCAGGTGTATGTTAAGAAATTGACCGCAGAGAAATTTTAGTACACTCTTCGAAATGCACAGAAGAGTCTGGCGATCTTTGCCTTCCCGATCACGAGTAAAGAGCCCGGCAAGAGATTAGAGATCAAGATTTCTGGCCCGTCGCTAGCAAATACCTCCAAGCTGTTATTGATTCAAGTGACAGATGACTTTTGTATTTCACGTTTATTCACACACGTGGAAAGTCACTGAAGCAATATCTCCTAGCGTTCGTCTTGAGAGACGCGTGGATATCTGTTTGGGTCCGTGTGAAATAAATCTTCACGATAATTTCACGAAATGGATTGATCCAGGCTCGTTGGCCTTGCTCCTGAATTGAGGTCGCCATTCAAACGAGCATAGTGTTTATAGCCGTCAAATCCGTGCCCGCCGAGAGAGGGCAATGTGAAAACCATTGTTCAATTCTCTATGCTTGGCGACGCAACAACAAGCAAATTTGAATCAAAACAAAAGGGTGGATTTGGGGTTGGATCTCATTGAACCTCAAACACTTCGATATAATTAGCAGAAATTTGTGAAAGGAAGCAAACGAGATTTAGCACGTTCTAGTTAGAAGCTCCGCCTCAGCGGTCACCAAATGGTGAGATAGTGTCGGGTCGGTATCACACTATCGCTTGATGAAAGGAACCCTCAACCTCCACAAAAACCCAGACGAGCCGCGATGTTGAAAACTAGAGAGGTCATGATATTGACACAAATTGGAATGAAAAATATTTACCCGAGAAATTTTCCCTTTGAATAGCAGAACAAAGTCGCCATTGAAAACATTTGTGCCCAACACAACGTGGAATAATAGCTTTTGTTTTCTTAGTTGAACTCGGGGATTTAAAAAACCATTCACCGTTGTCAAACATATCTCTTGATCGTCTGCTCATGATTCGATTCCATTGTTGTAGCCAGCCCAACTAATTCATATATTAATTATCTGTCATATTCACTTGTCAAACACCTCATTTACGGACCCCTCGGCACCAGACCTCCTACTTTGAGGGACTGACTGTAATTTCCTTTCTCTAATGGAGCGTTTATAATCCTAATCTGGATTGTCCATCCCTAAGCCGAACTGTCGCGCTTATGGGATTTCCGATCCGTCTTACTAGAGGATAACATTTTTGGAGTACGCACAAAAAAGATTAAGACTATCAACAACAACAGTTAAACAACTGATGTGGAACTGAGCTGAAGAACCCGATGAAATATTTACTCGCTTCGTCGAATTTTTTCAAACTTTTTAATTCTGATTGCTAGCAAATAATTACGCCCGAAAACGAATGTAACGCAAATAAAGACAAGCACAACCCACATGCGAATTTATTTCGGGTGAACTCTTCACAAAAAGGTCGTTAGGAAGTTTGTTTTTCGCACCGTCTTTGCAACACATCTTTCGTTGCCTTGACTGAAATAGTTCCTAAGACCAGATCATTTGCATAGAAACGGAACCTAATAAGCCCATTGGTCTGATGGTGTTTTGCAGTGGCGCCACTTTGGTCGCGGTCGATCAAGATGTACATGATTTCTTTACATGGAGTCGCATTTCTTCTCGAGTATTGTTCCGGCCGAGTTTCCGGGAGAATCAATTTATGGCTTCAACAAAATAAATTTCAAATTCGATCGCTTCAATTCGATCTTTTCACAAAACCTGATGAGAACGAAAATTAGGAGATGGAATAATGAATACAGCCCGGTGCGAACTATTCCGCCGAGAACGTGTCTTTTTACTACAATAAGAAAAAAAAAATAATAATCAAAAACTATAAAAACAGGTGCGAACGGCTCCATTATGTCTTGCCAACGTGACGGAAGAGAATACAGTGTAATCGAAAATTAAAATTAAATCCTTTTTTCGTAAGAACGCCTGGCAAAATACATCGACAATCTCGACGCCCTGTTAGCTGATATTTTGAGTTGTGTCAGGGCTATCGATGGACTATGTGTTAGATTCAAAAAGTCGATTGTTAGCGGAGTTAAATAACAAAAGCTTCTAATCTTGTGAAATTTGAAATAATCTTGGAAATTTCAAAATAAAGTCAAATCATTAGCCTAACTATCTGGTAATGTCAACTCGTAAAAAAATTGTAAATAAAAGAAATTTTTAATATTTTCAATTCTGAAAACTAAAAAATAACAGATTAAACCACAATATCTATTTAGCATAAGATTGGAATTCCTTTTACCCTTAATTTTGCAGAGTGGGCAAGAGACGAACTTATTTAATGGAAATTATGTAGTGCAAAGGTTAGTCCGATTTCAAAGAGCTTTAGATAATCAGTCAGCTCTATTTGTTGAACATTCGAATTAACATCGACAAAAAAACCTGACAATTTTGTCGTTTTCCCTTCTCCGCATTTTTCGCCAATCTTTGTACTAAACTGCTGACTCCATGTATCAAGTTGAAAATCAAAATGAACAATTGTTTCTCAATCGGCCACATGAGCGCACGAGTTTTGTTGTCGTCCTGAAGGAAGCGTTTGTTTTATAGATCATACGCGCGATACGAAATAAAGGAAAGGACAAGAATTCAAGGCAATTAGAATCAATATATACACGACAATTGTAGAACAAGCCGCTTCATGTTGTGAATGAATCAGTGTACACAGAGCTGTGTAAACTTCAACAATTATATTGATAGATCAAAAAGACGTCTGTATTGAATTGCACGGTCTTAAGCGCCTCTTGAAATCCCAATATGTACCCTTGATTCAATTCTTGAGCCGGTGAAATGTAATCATGTACAGTCTGTACAAGAAACAGATTTAAACGACACTATCGCTACTGAAGCTTAAGTCGGCGTCTACAGCGAAAAATAAGAATTATTATTTTCAGTAAAATGACATTTAGCGAGGGTTTCCTCCGAAACGACTCCCAGATATGTTTGTTAATTTGCTTTGGCTTTGTTATATCTCAGCTGGCGGTATTACGAAAAACAATCACCGTGTCAAAATGGCGGGAAAATAAATGGTCAAGGCGAGAGTCGATTGCTACCGCGAGTGGATAACGCGGGTTTTATACAAGGCGGTAAATTAAGACATCGCGTGGTTGATACGAGAAAACATCGTCCCGTAAACCTCTCGGTTTACTATTTTTTTCCTGCCTTGTCTAATTCCTAATAATGTGGAAGGAAATGAAACACAAAGACCAAAACATCTGCTACGAGAAAGCAAATGGACGAAGAAAACATTTACGGATACAATTAGTGACGAGTAGATTTTGTAGTTCAAGTTATACCTTCTGTGAAAAAGAAAATCGAACAACGCCAGTTCAGTGCAGTGTTGAGTGAAGTGAGATTCTAAAATTAATTGGAGAGGTTTTGAGGGAAATAATAAACAATATTTAAAAAACGAAGAAAAAGAAAATATGTTTACATGAAATACCCCGTGGGAATTTTCGCTTTAGGCAGCCCTCGTAGTGATAAAAACAAACAACTTCTATTGTGAACATGACATCTTTTTTATAATTATTCCGTTCCGCTGTCCTTTTTTTGTCTTTCTCGCACAAAAGAAGTCAAACGAAAGTAGATTTGCATTACATATACACTTGGCATTCAAAAGTCATCAACCGGCTTCTGTTTTTAGAAGAGTGCACATTTGGAATAAGTAACATGAAAAGCAACTTATAAATGAAGACTAGCTCAAGTTTGAATTTTAAACTTGCTTTGCCTTGCAGCACTAGTACTTAGATTTCAGCATTCCCTAAAGATCATATCTGGAAAAGTTTATAAAATTCATTGTACAAATTTTATATCTTTATGTGCGTTAAGTGTAGTTTATCGAAAGAATAGTATTTGGTCACAAAGGAAAATACATATTTTTGTTCCTGAAAATACTAAATGTGTATTTTAAATCTCATAAGAAAAAACATTTCTTTGTTCCAAGGGGGAAAGTAAACTTGAAAACTTTTTCACTCGTGAAACATCTTCTGTTACAAAAATCGAATAATTTAAAAGATTTCTTATCTGAAAGGAAATGTTTCTTTGTCACACTATGTCTCCCTCAAGCAACAAGGCATTGAAGTTGTTTGTTATGCCAAATCACGAAATTAATTCTCTGTTTTTAAATTACCTCTGTATATGTTCATATTATAAGACACAAGGTTTTATTTCACAAGTCAGAAGATACAATAATCCACGCTATTTACTAGTAACGTTTACAAATCATCGAAAATTGAGAAATAATTGACACAGCATGAAGTACGAATCTGAACTGCATGGGTTCTCTTTAATCGCTTCTTTGAAAATGAGTATTAAGACTAAAAGCTTTCTGAAACGAATGTTCTTTATGTGTGTTAGTTGCATTTGTGTCATGCAGACCTCGGCAAATTCAATGTAAGTGTCAAGGCTTTTGGCTTCAACAGACTGTAAGTAAAGAGGAATTAGCAAACAAAACGAAGATAGAAAGGAAAAGATACATTAATTTTAAGCAATCGGATAGCCAATGATAAGAAATCCCGCGATCCAAATTTATATACATATTTTTTAATACTTATAAATGTTTCATTGCTTAAAATCTGACAAATCCTATTACTCCGGTAGAAAAGAAAGCAATAGATACACCTGTACAAGTACAACCTGTCAAATCAATGTTTACAATTTTTTTTCTTTAGATAAAAAGTTGAAAATGTCTTGAAACAATAATCTCGCACTACAAGCTCGTATCTCAAAACTGAACATGAAAATTGTAATGTAAGTGTAAAATATTTTCTGTTATCAAACTTTTTATCCAAATATTGCTTATCAAGCACACCACTCGTTCGAGCAAGACACGCAATCGGTTTTTCGTTTTCTGAAAACTCTTCAAATTGAAACACGCCTTCAAGAGATACCACCAGATGAATCTTAATCACAAAATACCCACTCGAAAGATTTCGCACAAGCATTTTGTTTAAAATGCTTCAAGTACTTCAACACCTTTATTATATTTCCGACGGGTAAAATGCTTATTTATTGTTTTACTTTGAGAATGATTTCAATCCTTTGAATAAAAATTATTCCATTGCAATATGAACTGATGTACAGTTATTGTGGGAAGCCCTTGTAAGTAACATTATTTACCTTCGATGAATTTATCGACCGCAAGTCCCACCTACTAGTTAGTGAAACCAGGTCTAGACATCACATTTACTAAAATAAGTTTGGTATCTACAAGATTTACGCGAAATGGAACAAGCCTGTTACAATTATCATCTGGCATTAACAACACAAAATTAAAAGGAAGTCAAACGGAAGCAACGAGAAAAATTGTCTTTTTAAGTATAACCACATAAATCCGACACGTATAACTCTAGAAGTTTCCAATGGATGAGGCTAACCGCAAGGTTGATCCAATTTATTTATAATTATCAGTTATTCCTTCAAGTCGATCAAGTTTACTGACAACTTGTGCAGCATGTTTTCTGTGCTAAAAAATACTTAAAAGTCGTTGTGTTGAACTGCACTGTTACTTCTGGTTCAGCACTATTTCAGCAGTAGTGCTGAACTGCTTAAACGGTTTACCTAATATAGTGCACATTCTTGAATAAAAAATCTACAATTAATAATATTCCTAATGTTTTTATTTCACATGTTTCAAATTTAAAGGCTTTATTTTCAATTTAAGGCCACTTATGGCTTGGATAAGATAGTGGCAGTAGCTGAAGTAGTAGCAGTAGCAGTAGCAGAAGCAGCAGCAGCAGCAGCAGCAGTAGCAGCAGTTGCAGCAGCAGTAGCAGTAGCTGAAGCAGCAGTAGCATTGGAATTGGCAGCAGCAAAAGCACTAGTAGGAGTAGTAGCAGCAGTAGCAGTAGAGGTAGCAGTAGCAGTAGTAGCAGCTGTAGCATTAGCAGTATCAGTAACTAGTAGCAGCAGCAGTAGCAGTAGAGGTAGCAGTAGCAGTAGTAGCATTAGCAGTACCAGTAACTAGTAGCAGCAGCAGTGTCAGTAGCAGTGGAAATGGCAGCAGCAAAAGCACTTGTAGGAGTAGTAGCGGCAGTAGCAGTAGCAGTAGCAGTGGAAGTGGAGGTAGTAGTGGTAGTGGTAGTGGTAGTGGTAGTGGTAGTGATAGAAGTAGTGGAAGTAGTAGTGGTAGTTGTAGTATGTGAGTGGTGGGGGTGATGATGGTGGTGGTAGTAGTAATATTCGGCGTATCTGATTGGTTCTCTACTAGAAATAGCAGGAGACAATATACCACCTCTACCTTATTCGGATTTGCAATGCGAAGTTTATTCAAAGTTGCGATTGAATGGTGAATTAGCAAAATGAAGCATTCTTTTAGTATAATAATTTTGTATGGCAAGTGAAGTTTCATGGTGTGTTCTAGTAGACAAGACAATTCGGTTAGGGGGGGGGGGGGAGGGCAGTCGTAATCAAGGAATGGAAAAGTCTAGGAAAAAATTTCAATAAGGCAAACTAAACGCCATTTTCAACATACAAGGATTAATGTGGAGGATTAAAACAGGGAATTTTCGCACAACGTCTTTAGACGGGTGAGAAGAACTAGACATCAAGTCTCTTTGTCACGTTCGACGCACTTAGTAAAAATTAATAAAACTTAAAGATCGCTGTTGTATGAAAAATATCTTACAACAGCAATCTTAAAGTTTTATTAAGTTTTGATAAGTGCGTCGAACTTGTCAAAGAGACTTGATGTCCAATTCTTCTTGCTATCAAACACATTTCTAGCTTCGGCATGTGGCTGAATTTCTCAGAAACGTCTTTAGACGGGGTTGTTGATTTATAATGTGACTCCTGAACTCGAATTTAAGAAATCATTGTTTTGCAACGATATTTGAACTTAATAAAACTCTAACATAAACTGATTTCTTCAGGACGCGAAATTACGATTGAAAAGGTATTGTTCAACTTATAAACAACAATAACAATAACAATATTTTAACAGGAGACTCCGCTCACGGAGGTCCTACAACAAAAAACGGGAGCTTTAAGTGTCTTACAAAATTAAAAAAAATTAAAAATAGACTTAAAAATATATAAAGAAATGATTAAAGCTGATTTCCAGTCCGTACTGCGCAGACTCGGGGTTTGTTTTCGTTTTTGTTTTGAATTCGTTGAAACGTTACACTTCGTTGACAGCATACATGAAGTTTTTTAGTCCGCCATTACAGTTCACTTCGTTCAAGAATTTCCGATGAGCTGAAACGTCGGTTTGAAATAGCGTCAAGGTTCTTCTACTTGTTATTATTTGTTCTGCAAGGATATCTGGCGTTAATAATGAAGAAACAGGTAAGTTTGTCACGTAATTTTTAGTTTTGCTTTGTTTGTGAGGCTCACATAAACATTGCAGCCGAGATTGCGCAGTACGGACTGTAATTCATCTTTAAAGATATAAGATAAAAAATTACAACTTTATGTATAGGCTATCAGTCAAAAAAGAGTTCGTTAGTTTTCATTGTGATTTGCCGTGACTACTTTTGCTACATCCTATTAGTACTCGGTTTTTTAAACTTAAAAGATCGATTGCTTTCCTGAGAGTTGGTACATAAAAACATTATAAAACCGTTATTCCACTCGCGCCTGTTGGATACCGATAAATACAGATCATTTGGCTGGTGTACCTGCCTCGTGAAATATCCACGATCTCAGGACATACGCAACACGTGTTGGTCAAGAGAGGATGATGGTTAAATAATTCTTATTTCGTGTTGTCGAGTCTGAGAACAGGAGTAATCTTTGTGTAACATAGTGCTTGATTTTGGAAAGTTTAATTTTGAGGTAATCATGGTTAACTGTGTACTGAATAATACTCATCGCCTCAGTTAACGTTTCAATAAACTGGTTACATTTTTTTAAACAAGTCAACGAGAGGATTAAACAGAAATCGAAATAAAAAGAAAGAAAAAGAAAATAAATACTTCACTCACTCACTCACTCCCTCCGGCCCGGACTCTGGGCGGAGATAAAATAAATACTTGCCTTTATATAAAGAGAAAAGCTCTTTGACTTCAGCATTTAACATGACGAACGCTCTTGACGCGTACGGGATCAAATGTATAACAGCGAAAAAAGAAACAAGAACTTTTTGATGCCAAGAAATGAATTTCACAGAAAGGACAATTCGACCACCTTGAGCGGTGAATTTTGAAATTCCTATATAAGGTAAAGGATGTCAATATAGATTGCGGGCGTGAAACTGGAATGTTGAATCACTGAATGATTAGTATAAACGTTAACAGGAAAACCCAAAATGGTGTGTTCACTTCTTAATGAACGCCAGAAAACCATAATTTCTTATTACTTCACACTTTCCATAGAAACATCACTATGATACTTCGAAGCTCTTATATAATGAGTTGGAAAAAGAACCACAAGCAGATGAGATCTCATAACAGAGAGCAATATCTGGAGTTTTATTTGGAACCAAAAGTGGTGTTATATTAGACCTAGGGAACAATGTGGTTAATTCTGTGAACTTCCACGGACTGCCCTGGAATGCAGTCGAGCTCAAATGTGTAAAATTCATATCACGTAGTCTAAAGGACAAGCTATTAAAAGAACAAGGCAAAATGACTTTTTTTTCATGATGGTTGTGTTCTCGGTTTTGGCATATGCACAAAATCTTTGTCATTCAAAATCTCGACTCTCATATCAAGTTTTTTTTGCAGTGACACAGCTAAAATAGCAGATGCGTATGCTTGCTCATATCCTTCGGTGTCAGAGGCTAATATAAAAGAGATTCGAATACCCAGAACAAATTTAGCATGGACCGTTTCAAATTGATTACTGATGAATAAGTGCTAACAATATAAAGCACGTACACTTGACTCGAGCTACAGTTGCGTAACAATGAAAATACACCTCACGTATGAATTAGCCAAAAAAATTGCGAAAACTACATTAAAAAAATATTTCATAAATGTTGCAAATGTTGAAGAAATTGGCCCGAACGCTGATTCTGTTCTTTTCCGAGTTGACCACCGTGTAAAACGTTTTATTATTGACAAATTAGTTACATTTTTGGCATTTTTGCTATTTTTCTTTCTCGAGATTGCGCCTACAACCACCGTCACGCCATTTTGTTAAGAATAAATCATTTATGAAGAACATCTACAATTTGATATCGCAACAGTTCAAAAACATTCATGTTAACTCTAGAAACACGTGTCAATTTATCTAACAGCGTTTGCACTTTGAAACCACTCGACTGATTAACTGCTAAACTCTCTTTACTTTTCATATCAATTTTAAGCGAGCAGGTCATGAGAATGAAGGTTGTGATCACCTCTTAAAGAGTAAACGAATGTCTTGATTGAAAACAAATTCTCTCAAGGGGAATTTTAGAAAATTTATGCAAGTATAAGGAGAATGTTAGGGCAGATCATGCAGTCATGTAGTACATGTGCTTACGAAACTTCCATGCATGTTTTATCGATCATCCATTTAATTCAAGAAATATATATGGTGCAACTCTTAAGATGTTAGTATCACCGTCATTAGAGTGAAAAATATTGTGCAGTAATTATAACCCGTGAAGACGTTTTAAATACTTTAAAAAAGGAACGGAATTGAGAACCATAAATGTTCGATTTGACTTTGGACATCTTGTTAAGACCATGCAGTTTTTTTTTAATGCCGATAGATTTTATTTTCCATTAGAAATAGAGAGGTTACCATCATCATCATCATCATCATCATCATCATCACTAAATATTGATGTAATGATGTTTATTATGCTATTTTGTGTGATTCATAACTTTTGAATCTGTGCATGAAACCCTAGAGTGGGACCATTCAGATGACTTTCATTTTGTACTTAAAAAATTACACTGTACATGGTGCTTCCAACTTTCTTTATGCCTGTAGTTTAAAACCTTCTATGACCATTCAAATCACAGTTATTGAAAAAAAAACTCTCGTGTCACATTTTTGTCAAAACTCGAGTTTTTGACCATTCACAGCAATTGAAAGCTATTAAGCATTACTTTCACGTAGTACTGTTTATTCATGTTTTGCTGTACAAGAGAATCTAACTTTAGAATCTGTTGATGGAACCCTTTTCGGGCTCGTGTGTGCCACCATTCAAGTGAAACTGAGCAGTACTTCATGTAGTGCGATATATTCTTATTATACTTCACATGGGGATTCTAAATTTTTACGTGGTACCTTTATGGAGAGTGAAACTTAAGAAAATTTTCCAAAGTTTGAGCGCTGTTAGGCAATAGTGGGCAACTTGTAGTATACTCTCAACTCTTTTTAAGACGGACATCTGGTGTTGGTCCCGTCCCTGTCGTTTTTCAGTCATTTTACTGTAACTATGACTCCTTGTAAGACGGACAGTTGGAGTCGCCTCGACGTTAATTCACCCCTTTAAACCCAAATATCAACAAGCAAATTCTCCCAACTGGTCACCATATATTTATTATGGTAAGGTTGGGAGAAGTTATACTTGGAGGTTATTTCCTTTTAATCAACCTGTTAAGCCCCGAGTATCAACAAGCAAATTCTCCTAGCTGGTCAGTTATTATTGGAGGTTATGTCCTTTATTTAAGGTGGGGGTTCATGTGAACACAATGGTGAAAGCCGTTTTCCCACCATTTGATGTGGGTTAAATGCAAATATCTCGTTAGCGTTTCAAGCAATCCAAAAACTCTTTGCTCATTTCACAAATCTATGTTTTGCGGTGTTTTGTGAATGTTTTGGTGAATTTTAGGGATTTTTGAGAGGAGATAGTTTTTCTCAAAGGAGTAGCAAAATTGGGAGAAATAAGAAATATTGAAGATTTAGTGTGATTTAACAATTAGAATTTGCAGTTAAAAATTAGTAGGTGGACACCAAACAGTCTCCTGACAACCTGGAGTGCTCTTGCGTTGGGGTCAACTGTCTGGTGGTGTTTCAAAAACAATGTTCTATCTCCTTTTCTTTCTTAAAACCTTCTAAAGTTTCACTCAAATTCACATTTACCTCCGTCTTAATGGCCTTTACCAGTTCACCCGAGTTAGAAGTAATGAACAAGTGACTGGCAACTCTGCCTTAGGCGCTGTAAAGTATCCAGATTTTTTATCGTTTAAATCAGTTACCCTGATATTCCGTTCGAAATTAAATTTTACAATTTCGGAAAAAGAGATATAAAACTCATATCTGTTTTTGTTTTTGGCCCCACTGGCTATCACCATGCTAGTCTATCATTGCGAAATCCGGATGCAGTAAAGAAAGACTTCATAAAAGCAGGATTACAAAGGAATAACATGGACGCCTTTGATTTTAATCAAGTTGGTGCTTTAAGTGAAATTTCACAACTTGCAAAATGCTGTCTAATTTTGACAAATATCGACCGGAGGATCTATACCAGGTGGAAAAGTAAATCGGTAGAATTGTTAAGCATATGATACACAATACAGCCCATTCTAATATTTCTTTGTGGCAGTTTGTAGCATTTTACGAGTTAAATTACATGTTGTGTAATGAAGTCAGCCAGAGCTTAGTTCAGTTTGTTGCAATGAGATCTACAGACTAAGTTTAGTTAGCTGATTGCTAATCAGAACTTCCAAAGTCGTTTCATTTCTAGAAAAGGTTGCTTTAAAGATCTGTCTCATATACTTGCTTTGCACGTTTTTAATAAAAAGATATGCGGGGCAAGTCTAATTAATTTTATTTGTATCTTTCTTTTAATAACAACAAACATTCACGATATAAATTTAATAAAATTTGTTGTTGCCAGTTTTTTTTAAATCTGCAAGTTTAAGGGCGATCGCAAACTGTTATCTATACCAAACACAAAACCCAAACACTTTATTAGTTTTTCTTCGTGATAACACAAAGAATAGGCGGAAATATAAAAAGAAAAAATTGCGACTTCGCGACGCCAATTTGGAACACAGCCGAACAAAATCTCACCATTGTTCTCTTTAGAAAAGATGTGCATTCTTTTATATATATTAAATGGTACAAAATGTTCCGCTATGGAACACAATTCAAGAAATTAAAGATATCAGAAATATTCCACACGAGCAAGAAAGACGTACAAATATGAGGGAGAGCGCGTCAAACCTTAGGTAACAACTTTACCAAAAAGAGCCAAACGTGGGTTAGTTTGCGAATGAAACAAACGTTAAACTTTTTTTTCCGAGGCGAGGCCATTCTTGCAAGCACAAGTAGCTTGGCATGAATCTCAAGTTTGAAGAAACAAATTTAAGGAACAAATAGTGGCTTCGGTTATTTGGTTCAACCAGATACAGTACAAATTTGACTTTTTGATCTCATTTCGAGAGAAACCGTTTTCTAAAGTACATGCTGTAGTTCAAAATGAATTTTAGGTTAAAATGATTTCAAACAAGTTTGATTTTTATTTTCCTTTGTTCCAAATTTATTAGCATAATCCTTAACAAGAAAAATACAAATAAAATAAGTTTTAAATGATTTGGACCTAAAATTTATTTTAAACTACAACATATGCAAAGAATGCAAAACAAAGGTTGAGAGGAAAACTGAAGAACCAGCCTTGATTTTGCAATGTATCAAAGCTGCATGATTTATTCAAGAACATTTTAATTTCGTTTGAAAGCCAAATTTCACTGATACACTGTTGTTGTCATTGTTTGAGATATATATCTCATGGTTTACAGGCTTGCAACGTGCTACCAAAACAAGAATTTATTCAATTAATATTTGTATAACATTCGGCACTCTTGAAGTAACAGAGAAACAAAAGAAATCATCTAAATGCTTTTATTGGTACGAGAAAACATGATACTATGTTTTAATGTTTCATAACTTTTTTTCTAGAAGCGTTAAAACAACAAAGGCTTAGGATAGTGTACTAGTGGTATCAGTGATAAGATTAATAATGAATTTGCATTTTCTTTAACTCAGAAAAGAATGAAAGAATGCCTGGAGTTAAAGTGATTTTCTACCTGCTAAAGATATTAAAGGCAGAATAAATTTAGCGAAAAGCCTTTGTCGCCTAATTTGCAGAATCAAAGACAAAACAACTGCAGAAGGCTTAGATCAGCGACTAGAGGGCGGCTTCTAAAACGGATTATATCTTTATCCAGAGCTAGCAGTATCTAATTGCTTCATAAAAGATTCAGGAGCAAAAAATTACAAGCTTCAATCACTAGAGCAAGAAAATGAAGATCCAAATAGCCATAGAATTTCTTTTCCTTTTTTAGACGACAATGATGTTTAGTATCATTTTCTTCCAAGACAATATCACCCTTTTTTCGATATTTGTGAATGCATGATATATATTTTTGCTGTAAGTGGTGTGGGTCTTTAAATCCTTTTATTTCCAAGAGAGGTCAATGCCATTTTTCTCGTTACAATAGCAAACCGTAGTCGGGTAGATAGCTAGTAAGAATAAGAAATCATCAACTAAAAAAGTTCGCCTCGATATGCCTAGCTTTCTGGTTAAAATTGATTTCTCCAGTGTGAAAGTGAAAAGGGTTACGAGATCAAGACGCACCAAACCACAAGGACAAACAATATTGAGCCAAAAAAAAAAAATGCACTATATATCTATGATAGATGCAAATGCGGCCTGTACTACTGAAAACCTGAAAAAAAATTTCTGTTGCCAGTGTAATGCTCTACCACTGAGCTATCAAAACCACATGAGAGACCTTCAAAGCCACATGAGAGCGGTCGTTTATGGGTAAACCCTTTAATGGTGCACTGGCAACGCAAAGGTCGTGAGTTCGACTCCCGCTCAGAGCCTAAAAATTTTTTTTCAGGTTTTCAGTAGTCAAGCCGCATTCGCATCTATCATAGATATATATTTCATTGCTACTGTTGGACACACATTCACTTTATAAATGCCCTATTCTTATCTAATGCTTTTATACACAAAAGTGTGCATGCCCCAAATGAAAAGATCATGGTTTTTCTCTTTTCACAAGAGGCATTTTTTTCAAAAGACTTGGCGCCGATTGCGACAAAATTAACAAAATGGCAGTTTTCACCTATGTATTACGTACTTTATTCACAGCTCGTTAAAAAAGTACGTGCGCAATCAGGGAGCAGCAGAAGTTTGGGTGTTGGTTTCTAAAAGAAGGTAGACGCCGAGATAAACATTCAGCCTTCCAGGGTAACCAGAGCCAAAGATAAACTCAAACCAAGATGCTGGTTTGGACACATAATTATAAAGTTTTACAGGAATCACACGAATCGAAGCGGGGAAAACTAGATGAATGCACGGGTGCAAAAAAGTCAATCCTTACATGCAAAGAAATTTCAAAGTAATAAGTGACACCCATGCACACACACATTTGAAACTGTTCGTGTGAATAAAATTGTTCTTCTGAGCTGAATATTGAAAGTCAATGTAAACGAGATTGCTTCAGTCTTTATTACAATGAAAAAACGTGACTTTCGGGCAAATAATCGACAGAATACACCAGCCATGCTCGCTATAAAAAAAATAGACGGAAACCGGCAGCAGAAGTTACTACCCTTTTTCGTAGTTTTCAATTAATGTAATTTCCTGAGTTTTTCATAACAAATATCGTTTCAAATAACGGCAGGATGCGAGGGCTGGGATTATTAAAAGCAGCCATTATCAGTCTTACAAAACCTGCGACTGTGGTTATTGTTATGTTATGAAAGAAGCTAAATAATATGCCTGGAGCTATAATCGCTGTCCGAACTTGTTTCACCCACGCACAAATGAAAGCACGTCCCACTGTTAGGATCCGATACGGAAATTTTGCCAGTTTTAAAGAAAAGTAAAACAATAAAAAAGACAAAATTTTATACAAAAAAATTCACAAAGTTTTATCTACCTCGAAAATGTTCGGCTTTCAAAAGCACCAGATTAAACGAGCTTAAAGTAACTGATGGCATTAAATATTCATTAGCCGAAAATTGTGCAGTACATTAACTATACTTTCTTGTTACAAACCACAAATTGGTCGAGCTAAATAATGAGATGTTCTAGGGTAGAGCTAGAGCAGTGATAGAACGATGTGTAGAGTTTCTACAGATAGAAATGAGTTGATTTAAACATAGCTCTTTTTGCTACAAAATGGAAAATAACGAATTCAGTTTGGTATTGAGTGTGCTTCAATGAAAATCTGACGCGAAATAGCAAATGATATTATTTCAGAAAAAAAGAAAAAAATTCTTGATTTGGTGCAATGTTTTAGTGTTTAGAGAATTGCGAGAAGTTCGTAAGATAACCCATAGATCATATATACCAAAACTTACCCGACCGTAAATTGGGCGTGTGCCATTTTGACATCCTTTCAAAAACGTCAACTTGAAAAAAGGTAGCAAAAGATAAAACTAGAAAACAACCCTCTTCTTTTCTTTTCAGATCACATAATTCAGCTGCATGGCGGATTATATAAAGCCCATAGGACGTAAAAAAGATCTAACAATGATGCAGATTGCAAAGGATTTGTAAACAACAGGGCCGAGATAAATGGCGGGGATATGAATGCATATCTATCGCCAGCGTTTTCAAATTACAACCGGACAACGGGGCTTAGTTAAGGCGGAAAAAGGAAGGGCAGCTTTCATTTGAATGAAGTGGATTAATCAAACTGTTAACGAGTATCTCGCTGCATCTTAAATCATGCAAAACTGACTAAAACTTCCAAAGTTCTGTTTGGTGTCAAATTCGCATTGGCCACCAATCCGTGCTCTTTAGACAGAAGGCCTCAAACAAGTTTCCTCTAATTTGTATAAGTAAGGATTTTATTAACTTCTCTCGGACGGCGATAAGCCGGTTACAGTCTAGATGCAGGGAGAAGAGTCACAAATATTTACTCCTGAAATTCTCGTCGAACAGTGACGTAAAGTTTTGGGATGACTGATTCTCCTTTTATGAACATGAAAATCCTCCCTCATATGAACCGTTCTACCAAAATTAAGAATTTTGCGGTTATCGAGGCTTGGGTAAATGATAAAGAAGGGAAAGACGCCTTATCTTCTGCTGCCGGTTGCTCAGTAAGCTATGAATTACAAGTACCTGCCAAACGGAACTCTACCCAGACATAGAAAAGTCTTGATTAACGTTACCCCTCGTTCAAAGAAATTACTTGTTTAGAAACTGTGGAACATTATTAATGGTTTCGGTGTTTACTGAGCAGGCTAGCCTTGAAGTCAAACATTGCGTTAGCTGCTATTGTGTTAGTCACTAAGGTGGGATTGTAGTCGATGACTGTCGATATAGACAACAAGCTTAATTCCCTTCAAAGCAGGAGGTCCGGCTTTTTCGATACTTCCAACAAAAAGCAACTGACTGACCATCGAGCAAATAAACTTAAAACAGTTCACTTGAAAACAAGTCAAAGTACATTCTCACCTTTAGATGAGATCGTGTCCATGCTTGATACAAACTGACCCTTCATGTAACACGCTAAAAATGCAAGTAGGGGACGCTGCAACAGAGCTTTTGAGCTTCTAACCAAAGATGTCCTGCTGTGTTCACTAACAGAGAAGAAAACAGAAATGGATATCAATTAATTCCAAAAACCTAAATAAAATAAAGGCTTCCGGGCGAAGAATCCTAACCTAAGCCCGTTTCAAGATGTCGAAACAATGCTGATCTATTTTCCAAGCTTGTACGAAATAAAACACAGGCTGAATTGTCTGTCGAGAAACGTAAAAGATTACTTTAAACTTGATTATTTTTTAACGTAATTTCCTTTCGAGGCAGTACAGAAGCTGTTTTCACAGAGGGTAAAAATAACTGAAAAGCACAATAAAGGTAAATTGCTTTTGAAGAACTCACAGACTTGCCAAAGCGATTCAACTGAAACGGCTGTATTAGTTTGTTGTTGCAAAGGCGTAGAAAATTAAGGCCACAGAGTCTGATTTCCCTGTTATACATTAGCAAGTTATTGTCATGAAACAATTTAATGTGGACGTCATAAATGTGATTTGAGTTTTTTTCTTATTTTATCAATATCTGCCTTTAGGCACGCAGATGTCAGTATAGAAGACAAAAACATCTGTCAAACAGAAAGGATTTATTTCGCTCACTCGGTAAGACGGCCAAAGATAACTAAATCTTGAACAGAGAAAAGAACCTTCTCAAATATATCAGTTGGTGAAAAGTAATCTAAACAGTAAATAAGCGAGTTATTGCTGGAGCGTTAAAGATACTCATTTTTCACGGTTTGAAAGCCACCCAAAAATCTGAAAAATCCGAGCGTTGTGCTAAATTGAAATGTTTTAGAGGTGCTTTAAAACGAGAAGCTTTTACTTGAAAAAGAACGAAAACACAATGCAATTGACCAACAGAGAAAATTAAATATCGCTTTGTTGTTTGACTCTGCAAACACTACAAAATAACAAATACGGCGAACAAAATGAAGTAAATTACAAATTAACACAAGGGCGACAAATGGTACCGAGCTTTAAGGTTAAAGAGAGATTTGCGAAGTCCATGCAAAGCAAAAATGTTATTTCTTCAGGCGACCTTCATTGGTTTACCCGAATCTCAAGATGGGCAAAGAAAGATGCAATTTCATTATACTAAGTTGATAATGGCACGTATATATTTTTGGATAATCTTCTCTCGCATTTGCTTAATAATAGCTTTTATCCTTTAATCTATTTGCATTTGATGAGGTCCGCTTTTTCTGGTCGATATATTCACTTGTTTCGCGACGTGCGATTGGAGGGCTTAAAAGCAAAGGAAAAGTCTTGTAGCTATAAACTACTCAATGGCCAAAATGGCTTAAACTTACGAAAATGCAAATCAATTTCCAAATTCACACGTTAAAAGGTTTCTATTTTCTTTCTCGTTGCTACCCTGTGACCAATATCGCTGCCGTTTAAAGATTGTTTTCCCCTTTCAAAGTCGGTAGGTAACGCACACTCGTTTCCGAGCACTGAAAGAACGGACTTTGTTGGCCATCGCTCTAATATCGACAAACACAAAACGACAAACTCGCTTTGACTATTAGAAAGGATTAATTATCAGCAAAAACGAATATAAAGATGAACAACTGATTTTGTACAGTTCTCTCATTTGCGTTAATCCAAGACGAAACAGAGAAAACCCATGTTTTTAGCCCGGCGACAGATAATTGAAATGCAAACTTACGAACTAAAAGGCTAGAAAACGCGCTAAAAGTTTTTAGAAGACGTCTGTTTCTACAAAAGCAACCCTACTTACACGCTCTGCACTTAATAATATTTTGTTTGTGTGATATTCAATTTATAAACACGACAGCCTTTCACCAAACACATGCAAATTAGCGGAAGGTGTTTCGACACAAAAGAAAGATGTCACACCGCTACAGCTGATAATCGCAATTCACAGTTTACCCGTGAAAGTAAACACAAATACAAGTGAACATCCCTTTGCAACTTTAAAGCTCGAGTATACTTACTGTTTTGTTACACTTTCAGCGGCCCGCTGTAAGATTTTTAGAATTCTCTCCTCGATCTTTGTTGTGGTTTAGAAGCGCGCGAAGGCGTGTTCGCTCAGCCGTCAACTACTAGCGCGAAAATGAAAAATTAACTTTCCAAACCTGTACAACTTGGTGAAAGTTAGAGAGGACGAATATCGTACCTTAAAATTTTCACGCCTCGAGTATAAAGTGATCGAAGCGTACACTCATATATTCATTTGAATATCACTATGAGTAAAAGATAAGTGTTTTGTCTCTCGAAGTTTCTTGAAAAGAATAAAATTATATTCTCATTTGAGATCGGGTTCTTTTTCGCCACCAGCTTGTTGCTCCGCCTACAAAGACTGAGTCCTTGCTTATATATATTTAAGAGAAAAACGTGATCGAGCCTCTAAGGCTACCTCGCTTGAAAACCACCTGTTAATTTGCGTGGAAAAGAAAGAGGTCAGATTTCACTTTGGGTGAATTTTAATGCATGTGTACACCGACTTAATCGAAACTATTTGATATTCTGTCGTCTAGTGATATTTAATGCGAGAAATCCTTGGAAAATATGGTTGTATTTAAGAGCATCAAAATCGTGACCATACCCTAAGGGCAACCTTAAGTCTTTTGGGACTGCTATTGTACTACGTCGAACGGAGAAAAGCAACCGGTTATGCATGTGATGAAAATATTGTATTTCCGACAAAGGCCTCCGTCTTAACACGCGTACTGAAATGGCGTTTTGACTGTAAAAGCGTCGATTTTTTCTCAAGACTCACTCTGTTTCTAGAGTTAACTTAATTTGCGCACAGAGTTCCAGACACTCGCGCGGACTAAAGACTGATGTTTACCTCAGAATTTAATAAATAACACCGCATGTGGTAAAAGGCTTTAACTGTGCAAAGGATTAGAAAGAATGTTTAACTGAAAGAGAACGTGAAAGACCTTTTACGATATTGCGGCAAATGCGCCTCCGATGAATGAAAGAAAAATTGCGCTCCAAGGAACAGGTAGTGTTCAAAAGCAATTCTGTTATTCAATAGAATAATGAAAATTACGAATACAAATTGTCGTGTAGCAACAAAAAGACAAAATTCCCTGAAAGCAAAATACTAAACTCCTTTAATTATAATGCATTCACGTCGTAAACTGAACTTCACACAGATTTTAATATTTGCGACGCACTTAGGCGCTCAATAACCTTGAAACGTAATTTTTCACCTTAAAAGACTGGCCAACCGAAATGGAATGAATTATTCATAGAAGCCTGAAAGCAAGCGGGAAAAATGCGTTCTCTTTATCTTCACATGGTGGAAAATTGCTTTGTTCTTCACGAAATTTGGTTTTAACACTGTGTAGATATGAAATATGGACTAACGTTTGCTGAAAGTAAACAACGAAAAAGTTCGCTGATAAAACCCGCAAATCCTCGAAGTACAACAGCTTAAAAAATTTCGAGAACAGAGCGGACATCTGTCTAGTAGAGACAGTGTTGCTTCAAGTACTGAAAACATCATGGCATTAAAGTGTAATTCGAGGCCAATCTTCTTGTATTACTGGTATTGACAAATGTTTAGCGCGTGATTCCTCGTGTTTAGTTCTATAAGCTTCCGCGGAAGAAACAAGATCTGGCCACCAGAAAATGCGTGCAAAAATAAAGGTACGTAGTGTGTTATGAAGCTCGCAAAATTTAACTGCTGAAAGGAGAAGTAAAGATCAGTTGAGTGGAGTGATGGAACTAAAATAGCTGGAGTAAATCGCACGCGTTTGCCGGTTGAACAATCAAAGATAAAGTTCCATAAAGAATAAGGAATGTCAAGAAAATTTACTCGACTGGTCCCAGAATTAATTCGTTATTTTCTCTAAGGCTGCGATGCTTGCTCAGATTATTAATTCACTCAAATTTACGATAAAATATAAAATTTTTGACAAAAACATAGTTGAATTTTCCCTTCAAACTAACACTGAGCATAAAAGAGGCGACTTAGGGAGTGGCGTTGTAGTAAATTCACTGAAATCAGTGTTTGTGACTCGTTGACAGAGATCTAACTAACCCTAGATCGTTTAGATGCAATAAGGGTTTCGAATTCGAAGCTGGCAAATGTTCACATTTTCGCGAGTCTTTGGTGAGTTTGCTTACTACTGGATTGTTTTATAGTCAGGGAAATATTTCAAGCAGTGAACGGGCGGAACGCGACCTAAACACCGCGAAAAATCTGAAATTTCTCTTTGCAATTAAGAAGATATTGTTAAATATATGATCGTAATAAAGAGTAAAGAGTAATTTCTATGCTGTTCAATTCTCAAGCCTGCTGCACACACCGAAATCCATTCATACAAATAAAATACACAGGCAAACAAATCCGCCTCCAATAATGGGAAACGCTGAATATGTCTGAATTTTTAATTGAAAAGCTGATCCAATTTAAAGCGTAGTAACGACATATCAGACATATTTGAGAATAAAGTTCAATTCTATGACAAACACCAAACTGATCAAGCGCCCGTTAACATGTGCGCAAAACTTTCCGCTATTCATCTGAAATAAATTGGAAACGGACGGTTAGGATATGATGATATATCAAGTCGATATATAGTTTAGGACAAAGAGTTCCATTATTGCTAAATCAGTTACACACGTAATACAATTGGGGAATTTCCTGATAATTTCTATTTTTTTTACCGCTATTTGCATCCAAGCAAAGAGAATATCAGTAATAGCTAAATTTTAAGCTCGCAGCTGAGTGAATGGAATCGGTAAATAGTCGGTCAGTCGGGACACAAACAAGAAAACAAAGTGGCCACCCGAAATAGTATTTTAAAAGATCACAGCCACCAGAAACGATGTCGGCGGTAAAGCGTTTAAAAAGTAAAATAAAAAAATTATGTGGATTTAAAGACGACATAAATAGGAATTGGAAAAAAAACCAAAAAAAACAAAAAAAAAACAGAAAGAATTATGGCTAAGCTGTCAGTTTTCCCATTGCACGACGAATGAACATTAAATAAAAACATGTCCCATTTAATTGCAATGTTCACGGAGGATGATGTTTCCATGAACACCAATAATTGAACCAAGTTAAAAAACAATATAAGATTTTTTGAAAGTGCCTTCCACGTTAATTCAAATACATAACTAAGAAATCATTTTAACATTAAAGGCGTCGAGCTTTAGATTAATACTTATTCACAAAGTTTACTTTATATTCACAAAATCTATTCGATTCTAGTTGAATCATTTTTAAGAAGCTGTCATTCGACCCTGTACAAATAAAAACCTTCATGACTATTGCAGTATTGAAAGTAAAAGATTGGAAAAGGGAAACTGATTGAACTTTGTGGTGAAAGATAAAGACGTGTATACTTTTAGCATTCCCCATTTTAATTCTGCGTATTGTCAAACAAATTATGTTCTATTTGAATCTCTTGCGTAATCGACAATTGCCAGAGATAGGCTAGCTCTGACCAGCAAATGTTTGTGTGCATCATGATAAGTTAAAACGCTGGCAAATATTTTGCAGCGATCAGTTCCTCGCCAATTAATCTCAACATGATTGTAAATTTCAATTTCTTGGCCAGGTCGACCCCTTTGAACGAGGATGTAATAAATACACATGTTCACATTTACGACGCATTTAACAACCTGAAATACAAACCTTCAATGAAGTTTGTGTAACTACCGTGCTTTCAAAAAATCTACCGTCGGCAAACTTGGTCTGTGAAGAAAGCAAGATAGAAAAGAAAAATGTTTAAACGAAAATATGACATTGAAATTTATCTACATATATATTTTTTTTATTTTATCAATAGTAAGAAGGAATTAAGCGATCTTTTGTGTGAGCCTGATCATCATATTATCGAATGTCTCTGCAATTCACTCTTTTGCCATCATCGTATACAACTCATTTGAACTGATTAAGTGCTGTTGGTTTTAATACTGTCACAATATAGGATCATTCACTCCGGTAGTTGAAAAAGACCGTTTACAAGATGATCTAAGAAGCCAGTCAAGATCCACAATAGAATAGACAATTAAATGACACTGTCACGGGGATTTTACTGCTTTTCGGTGAAAGGGACTAAAATTGGCGAATTGGTCTTCTCGTATATAAAATAAGCTAAATTTTTGTTGAAGGAAGAAGGGAGCCATTATAGGTTTTCGGTGTTTTTCCAGTTAACAAATACAGAACTTGAAAAAAAAAAGCCCGAAATTTTCAAGTTGAGTTTTAAAGTTCCTGATGGCATCACAATAATACCGTTTGTTTATCGATTCAGTGCACTGGCATAGTGATTTTTAACAAGATTGGGCCACTATTCGTAGTTTCAATAATGTCTTTGAGCTCTTGAGTTTTTGAAGTGAAACTGGTGACAGTGTCCCTTTATACTAATGTTATGTGAGCACCAACTGTATATATAACTATATACATTATGCCACTGACACTGAGTCAAACTGCGTGAAAAACAGAAAGATTTGAACGATTTGTGAAGTTGGTACTACATAAACAAGCTTTGCTATAAGGTCCGAGTATAGAGTATAGATTTCCTCGAAACAACAATGCTATAAGCTATGAGCTAGACATTCACGAGGATTCCTGAAACGGCGCAACATGGTCGAAGGGAAACCCCGCCTGAGGTGAAGAAGACACTGAACTGGGGAAAAATAACATTCTTAACTCCCCACACACCGCCAAACTTCAAAACGTAGGTAGTATCTTGCTCGAGTAAGAAAGTTTTCTGTAACACTCTGTGGTAAAAAAATGTCAATGTTCTATGTAATAGAAAAGATGTTGGTGAGTTTTAAATGCAATACTACTTCCCCGTAAATGAAAAACAATATAAAACTTAAAGTTCTCAACTACCAAAATCGAATAGTTGCTCACACTTTGAGATAAATATGAATTTACAATACAAAAACCTAAAGGTTATAACTAGCATATACAAAAAGCTGAATATAATATCTCGCTGGTTAAAATGAAGTAGAGAAATATCGTTGCAGTTTAACAAGACACCGTTGGTCAATGATATTTGTTGAGAAGTAAAAACCACACTTCTTCCTCGTAGACAAAAAAATACTACCAAACTCGCAGAGTTGCCTGCACATTGAGAAAAATGTAAATTTACAATTCAAAAACCTGAAGGTTATATCTAGCATATTAAAATGAAGTAGAGAAAATGTTGTTGCAGTTTAACAAGACAACGTTGGTCAATGATTTTGGTGAGAAATTACACTACAGTTCTTCCCCGTAGAAGAAAAATATCAAAATTAACTTTTCTACTACCAAACTCGCAGAGTTGCTTACACATTAAGATAAATATGAATTTACAATGCAAAAAGCTAAAGGTAATATCCAGCAGATTAAAATTAAGTAGAGAAAATGTTGTTGCACTTTAACAAGACAACGTTTGAACGATGAGTAGAAAGACGAACAAACATTTTCTGCGACAAAATAAACTACTACATGTAAACCCGATAGGTTTATTCTGCGTTGGGAGCTGCAAGCAGAAATAAAAAGAAAATGTAAAACTGCATTCTAGTTGAATTAATTTTAAGAAGCTGTTATACGACCCTGGATAAATAAAAAAACCTTCATGACTAATGCAGTGGAGTCAGATTCGAAAAGTTCAATTGATTTAGCTTGTTGGTGTAAGATGCAGAGCAAAAACATATAAAGAAAACAATTATATAGGATATAAGACAAATGAAATGTTCCAAATTAAAGAAGAAATGCTTGCCTATAATTTGAATAAAGCAGTCGTTAACAGCGATCCGTGAGTAGCGTGAGTATGCATACATGACTTAGGAATAATTGCATGGCAAACAAAACTTCAAGAAGAGATCACTTTTTCATAGACAGCATAAAAACAGCATAAAAATTTTTCTCACCTTCAGGGGGTTTTCAAAAACGAAATTAACTTGTGTAAGTTAAATATACGTGTACAACTTTCTCGCTACCAACAGGTGCTACATATAAGGATGTCATGTTTTGTCTACCCTGTTAGAGCAGGTCATTTAAGGTGCGCACTCGAATAGAACACGTGGTTTTCCTAATAAGGCGAAGAAACGTACGGCTGTGCGGGGAGTGCCACGTTATTCAAATAGTGTATCTTGAGTCAATCAATTCCAATTTCTGTTCCGACAATAAAGGGTGGAGAAGAGAGCAGTTAAAAATTAAATTTTGTTTACTCATCAAGGAAAACACAGCCTTCTTTTCGACCAAACATAGAATCTCAGGCTGCACGTTAATAGTGCATCTTGGGTTAATCAATTCCAATTTCTGTTCCGACAATGAGGGGTGGAGAACAGAGCAGTTAAAAATTAAATTTTGTTTACTCATCAAGAAAAACACAGCCTTCTTTTCGACCAAACATAGAATCTCAGGCTGCACGTTAATAGTGCATATTGGGTCAATTAATTCCAATTTCTGTTCCGACAATAAGGGGAGCTGTTAAAAATTAAATTTTGTTTACTCGTCCAGGAAAGTACAGCTTTTCTCTTCGGCCAACCATACAATCTCAGGCTGCATGAATCATACTCTTTTCCGTGAAATATTAACTGAGTTCAATACAGCCCACTATCTGTAGTTTCCTTCGCAGTCCGGCGTTTTGGTCGCCACGCAACCATCATAGTCGGTTATCTCAGACCTCTCGTTATCTTGCACTTAAACCCGTTTTTCTTCGACACAATTGTGTAGTGATCTATCACCGCCTATCACAAGCCCTTAACTGTCTAGGAGACGGTTTCTCTAACACTTTTCTGACATATATTCATCTAGATTCATACAATTGAATGGAGACATTATTTTCTAAGACAGGCACTGTGCGTTTCTTACAAAACCAACATACAAAATTGCGCCAAGAGCCAAGAATGTTCCTTTTAATTTTACTATTGTCAGTTCAGAGATCTCCACAGGAGCTGCATCTTTGGTTTATCTGTTATAAATGTCTGTGGCAAACCTCCTAATAACTTGATTTATACTTTAACTCTTCGTACAGGATAACGAGAATTAATATAACAGAAAAATAATCAATCAACTATAGGGGACGGTATTCCCTTCCTATAAATTTGCGCTTTTCGTTGCTAGCCCAATCACTATATAAATTATTGAATTAATTTGTATTTGGGTTTTCTATCGCGGCCTCATAGATATGAATTTTCGACTTTTGCAATGTAGTTCAAAATAAGAACATTTTATAATGCATGCGATTGTTCATTCAGTTCAAACAGCTATAAGCATGAAATTCGTCCATTGAATCTAAATTTATTTTGCAACATACACGTTATCAGAACAAAGAAAATAATCAACAAGGGGATATTTTCTTGATGAAGTTACCACCAAATTATCAGAGCAGTCGTCAGAGAGACTTGATATTTTGACCAGCTATTAAACAAACTGACTAATAAAAGCAGCCGGGTATGGAATGTTGTTTCACACCGCTGTCACCAGCGATTAACATGAAGTAGATTTACGCCTCACAAAACACTGCAGCTGAATAAAGTGAAATGCCAGAAAAGGTGCTTATTATTCTTACTTCGAATTTTCGTATAGGTAAAAATCGACAAACTGCTTGTCAATGATAGCAAGATAATAAATAATCATTATCTGTTTTAGTATTTGACATCGTTAACTTGAACAATGTCTTCACCGAGCTTTTTCAAGGAAAATTTTTTCTGACTGAGAGCTAGCTTTTCAAATTTTGGCCATTACTGAGGTGAAAAAGTGCTGACAGAGCTGAAGAAACGAACTAGAAAGAGTATTTTAGAAGTGAACTTCAAAAAGGTATACAGTAACATAATTTGCAGCCTCTATGGATCGTTTAATGCGCGAAGACATAAATTTTGAAATACAGCAACATTCACACCAACTTGCAATGATTCTCTCGCGAATTATCCTGCCAGCAGCAAACAAAATACAGCGGCGGAAAAAGGAAAAAGCGCGGCAAACAGGCATCTTACTTTTCCCAGCCCCGTTTCTCTTCTTTCTCCAATCTCCAATCACGATTGCTCCTGCTTTGCCGCCGCACAAGAACTTGAGTGCGCGCCAAGAAAGAGTTGTCTTTGCAACGAAGAATATCATAGCATATCGGCGAAGAACTGTCACAGATACGGACAGGAACGGAAGGCTGTCTCGTTCAACGATCATACATAGAAAAGATGAAGAAAGTTTATATACAAAAAGAACGTTAATCTTTTACACAAACTAAACGAGTTCCAAACAATTGTGCGACGATCTTTTACACTCGTAAAAAGCCTTGTCGATCGCCGTTTATAAAACGGAATTTCCTTATCAAGGGAAATTTTAACTGAGATGTCCGGTTTTAATAGTAAGCATTCGTCCTTCAGGATAGTCACAATATGTGTGTGATTAGTATAACGAGATTTCGTCTTTAATCTAAGGCTTCGATTTAATTCTTCCCGCCAGCCTTGCGGTATCGAGACTTAAAAGATGTTTTACTAAAAGAGGAAAGGGGGAGTGAATGAGTCAAACTTTTAATCGACGGATTTAAATCGTAAAAAACAAATCCTAAAGAAAATCTCATAATTTGATTGCTGTCAGTCCAGTTTGTTTGAGAAATGTCGCTTTTATTTTATTTTAAAAAGCTTTCCATGAAAAAATGGCATACAATTTTTTTTTTTAGCAATAACAAAAGGTCCTTATAGGTACATACTACCATTGGCCAGTTTGCTGTCTATTCAGTTGAGTATTTTAAACTTTTGAGGGTCTTAGTGCTGAAACAGGAATTTTGTAATGGGTTCATACGCTGGCCTGGCATGAGTGCTTGTTATTCTGGGAAACACTACAAAGATACCTGAAAGCCGCTCGATAAATAGGTGAACCAACTTGCATGGATCAAGTTGAACATTATTCAACGCAGCTTAACTTTAAACTCCTCTTACCATAGATATACCCTTACAGAGACGCACTAAAACATAGCAGCTTCTCTGTAAAGTGGACATTAAAATTTTGTATGCGAAGCACCACTTATAATTAAGATTCCTTACTTACTTCACGCTAATGTTCTTCCAGGTTATCGGAGAAGCCGTATTGCAACAAAACTTCCAGTGACAGACTTTGATGACGGTGAAGGTGAGATAAATGGCTTATTGACTGCAGTTAATCGGACGAGTGTGAGAAAAAAGCTTAAGTGACTGTTCAGACAACAGAAGAGCCGTTAAAAAGGCAGGTACAAAATAAAGAACATCCGATAAGGAAGTGCTCTGAGTGGCCACCAGCTACTCAAGTTGGAGACTTTAAATGGGTTCGGAAGCCTTCTCAAAGCGGAATGTCATGAAAGCACTGCGCGCATTGGTTGAGCGTGCTCATATGACGCGCCAATAAGCGAGACGCGAAATCAACAGTCAATAAGCACGCAGGTTAAACGCCATTCCCAATTAAAACCACAGGAAGGAAAGTCACGGATTTCCAATATACTGCGCACAGCGTAAAACAGTTACTCCAGGAAAAGCAAAATGCTGTGTTTATTTTGAAATAAAATTGTTTGCGTATCGAGAACAAACACGCGACAGGCCATAGCACAGTTGTGTTCCGCAGATGCGGAGATTCAAACGTGCCGACCTTTAATGCTTTTCAGTGGGTAAATAACTTCAAAAGGCCGTGCTATAAGTGACAGCCACTTCTGGTTGGCGGGCCGTTAAATACCCTTTTAGGGGGAAATACCTTCTGCCATATCTTATGATACAGGACACAAAATGTACGCAAGTGGACAATTCCTTACGGATTTAATTTTCTTTTTCCCGATAAGAAGCACACCTTAATCACTATATTGTGATAAAGAAAGAAAAACAAGGCTTGCATTGTTTCTAATTTAGCGCAGAAAGAGACGGAAAAAAAGATAATTTAAATGAAATGACATTTAAAATGAAGTTTCTTTGGGTAGTGAGTGAAATAAAATAAAAGGACTCGAAGGAAGAAAATTCAAGAATAAAACAAAAGCGCACATAAGTGTCTTGTCAGTAATTCGAAGGGAAAGAGCTGGAGAGAATAAAGCGATCGCAGTCCCTTTGTATGCGCAAACAAAGTAACATTTAACTCGAGAAAACTAGGAACAAAAGCGAATTCTACAGTTTATGAACAGCTCATACGCCTTGCCACTCGCCAGGAGTATGAACGTGATATTAAATTTCTTTTAAGTTAGTTGCAGCTGCGTATTAATCCCTTAGTTGCGCATTCCAGAAAAACGCAGTCAGCCCTTAACTAGCCCAGCAAGAGATTTCTAAACGGTCGGTTTTTCGGGGCAAATGCTACAGCAACACAGCGGGGTGAAATTACCTATAGCGACCGAAAAGAAACTTGTGAAGAAGTATTTTTTTCGCTTACAATAAATGTTTCATTACTTTAACGTCGCATTAAGAACGAGAAAAAGCACTCGACGCCAAAGTGCACTTTAATGTCTCCAGATGTTTACTTTTAGCGACGAAGATTCATAATAAGGGGAGCAGGTACTTTCGTTTTTCAGACAGGTTTTGACAAAATTCAGAGGACAGGAATTATAATATAAGTGGAGACCCATGCCTGCAAAAAGCTTTTTTTCTTTTGCTATCTTTTTTGCCAGTACATGTGCGGGTTCATTCGACACATAGCTAAAACTTGGTAAGACACTTGAAAAATTGTACAAGATTTGTGAAAACAGCGAAGCCATTTACACAGTTTATAATATTCAGTGGCCATGCTGTGAATTCACGCATGCAAACTTTGCTACATTTATTTATTACAAACTCGGCGTTAAATAAAAAAAAATAAAATGCCAGCATGTAGCTTTACACTTAAAGCAAACGATTGTGTCAAAAAAGAGCGCTATCTCTCAAAACCATAACACACGACTAAATGCAGACGTAAAATATAAATGTTCAACGCGCTTTGAAAACATGAGTTTCAATTACGAAAAACTAAATGTGGAATAAAAACTATTCAGAAAAGATTGTTGTAATGGCGCTCTTAGGCATGGTAAAGGTATAAACCTTTCAAGGTGCAAAATGTCCTAGCCAGTTTAATAAGTTGGCAAACTGTGAGGATGTTAGGATGAAGCAGAAAAAAGTTTCGCTTTTATTAAAGAAACAAGCTGGAAAATAAAAGAAGTACTTGGCTTTGTGCCTTCCCGAAGCGACGCTGCGTTGTTGTTGAAACATTAAGACATTTAGCAGGTTAAATCTTTAGAAGATCTAAATTCATTTTGAAATATTTAATACATGCATGCAGAGAAAGTGCAAGGTCTCTATTTATAACTGAGATTTTAATATTTTGAACTGCGACAGTGTAGCAAAATATGATGTGTTAACACAGGGCTGCTATAAAAGTTTCACTCACTCTCAATGGAGATGGCGAAGTTTCTAGCACAATCGAGAAAGGGCTGGCCACAAAAAGAAAATCTTGTGTTTACATAAAATACGGGTAGCAGTCTTTGTGTACAATATTTTTCTCACATTGGAAATCTGCACAAAATGTGGAGCTGACAAATTGCAAAATAAATGTGAATAAGCCGCACTATAAATTCGCAAAAGCGAAAACGACAGCATCAAAAATACTCTTTCAACGCAACGACAAATAAATCACAAAACCGGCGAGAAGGGTGAAAACCACGTGGGCGAAAGATTTCTGTGCGAAATTCAAGTGTATAAATATGAAATTTCATGTTCAACTAAAAACAGAACAAAGAGCATGCAACTAACAAATTAAAGACCAAATAAAACCTTTCAACTTTCCGCGCGCAGCCAGACAAGCGAACCTCTTTCCGCAGTTCACTGCTGCGAATTCGCGTTTGCTTAATGCGTTGTTCTATTAGGGTCATTTCCTTACTTTGTTGCGAAAAGCTGTTAAGGCGGGACACAACACTAGATACACATACCGCTGAGCTGATAAACGTTTTAGCTTTAAAACGTGGTAAAGGAAAAGTAACGTAGTTCACGACTTGAAAATAATGGAATTGAACTGTGTTTATTTATCAAGCGGCGAAGTCACTTACTAGCTGAAAGTTTCTTAACCGTGCGGTATCCTTACGGTACACTTTCTGAATAGCAAAATTCAGAATTCACTGGTATATGGAAACTTACAACGAAATATACACTTTTTACCATAAGCGCATATTTTCTTGTCAGCTTAAGAACTAGGGAGGTAAAACGATGAGCAATCTGCCTTTCATTGATTGCATGGCCACGAAATTGAGAAACAGTTCATTAACCGGCTCGGTATTTTAGATTTCTCCTTCAATAAGGTAATTATAAAAATTCCCGTAAGATCCATTCGTAACAGATATATAACGTTCAAAATCGATTATTTGAGCGATCGTTTCACAAGGGAACAATTTTCATGCAATCAAACACACGTACAATTATGTTTAATAAAATCACGAGATTTGTGTTTTACTTTTTTTCATAGAATTTAAAATTAAAAACCATCACTAAAAAAGCTTCAAAGAACTTCAAACGAAACAGAAGAATAGGCAACTGGTGCCTGAATTCAAGGTTTAGTTTCATGTACGGGGAAATAGCAAATCGTATACTTAAGAGTAGCGAAAAAAATGCACGGCTGCAAAGCAAACATAATGGGCCTAAGATCTTTGATGTACATCTACATGTACATGTTGTTTCTTTATTAAAATGTACTCTTCAATATTTCAGGAACGTTTTACAAAGAAATCAAACTGAGATATCTAAAACTCTGTACAATCCCTTGATTAAGTCTGTATTAGTTATCATTTTTGATATTCACTTTCTTCTGCTTTCTTCAGCCATATACTGAATTTTAGTCTATTTCCTTGCAACAAAGTAAAGGGTAAGGCTCAATAATCGACTGTTTA
This sequence comes from Oculina patagonica, assembly GCF_052425735.1. Lineage (NCBI taxonomy): Eukaryota > Metazoa > Cnidaria > Anthozoa > Scleractinia > Oculinidae > Oculina > Oculina patagonica. The sequence continues at coordinate 6,480,310 of NC_135758.1, read as the reverse complement.
ATTATAAAATAAAAACAAATTTCGCTTTCATTGTGAAAATTCATTGACTTTGCTTTTATTTCAAACAAGAATAAAAATGAAAGGAGTACTGTACTAAAAAATTTTGAATAACGAAGTTCTCTTGGCTAAAAAAATGACAACCGAGATTTAATAGCAAAAATTTAAAATGTCAATTGTCGCGAACGGGTTGATCATAAAGACCTCGTTCCATGTACTGTAAAAAATAGATGACTTTTAATAAAATAAATTGGAAATAAAAAAACATTTAAAGAAAATAGGAAAACAATGGTAGACTACACAATACCTGTATCAAAGGGAGAGAGTTTTGATTAAGCTGTTTCAGTCAGCAAACAGCAAAAAAAAAATTGGTTGACGACATTCTATAATATTAAAATCAATCGTTTGTCTCTAATAATACAATAGGCAAGGTAATGCATGATGAAAAAGAACGGCACTTAAAACGGGGAAAAAATAATGAAGAAAGAAGACAAGAATATTTATTTCGTTAGAACAACGTTTGAAGTTGAATACTAACCTGGGTGGAAAGGAAAAAACCGTGCTTCGGACGTCAGAGGAATTCTCTATATCTTCGTGAAAGCTTCGAATTTGTGAGCTTTGTCTTTGTGGCAGCTTTCAAATTTCAGAGCGGTGTGGAAAAGCCAGATGCTTGATTGACTGAGAAAAATTCTAGACGTTTCGATTACCCGTCAGGAGAAATTTATCGCTTCTTTTTAACAGAAATGATTTGCAGTTTAAACGAATTATCGCCGTGCTCTCCGCCTAGCAGTGTTCAGCTATTGAGGTGGTTCAACAAAGAGCATAATATATCTGTCTGAAGATTGCTTATTTGTCTCCATTCTAGAAAAGGGGATAGGCACAATTCTTACACAAGATGCAGGTACCGCGGTGGTGGTACCAGTCAAACACAAAGGAAATTCAACCATTGAAACAACTGGCTGTGAAAAGAAAACATTTTCCACGTAAACATTTACTTAGGTGCAGCGAAGGAGCCTTTTGAAAGAGGAAAATCTGTAAACTACTGTGTTTAACCATATGCTCGTCATTGAACTCGAGAAGCCATTCGAATTCTCATAAAAGGAACTCGCTCACGAAAGAATTTGGAATAACTGTTATTTCAAAGGGGCGACATTCAGTCAGCCACAGAACGTATTACAGCTAAAATATTCCTCGCTTCCATAAAACGTTTTAAAAGCATAAAATTAAGAGAGAATTTTAGTCCGTAAAGGCTACCAAGCATATCTTAACACAATCACAGAACTGAAACAAAATCACCTTAACACACAAAAAAAGTTTTCGATTTTCACAACTGAATAAATCATATTGAAGATTCGAAGTATTTGAAGAACAACGTACAGAATAATTCGCTTCAATGTCACTTATGTACTGTTCTTTAGTACTTAACGTTGTTTTACATTGACGCGTAAATGAGAGTGAGCGAATTAGAAGAGAGCAGAAGTCATTGATACGAGCACGAAGCAAAGTAAATAACGCGGCTTATTTACTGGTAATGCACTGTCTCTTTATATTGAAATAATTTCGAAGGGAAAATTCTCAGATGGTGCCTTCTTTCAGAATTGAATTGCGGGTCAAAACAAAATAAAGAATGAAAGTATTGGCGCAGTTCAAAATCGAGTTTTGTGTATACAAGTTACGAAAGAGTAATTAAATACCTGTAAAGAAAAAAAATTGAACACCAGTACATTTTTAATGTATTGTTGCTTAAGTTGGCAACAAAAGAAAAAGACAGCACAGAGGGAAGGCTAACACGTACTGCTATAAAGATTTATCTGCTGCTTTATCTCTAATAAAACTTACACATGAAAACTACTATGTATTAACTGTCTCAAAAGAAAATCGTTTTTAAATTATAAATAAGAAACCTTACAACATTTGTCTCAAATGTTATCGGTCATCGTGTCTCTTGTATTGTAGGAGAGCTCAAAACTCAATCTTTGGTAAATTGAAGTTAAAAAACTCCAAAGAAATATACAATTTCTTACTTAGAAATTATAAAATGAATAACGTTGACCACATTCCCGTTTTAATTTTGTCACCTACGGCATCATATATACAAGGCATTGATGCCATAAATACTAATTAAAAGCACGATCGTTCATTTCATGAAATAAATAATGTAAGAAGTTGCCGTTCACGCACCAAAAGCTGCCCGAGAAGTTAGGCGAAAAGTTGTACGAAGAAAAAAGCGCTTCCTAAAGGAACCTTTGCTTTGAATTCGTTTTAATTGTTTTCGAAATGATTTCAAGACATTTGATCTGTGGCTTACTTCACTCCGCTCAAAATGGCGTCGTGAAGTAACTGAACTGAAATATACAATAAAAAACTTATCTTAACTAGCTTTACTAGAAAAAAAGAATATTTCACACCGCAACAAACTCGTATTTTAGCCTTAATCGATCCCTCTAAAAAATTAACATCCACTTGAACACAGAAGAGTGAGAGGCAAACATAACTTCTTCTTAGACCGGCTCAATCAAGAATCTAACAATTATGTTTCGTAACTCATTGTTCTTTGCAATAAAACGACTAAAGTACACAGTAAAAGAAATATTAGTATTAAATCATTTTTTTAACGGTTTCGTTCTGACATTGTCCGCTAGATCTTATTTCAAAACGCACAAAGACCTGTAGTCGAACAGCCCTGTTGTTTACCATGTTCGATTTTGTGAAATAGCATGTTCATATTTAACGGCGAGCAAGCAATGTTAAATCAAACTGGCTCATAAGTTCTCGTCTTTACCGAACTTAGAACAAAACTAAAGAGCGATCTTCTTATCTGGCAATATAGATGTTCCTTTCTTCTGCCAAAACGTTTTTACTGTTGTTGAATGTTTCAGTATGGAAACTTTAATACGTGAGAGGTGGTTCTTAGGCAGGCGAATACGTTTGTTATTAACCTGCAAATATGGCAATATAACATCTACTTCGAATCAAAATTTTCGACTGATCAAGAATGAAGGTTATGCGTAACAAAAACTTAAAATAAAAAGTGATCTTGCCAGAAAGCTTTGCTCAATACTGCAATTTTCTTTTTTTTGTATTTGGTGATATTTAGGCTGATAGAACTCTCCCTATATAATAATCGCTTCAGTGGTGACCATATATACTCCTCAATTCGCGTATCTTAAAATAATTAAGAAGAATTAACTTTCCATTTCGTAAGAAAACAACATGAAGAGACGTGATTTGCGATACCTAAAATCTGCTGTTTAATTTTGATTTCGCTGTTTCGATTCACACGAACTGATTGTTTTAGTTATTGCAAGTAAACAGAAACCTCTGTATTTTTACAGAATTGACAAAAATGTGTTAAAGACATTTTTAGCTCGTAGACAATCAAAATGGGTAGCGAATAATTACATAATAACTGCCATGAAAAAAAGTAGAAATCGCGCTTAAACGTTGGAAGAAGACAAACATACTCCAAGCATTGATAAAAGTAAAACGAACATCGCGAGAAAGACACCTTTAGTGGTCCTCTGTTCACACAGTTGAAAGCTGCGAGAATGTGACATCAGTGAAATCTATTTTCTGGTGCCAGTGACTAAAGCGACAGGTAAAGTATAAAGGAAATTTAATTTACCAGTTGAATACAAGATTAACTCGAACTATACTCGACTGACGTGAGTCCGATCTATAGTGTTGTTGAATGTACGTGGTGACAGCAAAAAGGCACTGAAATCGACCACCTGTTTGAGAAACGAAACCTGTCAAATGAGAATAATTTTCTGACGTTCCTTGCTTGAGAAGAAGTTAATTTTGTCGTCGTTGTTGTGCAAGTTAAGTAGATGACACAATAGAAAACCGTCTTGAAACGCAGAGGTTAAAAAGAAACTGTGGATAGCGCTGAAACCAGAGAAAAAAGAGCAAAGCGAGAAATAAGCGGTTAAGGTTGTTTAGAGTGGTAAGATTTTCATGTTGTCTCCATTTCGTCTGAGATTTTCTGCTTGAATTGCTTTAACAATTAGAAGTGAATTGAAAAATGACTTAGAATAAATATCCTTATACGACCATATGGAAGGAATATTGTTTGGTATATAAAGCGCGAAAACTCTTTTCAACCAAATATAAAAAAGCGTATATTGTGAAGAATATAAAGAAAATATGTGGAAATATCGCAGACTTCTTTTTACTCGTGAAAGAAATTACTTTATAAAAGGGCTATTAATAGCACAATTCATCCAATTCAACCCATTTCATAGATCCATTGATGTTGCATATTAAATTCAAATGAACAGATTCTAAATTTGAACACTGCTGCTAAAGCTGGTATTACTAATTGCGCTTGAAGAAAATAAAACAATCAGACTCGAGATCTTTGCGAGTACAACAAAAAAGTGCTTTACTTTCCCACCTAGTTTACACTTTATTTCTTTGAAAGCGATAATTTTTTATTCGTCCTTCTTGTGGTTGCACAAAATCTTTCAACGTACTACTATTGTGTGGCTACCTAAGAACATACAATAAATTAACGAGAAGCCTTTCCTAGCTGCCCTTTCGCTTGTATCTGAATATATTTCCCATACCAATAAAGCAAGTAAAATGCTTTAAATAATAATAAAAAAAAGTCTTGAAAACTCCTGGTCGAAGCATAATTTTACTAGTAAATTTTATCACGAAAACTGATTGAGTCCAACGAGACAAAACTGATCTTTTATTAAATAGTCTGCCACTTCTACCACCATCGCGGGAAGCAAAACAATTTAAATTCTACTTAAAACTAATTTTATGCCCGTTTTCGCTAATCAGCAATATAAATACTAAAATTACATGGCGTCGAAATTTTGCCATATACCTGACTATAACTAGAAATCCTTCTACGTTCTAACTGTACAAAGCGTTTACTTCTTGGAAAAAATGCGAGAAATCCTTATTGAAGAGCTTGAAACCGAGGCATTAGAGCAACCGACTAAAAAAAATAGACCCGCAATATACATCATAATTATTTTTTACTTTACTGCAATCTTCATAATGCGAGCTGTATTTTCTTCATTACAGTGTGAGAAGTCATTTTTAAAGTGATGAATTGCTTAGAATTGCTTAAGAGTGTTTCCTCATGGTTCACTACAGGGACGCAAAATAACGGGCCGTTTTACTTTTGCTAAGCTAGGCAAGGAGGCGTAAGGACGCGAGAATGAAATAATAGAAGATTGCAAATTAGTATTTTCTAATTGAAGGGGCGTTACTTACATTGTCATAGTTGGAATACGTTTTGCTAGCACAACAAAGCGAAGACTGAAACATTCATACAGAAAGATTCTTTCTGGATGTTTATTGCAACAACCGGAGTTAATTTCTACGTGACTCGTGCTAAGGCCTGCCCCCCCGTTTCTACAGCACCGTGTAAAAGTAATTGAACAACTGTTGTCCACAAAGCAGGTGCGTCACCTTGACAAATACGAAAGGAGCGTTCACTTGCCTTGAAATTGCAATTGTTTCTATCACAAACGGCCACTTTGCCCTCCAGCAAAATAGTTCATATAAACAGTTTTGTTCGGAGACCCAATCAAAAGGCCATGAGTAACAATAACATTTTTCTGTGATTTCAGCGCTGCCGAGGAAATAAATAAAGCAAACGAAACCCGATCGCACGTAACGAACAGGCGATTTTTCAAGATGTCAAACGCTTTCTTCTCCGCTCCGCTATTGAATGTTGATAACATCACCCAGCCATCGAACTCAATTGACACACAAATATTTGGAAACAGAATGGTCATTTAATATCTTAAAAGCAGGAGAAAACGGCAACATCAATAAGCGACATTTGGAAATTGTTTAATGAAGAAAAAGCCATGTCAGATTTCAATGTGGCTCGGCCACTGGAATGGATTTACCAGCGTTGACGCTTTCACCAGGGAAAATACGCCTCTCCGACAGCCCAGGACAATGACAAAATAGGCAATTGTTTCTCGGATGAAGGCAAAACAACACTTTCCCTTTTGGCGTTTTGACAGCTGCTAAAAAATGCATTATACCTGTTTTCAGGAAACGCGACTATCACAAAAACATGTGCAGGGCACCGACATGACAACGGCTATAGGCAGCTTCAACAGTAAAAAAAAAATAAAAAAAAAAATAGAGGAAACAAGTAAACCATCTAACAAGAGCATGGCCCAGGGAGAATACTCCTTACGAAAGCTCTTTTAAAGTACAACCTGAAATGTTAGTTATTTTGCTAGCAGATAATTTTTCCCGCATGTTAGGCGTGTGTTCTTTAGTTGACGAAAGAAAAATGGACAATGTCTGATACTCAATAATTCGGTTTTTCCACACTGAGCATAGCTTCACTTGACATTCTGTCAATTCAAACAACCTTTGTAGCCAGGAGATTACTCCAAACTGAACAAGAAATCCCGAACGAAATTATCAAACGCTTCCATTTTAATTAACTATAACGTTTAACTGCGAATAGATGCTGAATGAATGAGAATGAACTACATTATTAGACGCCACATCCGCAAAATATAAAACATATGATTTGTTCTTCATTTCTAGACTGTGAGAAGAAAGAATCTCAAAAATTAAAAGTTGTCTGCTCTTCCAGGAATTTTTCCGAGGTTAAAAATTGGTTTTGAATCGACGTTTCGACCAGTTTCTCTGGTCTTCTTCAGACTCGATATAAAATTAAAAAGGCCAGTACGGGAATTCCAATTTTGAGCTTATTTTCAAAGTGCGAAATTTTAGAGTTGCTAAGGTAATGTCCATGTACGAACTAACTATAAAAGCAAAGAGAAAGCGACTAAACCACTGCAAATTTGGTTATTAAAAGGAAACACGTTTTCGCTGGGGTCTCATGTTACCCTTAAGAGTTTTCAGCCGCGGGAGATGGTTATAATAAAGTTTTATTTTTATGTCGGCACTTGTGAATTGCTGGCTTAATTGGCTAAAATAGATTGCCCCAGAGTTTTGACCAATAGATTTAGTTTTGGCAAGCCGTATTCCACGTGCGAGACCAACTCTTAAGATTCAAGAGCCTCCCAAAGAAATGCAAACTGAGTTCTGGATAAGAGCCAGGGAAGACGAAAAAATAGCTACTCTAACAGAAGTGCTTCCTACCTTAGCAGTGCTGTAGGAGGTGTAGGCGGCGGCTTTTTTAAAATGTTAGTTGACTTGAAGTGGTTTCGAAACAAACGTGGACTTCCTTTTTGAGTTCGTGCTCCACTGTGCTGCAAGGAAAACGGGAAATCGTGCTAGAAAGATAAGTATCTGATTTAAATATAACTTGTGACATGTGCCATTCATAAATCATTACGAAACCCACTTTTAAAAGGGCGCGAGATGGAAAACCTTTTAAATGTTAAATTTTGCGGTTTCATCAAAAGAACATTTGAACTTGAAATTTCTCGTAAGACTGTCGGCTAAAACGATTCACAGTTGGAAAAATACAAATTGAAAACTGTTCGTGTTCCTGAGGTCATTTGCAGTTCTCCAAATGCGGCTAAAATGGCCCCAAACTGTCTAAGTCAACATAGCTGCCCAAATTAGCAGCTGACAAAGCAACGGCAGCATTAAAACTTTTAAGCGAAACAAAAGCCTGCTTTCCCAAACAATGAAGACTAGACACATTCGGTTAGTCCCTGTCACACAGAAAAGTCAACTTTCTCTTTAAAACTTATGGGATGTGTATTTTTCTTTTATGTTTCAACAAGGGACAACTTGAAATTTCAAGAAGGCTTGCCAACGACTAAAAGGCGGTCGGGACGACGGCCACAAGGTCCGTTTGCCAAAAAGCTAATTTGCGTTAACTTTAAATCCAGCGTATTGAATTCGTGTGCACGGGGAACAAAATATTGTGGCAGTTTACCAAACGAAGCTGTGAACAGGAAATTCTCGGCAAACTGTAAATACAGTTTACAGAGCCGAGGTGTAAAGACCACGCGGTCTATTGTTGAGTTCCTTTTGTCCCAAAACACAAACACAATGGCGGTCTGCTAACTGTAACTACACGCTTCTTTCACGTTTTAGATTACTCTTTAATTTTGTTATGAAAACAAAATGCACGCGTCTTGTCGTGAACAAATATCTCATTCAGCCGGCACAAAAGGAAATTACACTTTCTAAAGCCGTTTATTTTGCTTCGATTAGTGAGCTAATTTCGCTGGAATTTTGCAGTACTTCTGGGATAGATCCTGCCTTTTCCATGTTCTCAAGAACTACGTTGAACTGAGATGCGTTTCGAGAAAATCGTTACAAGATCGCTGTCAAATTTTGGGTACTTTTCAAAATGGGAACTTTCCAGCTGATGTCAACAAAGATTAATTCGTTTTCCTTTCATAAAACGCCATGACTTTTGAAGATAAACTTTCCGATTTACTTTACTCCTCGTAATGGCTTCCTAAAGGCGTATTACATTTCTTTGATTTTATTCTAAACGATGGCATTGTTTTGTTATTTCCTTCCCCTGCACATCCTAAGTGGACAAGTGTGAGGAAAAAAATCTACAGTAATTTCTTGCTATAAAAACAAACAACAAAGATCTCGTCTTAACAATCATGTTGACTGAGAATGGCTTCCCGAGAAGCCAATGAAATCTCCTGTACGACATCAAATGGGTTTCAAAGTTTGCACAACGCAAGTTTATTAATCGGACATTTCCACTTTACAAACATAATACGAGGCTCTACATGAATCAATGCAAGCATTAAAAGGGACAACTGAGTACACACTGTATTCACTTTATTTCCATTTTGTTCAAAACAGTACAATTTTTATATTTCTAAAGTGCACAATGTTGGGAGAAAACAGGAAAAAGTAGAGTAGCCATAACAACAACAGAAGTGAATAAGTTTCTAAAGGAGGTTAAAGTTTAGCTGACTAAATGTATGTGAGAAACACCAAAATCACTTTAAATCGAGTCCATGTAGCTAGGCGATTTCATGATATCTACAAAAATAAATAAAATAATAAAACGATAGAAACAAACGAGGGAGCGAGCGATGAAGCAATACTTGCTCCTCGGCAAACTGAGCTCAGGACGACAGAGTGAGATCGCTGCCTTTACCAGCCAGGCAACTAATCACGAACACGAATGAAAAACAAGCAAGGGCAAAGAGAAACACATGAAATACATGAATACTGAGGTGAAAGCCTGCGAGGAAAACACAATCTACACAACAAAGATCAACAAACAGCTTCACAAAATCGAAGATTAATACAAGCATTCAAAAAGTAGTCGTTATTTGTCCGTGAAATGGCAACGAGCTTAGGGAAAGATTACCAAGGGAGATAAGCCGATTTGAACTTAATGAAGAGCTATATAAATCCATTTAAGTTAATCCGTAGAAACCGATCGACAAGATAAACAAAAGATCAAGAAAGATTAAAGAAGGATATCACTGCAGATCGAGAACAAACTCATCCTTTAAAACAAAAGCAAAATACGTAAGCACGTTATGAATGTAGTCACCTGTATATGCAATATGGATGATTGTCGATAATGTATTTGCAACTAGTCGACCTACTTAAAAAATGCAAATCACTGAAATAAGGAACTTCTTTACTGATAGAAAAAAGAGCGCTCAGTGCAGTTATATTGTCACAACTAGCGTTTTCTTTCCTTTTTTGTGTTCCTTTTTACTTGAAATTTCAATGATAAAGGCGAGATAATTTAAATACTTTATAATAATAAAAATAAAAACAGCAGTTTATAATTTAGGCGGGCTCATCAATCGCTTTCACGCAAATGCGGTATTGTTTACTCACCAAAGAACGGGAAGCGGCTTACGAAAGAAATTATTTTGATGTGAATGGTTTCCGTAACAGCAAAGCTAATGCTAGTCTCCGGTATCACAACATAGTAGCATCGATACAGCTATAATTAGAGGTGTAAAAGACACGTGCGCAGGCTGGTAAGGAGTCTTCGTTTGAGAAACAAATCTTTGGAAGTAACTGATGCGGGCGAGAAAACTTTCATACAGGGAACAACAATGAAACTTAACAGTAGCCTTCACACTAGTACAAATATTGTTTAATAAAACTTTGCACATTTAGTGAAAGTATTTTTGCCTGTGTGATAAATTCTAAACAGTTACTATTGCATAGTCGTTGTAAAATACACGCACCGACAAAAACATTTTTAGAACTTTGTACCTTGTTTTATCTATAACAACTCATAATTCGTGAAGTGTGTGTGTGTGTGTGTGTGTGTGTGATTTTTGTCGTCTCCTTCTCCAAAAATAACCACTGTTAGTGTAGCAGATAGTTTTGTAAAAGAACTGTTAATGCTCTGTACTCTCGTTGTTGTTTTGCTTTCAGGGGGCCATGTTGAAGTTCTATAACAATGAAATTTTCTCGTTTAGAATTGAGTTTTATTTAATGCAAAAAGTCCTTCAGTGTTGTTTGAGACCCCAGTTTGCCAAAATAGTATGAAAATAAAATCGGAATCAACTGGCTCGTCCAATAAGCAGTACAGTTAAAGGAAGCTTTAAATTTATTGGTACATGTTTACATATATCATCTTCGGCTACAAAGATAACATCAAGCCGGTCATTTCCACCGACTGATTTACTCCTTTGGCTTGAAATCCTTTTTAATCGAAGGTCCGCCGTTTGCAGATTTGATGTGTGACACATGTTGGATATTTTGGACTAGTAGGATTTGATGTTAAGATACCAATTTTGTGTCTCCCTTCCTGTTATGTGCTGTATAAACTGTAAGTGACGATGTGATTCTGTCATCGGTACTCTATAAAATTGTAAATTATATGCCACGTCGGTTTTTTATTCAGGTTTTTATGTTCTCTTTTGGCTGTCTGGAGTCATATGATGTCTATGAGAACCTAAGGAACGGACCATTTTCCTTTTGGAGTGGCGGGGGAATGGGGGGATCTTTTTTTTTTTCAAGACAAAAAGGCAATCTTTTCTTTGTCGTTGTCTGTGCAAACAATTTTTTCGGACGGCATCTTCCTGCAGACAAGGTTGGTTGATTGTTAAAACAAAACTTAAGTACTGTTCCTCTTTATTTGAGCTTTTCTGTTCTTGCAAACAATTTTTTTGAGTCATTAGTGGTCATCAGCGTACCAACTGAATGGCGACATTGCCCAAGCTTTATTTGTCTTTAGAAGTTTGCAATTTGATTGGATGAAAAACAATAGTATTGCTATGTTTGCACGAGAGGTTTATATTTTATAATAAAATTTTTTTTCTTTGTTCTCATCAGTGTTTGCAGTTGAAAGAAGCAACTGAAACAATGCATGTCGAAGACCTGAAGAAGAAGATCCTGTGCCTACCAGGCCCATTTTGCAATCGTGTATATAGAACTTGTTCGTCGACCTCGAGACTCAGCCTTGAACTAATGACGCAGTGTTTCCAAGAGTTGGACAGAAGAAAATCGCTTGGAACTGCAAAGAAAGTGCACAAGTCTATTAAATTTTATAAAGCGATCCTATCAACTCTTGTTGATTTAGAGCACTACCTTGGAAGCTCTCAATTTGTCACTTGACGAGTACAGGTTAAATCTTTTATAGTCCCAGAGAGCTAAGATACTTGCGCATCACCCAGTAGAGCAAGAACTGATGGCATTCCTTATGCAAGACGGAGTGACAATGTTAGAAACCTAGTTGCTATAACGTTTCACTTACAAGTAAAAAAAAAATGATATTTAGATCCGATATTCACGTACCAATTTGATCTGGAACAGTGAATGAAGAGCAGCTATCAAAATGCCACAGGAAATTTCTATTTATTTATTTTTTTGTTTATTTATTAATGAGCCCCCACCCCACTCCTAGCTCTGTCATGGATGATGGCTGCAAGAGCTGTTCCCTCTGCTCCTCATAATTATTTTATACAGTTTTAAGTATTTTTAATTCTCTTTTTTTCATATTTTTTATATCTGCTCATCATAAATTTTATCTTTATATAGCTTTAAGTATTTTAAATTCTCTTTAAATATTTTCTTAATATCTAATTATCACAAATATTTTATATAGCTCTAAGTATAAGTATTTTAAATTCTCTTTTTACATATTTTTAATACCTATTAATTGTGTCCCCAAATTAGTATGGGATTTTCCCAGGCTAAAAAAGGACTATTAGAAAAAGAAATATTACATGGGAAAGTTAATTTTAGTTTCCCCGAAAATTGCTACTTGGATCGAACCCTCTCCCTAATATTTACATTCCTCCATTCCCCTCCCCTTTCTTGAGGTCTGATTTTCGGCGGGCCTGGAGCTTGATTAACACAGACATATACTTTCGCAAAAAAAATAGTCTCAATTTTGCGTTTGTTTTAGGTTTTGGTCATTTGTAAAGGAATAATCCATAATGTGGAACTATTAACAGCTTGTAGGGGTTTGTATTAAAAACAAAAGCGCTAGAGCGATCCGCGCGTGGACGGTCCTGAAGGGTGGCTGATACCTTAATAGAGTTTTAAGGGTAGTAACATTGGTTAAAATATTAGCTGTGCACTTTGGTACATTGAAGTTTCGTAGCGTTCTTTTCGTTAGTGTTGATTATAAGGGAAATGTAGATTAAAAATAAATTTTTGGTGTAAGAATTTTTTTTTAAGTTAGACCCACGTATTATCCGCCGAAGACGAAGGCTTGAGGCGAATAACAACCTCAGAGATTTGCATAATTCTTCATAGCATACGAAAGCGGAGTTCAATAATTGTTTTATTATTCATTCAAAATATTTCCTCAAATCTGAAAACACAAAATGAATTGAAATGGGTTCTCACTTCGGCATAAATTCAGTGTTTTGCAAAACAGTGGCAAATTCCTCCATTGTTGCTGGATTTTGGATGTTTCTGACTGGAAGATAAGCTCTAAATAACAACCGACTTTCCTTCGAAGCCTTTTTGTGTTTTTGCTGTCTTAATCGTCTCATAATTTGAAAAAGGTTTTCGTCGCATAATGTTCAATTCTAGCGACCAGTTACTGTTTGAGCTAGTTCTCACTTCGGCGTAAAACAGTGGCAAATTCCTCCGCTGTTGCTGAATTTTCGATGTTTTGGTCCTGAAAATAAGCTCTAAATCACGAAGGCCTGCCCTCTGAAGTTTTTTTCGTGTGTTTTTTTTTTTTCTGTCTTTATCAAAGTGTAATTGGAAAAGCTTTTCGTCGTAATGTTACAATTGTAGCCACCATTGTTGCGCCAGAAAAATCCATTCAGGCATTACCGCGTGACGTCAGCGATTCTTTTTTGAATGAATAATAATATAATAATAAGAAAAAAATATAGCAAGGCTGATTATACTACGTGAAAAAAGTAGTCTTTGAGAGACACCAATTCGAGTAGAACTGGTAAAGCAGGATTGAAACCGTGGACCCTAATTGTGGCTCATCAGCACGATGTAGCAAATTCCAATAAGGGCGAAACAGCTGTCCGCGGTTGAAATCCGGTTCCATGAGTTCTTGTCGTGTACACATATGGGGAAGCCGGTTGTGGCACTAATTGTGAAAACTCGCTCGGACTCGCCTGGCTCGCCTGGCTCGCCAGCCTCGCCTCGCTACTTTTCACAATTAGTGTCCACAACCGGCTTCCCCATATGTGTTGGGGTCGCAAGAGGCCTTTTTTAACCCTTACACACCAAGTTTTTTAAAAAAGATGTTTAATATACATTTTACGCACAAAATATAGAGCGGCCATTGGTGTGCTAGGAAGAAATTTCAATTGAACAAATATTTTTTCTTAGTATATGCAAAAGATGGCCGCCGCAAGATACTCGTCAGAAGCTTTGCAAGCAATGATGGAAGAAAACCTTCGTGAATTTCAAAGAAACCCGCAAAGAAATTTGTCTTTTTCACTCGCCCACACCGATTTTAACGAATGGCTTAGAGTATGGAAAATGGACATACCCGAAACTGACACAAACAACAAAGATCTTTACATTTTTGCAAGAAAAAACAAGAAAAAGTTTTATGATCTTTTAGTAAGCGAAATTGATGACTTAAAAAGTTAAAAAACAAGCTTTGGACTTGAAGTAAAATTTTCGATAAAAAGAAACAGAGTAACGCAACACATGCACCACTATTTTAGAGAAAGAGAACCGCAATTTTTTACAAAAGACAACAAAGACCAAATAAAGCCAGAGTTTGACAAATTTATTGAAAAAGCAAAGGGAGAAATTGAGGCTTGGTCAGAGAGAGGCTCGGGGTGGGTTATTGAAAGAATAGAAACGGCGTACATTAATGTTGCGCGTTACCAGCCGTTGCGAGGTGGAACTTATTTGCCTTTGCCCCCAAAATTGGCAAACAAGAAAGCAGTTATTAACGTGCAAAACAGGGATAACCAATGTTTGAAATGGGCTTTGAGAGCTGCATTATTTCCGCCAAGAGATGGGAAAAATCCGCAAAGAACAAGTAGATACCCAGTTGACGACGGAATTAACTACAATGGAATCGATTTTCCAACGCCAGTAAAACAAATTGACAAGCTTGAGGCGCAAAACAGCAACCTTGCGATAAACGTGTTTGGCTGGGAAGACGACCGTGTGATTCCGCTCAGAATAAGCAAAAAAGAAAAAGGCATTCCCCGTATTTGTCTTATGTTGATTGAGTCAGGATTAATCCAGCACTACTGTTTTATAAAAAGAGTAAGCGCTTTGTTACATGATCAAAATAAACATCAACATAAAAATCACTTTTGCATGTTGTGCTTGACATGTTTCACAAGAGCAGACTTGCTCGAAAACCACGAAAAATATTGCAATGGAGTTAACGGCAGGCCAACAAGAATAGAAATGCCGGAAGAGGGGAAAAACACCCTTTATTTTAAAAACTATCAAAAACAAATGAAAGTGCCTTTTGTAATTTACGCCGACTTTGAGGCATTGTTAATAAAGATGCAAGGATGTAAACGCGAAACGCCCGAGGACCGCCAGAAGAGAAAAGATCTTGGTGAAGATCTGGAAGACTTAGAGCCAAAAAGCTACACAGAAAAGACAGAACAGCACGAGGCGTGCGGATTTGCTTACACAGTTGTAAGGAGTGACGGTAAACACGAAAAACCCGTGGTTTACAGAGGCGAAAACGCAGTTGAAGTGTTCCTAAAAAGGCTTTTAATCGAAGAGGAAAAAATAAGGAATGAATTGTCAACGCCAAAACCGCTAAAGATGAAATGGGAAGACTGGGTAAACTTTAAAAACGCCAAAAACTGCCACATTTGTGAAAAACCGTTGAAAAAACAAAACTTTTTGGACTCGTTACCGGTATGGATGGGAAATAATGAGGAGCTTAATTACTTTGGGCAGCTACACAAAAATTGTTTTTACAAAAAGGAAAAAACAGCGCAAAGCCTGGATACCGAGTATCACTATGAGCTAAAAAAGTTGGAAAAAGAAACACACAAAATAGCCTCAAAAAACCAAAAAAATTGTTTAGCTTGCCACAAGACGCTTATTCACCCTAACTACAGGGATGTAGTAAAGGACCACTGTCACATAACAGGAAAGTTCCGAGGAGCCGCGCACAACGAGTGCAACTTGAAGTTGAGAATAAAACCAAAAACTGACCAAATACCAGTTGTATTTCACAACTTGAGGGGCTATGATGCTCACCATTTAATGCAGAAAATGTCAAAAATTTCAAAAGAGTCAAAGAAAGAGGTAAAGTGTGTCGCAAACAACATGGAAAAATACATCACATTTTCACTTGGGGGTTTAAGGTTTATTGACAGCTTGAACTTTCTAAAAGGAAAGCTTGAAAAACTTGTAGGGGCGGTACCGAAGGAGTTATTAAATATAACAAAGGATTTTTCGGGATCTGAAGAAAGCGAAGAATGTTTTGAACTTCTTTGCAAAAAGGGAATCTATCCTTACGAATACATGGACTCATGGAAAAGATTTAAAGAAACAAGTTTGCCAGAAAAAGAAAAGTTTTACAGCAAACTCTCTGACGAGCACATAACAGATGAAGATTATGCGCACGCGCAAAAAGTGTGGAAAACCTTTGGCTGCCGAAATCTTGGGGACTACCACAATTTGTATGTACAAACAGACGTGACTCTATTAGCCGACGTTTTTGAAAACTTTCGAAAAAACAGTCTTGAGAAGTACGAGTTGGATCCCGCCCATTATTACACGTTGCCAGGCCTTTCTTGGGACGCACTCTTGAAAAAGACAGGAGTAGAGCTTGAGTTACTCACAGACTATGAAATGCATCTCTTTATCGAAAGGGGAATAAGGGGCGGGATTTCGATGGTAAGCAAGAGATACGCAAAGGCTAACAACCCATATGTTGAGGGATTTGACCCGAGTCAGCCAAAAAAATACATAACTTACCTTGATGCGAATAACCTTTACGGATGGGCAATGAGCAAGCCGCTTCCGAAAAGTGGTTTCAGATGGAGAAAGGTTATGCCAACAGAAAAAGAAATAATGACAAAAAAAGAGTTTGCAAAATCTGGATGGATTTTAGAGGTGGACTTAGAATATCCGAAAGAGCTGCATATTGCCCACACCAGTTATCCATTGGCGCCAGAGAAAAAGAAAATAAACAAAGAAATGTTTTCACCTTACCAAAAGAAAATAATAAAAAATCTTGGCTTGAACCCGCCAAACACTGAAAAGCTTGTTTTAACTCTTGAAAACAAAAGCAATTATGTCTTGCATTACCGAAACTTGCAGTTTTATTTAAAACAGGGAATGAAACTCAAAAAAGTGCACAGGGTCTTAGAGTTTGAACAGGAATGCTGGATGGAACCCTACATCCGGATGAACACAGAATTTAGAAAAAAAGCAAAGAACGACTGTGAAAAGAACTTACCCAAGGATATGAACAACTCGGTTTTTGGAAAAACAATGGAAAACTTGAGAAATCGTGTAGACATAAGAATAGCGCGAAGCGACGAAACAAATAAAATAAGGAAATTAGTTTCAAACCCATTGTATTCAAGGCATGTAATGTTTTCAAACGACCTAGTTGGAATAGACATGAGAAAAAGTAAGCTTTTTCTTAATAAACCGGTCTACACAGGCATGACTATCCTTGACGTAAGCAAGCTATGCATGTATGACTTCTTTTACAACCATCTGAAAAAAAAATATGGAGAGCGTTGCGAGCTTTTATACACAGACACAGACAGCCTTTTGCTTGAGATAGAAACAGAAGACGTTTACGCGGACATGGCCGAAGACATTGACAAGTACGACACATGCGACTACCCAAAAGAGCATTCACTTCATTCAAACAAAAACAAAAAGGTGTTGGGAAAAATGAAAGACGAATGCGCAGGAAAACTAATTTCAGAGTGTGTTTGTTTGAGGCCAAAAATGTATTCAATACTGACAGAAGACAAAAAAAATATAAAAAAGGCAAAGGGAGTAAAAGAGTGTGTGACACAAGAGAAGATAGATCATGAAGACTACAAAGATACACTTTTTCAAAACAAGGAAAGCTTTCACGAAATGCACATGCTAAGGAGCTATGCCCACGAGATGCATTCTATAGTGGTAAACAAAAAATCGCTTTCGCCATTTGACTCAAAGCGATGGATAGAGGAAGATGGGATAAACACTTTGGCATATGGGCACTATCGGATGGGTGCGGAGCACGAGAGCGAAGCTCTTGCAGAGAAGGGGCAAAAAAAAGAGCCCACCGCCTCATAAAAGGGGGTGAAAAAACTAACTAGCCGCCAAGCAAAGGTCTCTCTAGAGTGCTTTAATAAATAAAAAGCCACTCAGGAGTGCCCAAGGGGCACCGGCACGCACCCGTGTGAGAAAAGAAGGAAGTGACAGCAACGACGCAAAAAACAAGAAGACAAAACATTTTTTTTGCTGTACCGAAAAGGGGCAAGTGTTTAAATGACTCGCTGAACAATAAAAGAAGTAGCAACGCCGGCTGCAACGCCAGAAATTCCCATAAAAAAGGTTCGTATTTTTGTTGCAGGGGGCTGGGGCCCCGACATAAACAGAACGTTTATAGCTTTTCTGAGCCCAAGGGGCTCAAGCACTAAGTGCTTGGTGGTAACTGTGTATTTGGAGGAATAATAAGCAATTCTTCACGCACAAAGCCGCGCTTTGGACCATCGTGCAAGTAATAAAGCACTGGCTGATCAGGTTTAGTAACAGACCTTTCGATGCTGTAGACTTTTAATGACCAAATCGGATCTGTTGCCCTTTTTACGCCGCCTTCTAGCTCGCCAGGTTGGAAGAGATAGCGCACATTAACGAGAGAGGGGAGTTTTTTTTCTTTCAAGCCAACAGGCCTTGTATATTTTGAGGACGGTTTGGACGAAACAGCCTTTTCTTTGATTGCAGCAGCAGGTTTCTTGCCAGTAAGACTGGTTACTTCGTTGTTCAGAGCGGCAACAACTTCGGGTAGCCTTTTTACCCACGCTGTCGACCGCTGGCCAGATGGCAGGGTCATCTCGACACCGTACTGATAACCAAACAGGCGCCCTGCCAGTGTTTGATTAAAACGTTCAACAATAGCTTGATCTCTGTGAATGTTAACACGCCCGCGTCTAATATAGGTTTTGTGATTTTCCATTTCTTTGGTAACAGCTCCCATGAATTCGCGACCAGGGTCAACTTGAAGCATCTGTGGCCATTTTAGTGCACTTCGCCTGTAAATTGTCTGAAAACCTTTTGCAACCTCAGTTGAATCTTTGGAGGTCAAAGGCTCGGCCTCTTTGAAACGGCTGGCAACGTCAACAACAGTCAGCGCGTATTTGTAAACTTTTCGCCCTCTCGGCAGTTTGTCGTGTGGCAGAAAAAGAAGGTCCGCCTGGTGGACCGCGTTAGGGGTAGAAACATCGAATTTTGGGCGAGGAACGTATCGTGGTGCCGGAAGGTAGATCTGCCAAAGGGCCTGCTTAACTAGCCACTTTTTTGCGGCATCTTCGGAAACCTTGGCCGCCTCGGCTAATTTTTTTATCGCGACAATTCCTTTCCAGTAGCCCTGGGGGCTATAGTAGACTTTCGAGATTTTCTTCGAAAAGTTTTGCTCCGCAAAAATCTTTGCATCCATGCGTATACAAGAAAAAAAAGAAACGTTTAAAGAAACCGAAAGGCAGCGTACCCAAGAGCAAGAGCGCCTGCGCCAACGAACATAAGTTCACCTTGTTTCTGCTGCTCACTTGGCTGATAGAAATCAGAGAACTTGGGTTCTTTCGGAGGAATCATTTGTTTGTCAGGATGTGCCTGGTTGTAGAGTTTGAAAGCGTAGTCTGTGTTCGTAAAGTTTTGTTTCGCTTGCTGTTTGATCTCATTGTTGGTTTCGATCCAGTCGAGAAGCTTCGTGCGGTCGCGAGAGTACTTCGCGTAAGCTGCCTGGTAAGCCTCGAGAGCTTTGTCGTGTCTTTCTTTTTCTTTCAAAGCGGCGTCATCTCCGCCACCCAAAGCTCGAGCAAGATAGTTGCCGCCAATGAAAGCAGCAGCGTTCAAGATAGCTCCGCCAGCCATAATCGCTACGCTTGCCATTGTGTGTTTTTGTTCTTATATTAAGATATTTTTTTTAATTGGTGGGGAGAATTTTCTGGTCCTCGAGATACTGTTTAAGTGCAACGCTGCCAGCCATGACGGCTGTGAACTTTACATAGTTCATAAAACTGCTGCTTGGGTCGGATGTGAAGTTTTCTTTTACAACTTTTTTGGCAGCCCAGCCGATTCCGGCGGCAAGGCCAGTGAGAGTCGCGGCATCCATGAGTGTTTTTACGAGTTTGTTGTCAGACATGGTGTTTGTTATAAAATAAAAATAAATATTTAAATTGAAAAATAATTTTATGAATTCTTTTAATCTCATCAAAGAGTTCTAATAAAAAAAAAGTTAATTGCTGAAGTCAGAAAGTAAAACAGAAATCACTTTCTTTAAAACTTTAGTTGGTCAAACACATCATGCCACATGGAATTAAAGATTTTTTTCATTTCAGCACACATCAAACTTTTTGCTTCTTCAATCTTCTCTTTTCTTTTTTCTTCATTTTCTATTTTTTCATACTCTTTTTCAAGTTTTATAAAATCCTCATACTGCCTGTTTAAACTTTCCACAGTTTTTTCATCAATAGCAATAAAATTTTTTAATTCTTCTGGTTTCAGCTGGTTAAAAAAGGCTTTTGTCCCTTCCAAAGCAGCTGTTGCTCGTGCCTCATCTTCTTCGAAGAATTTCCCAAAGAACTCGGCACAGTGACCCAACAAAACAAAGCTTCCAAAATCCATTGGGTCAGGCATAGTGTATGTCTTCGTGTCGGTCATCGTGTTTTGTATACTTTAAAAAATCGAATGTTTAAATGAAAATTATTTAATAATTTTTTTAATCCATCGGACGGATTCCTCTTTTTGAGCCATTTTGGTTTGTTGGTTGCGGAATTCTAGAGCCCGTTTGGCGCGTGTCTGAAGAACGCGTTGCAACCCTTCCAATACTTTCTGCTGTAACTTGTGTGTCATCAGTTATAAGAGTTGGCGGAGCTTTAAATGTCGGACTTCTTTTTTCGTTTATAAAGGCTTTTATGTCTTCGCGTTTCACATAAGTTGTAACGATTGCAACGCCGATACCAAGCAAAGATATCCATTGATTTGTGGTGAGACCGCTTGATTGCGGCTGAGGCTCGGTCGGAGCTGGTTCCGTTACGGCAGGTGGTGTTACATTTCGCTTTGCAGCCGCAGATTTCTTTTCCTTTTCTTTTGCAATTATTGCAGCAGCCTCGACAGCAGCTTTTTTCTGTGCTTTACGAGCCTGTTTTGTTTTTTCAGCTGCAAGCTTGCCAGCAGCCACTCGCTTTGGATTTTTGGCAGGCTTTGTTGCTGGAGTTGTTGAAGTGACAGGAGAAGAGGTAGAAACAGGAGCGCGCCCTTGCGGCGCGTTAACTCCTTCGGAGTTACTTTCCAATTCACGTTGTTCGAGCTCGGCCATTATATTTATGAAAAAATAATATTTAAATAGAAATTTGCTCAGCAAGATCTTTTGCTAAGCAATTTCTAAGCATTGCTCATTAATTATTCAGTATTTTCTTAGCTTTGTTTAGGAAGTCTTGTGAGTATTACTCAGTAAAGGTGCCTTCGGAGCTTTTTTCCGTGGCGCCCTGCCGCTCAGAGGCGATTTCATCAAGATCTGACTGTTTTTTTGATGAACTTGCTGAGTCGTAATCAATATATTTTGCTGTTATCAAAGCAGCAGAAGCAGGAGCAAGAAGCTTGCCGTAATTGAAAGACAAACTGCCGACAAGATTGGAAAGCTCGCTGTTTATAATGTAGTCATTTTTAAGCTCTTTTTGTAAAGCTTCAATATTTTTCATGGGCACAAGCAGACTTGCTAATTTTGTTAAAAGAGTTAGCGCGCTGTCAATAAGATTTTCCGTTGTCTTGGTGCCAACGTATGCCTCATATCTCTTGAAGTACTTTTCAACTTCTTTATCTGTCAAGCGCTTCACCTGCTCGTGTGTCAGCTGCACACCGATTGCTTCTTTGGACTTGCCTGTTGAAACAAGGATTGCAAGCTGTTCACGCAAAGCAGGAATGTCAGGGCCTTGAATGAGTGCCATAGCGCTTTCTGTACTTTCTGGTTCAGCTCCTAGCAGTTCCATTACGGAAGCTAATTCTTGTTCACATGCAGCATCGGGTGAGGTTGTTGCGAACGGGTCAGCCATTTATTACTCTAAAAAATATGTTCAATAAAAAAATTTTGTGCCGTAAGGGTGGCGATGAGAAATGACAAGATGCGAAAACTTATTTTTTTTTAGCTTCAAAATGATTTCTTTGTAATCCTCATTGGCAAGTTCGCCAGCGTAATCCTCAAAGATTGCCTTCGTGGTCTTGGCAGAGGGGGTGTAAAAGAAAACGATTGCCGCAACATTTTCGCGGAATGAGGATGTTATGCTTGTCAATTTTTGAGTTAACACCCATACGCTCAAACCTGCGTGGCGAGCAGAGAAAGCAAGATTCACCAACTCCCCTGTTCTTCCTTTTACATCTTTCGAAGCAGCACAGTCGTCGAGGATGATAAGCGTGTTCGTTCCCTCAAAAAGAAATCTTGAAAGCCTTAACAAAGATTCAACCTCGTGCTGCTCGCAAATTAAAACAAAAAATCGAAGATCTTCCTCAGCAAAGCGATAATAAGTCTTGTTGTGCGCGAACGTCGGGCAGATGAGCACGATGTAGTCAAACTTGCCTCGGAAAGGGCCACAAAGCTGATTGACCACGTATCTTGTTTTTCCTGAGTTCGTTGGTCCCACAATGAGGGCGTTGAAGGGTATATTGGCAGGATCCATCTTCGTTCGTATATGTACCTAAGGTACACTTTTTCAAAGAAAAAATTATAAAAGCACAGATTCTAACTGCCTGCCAATTATATTCATTTGGGCGTCGCTGATTACGTAAATGTGGCAGTTCAAATTACCTGAGCCGCTTGCTTTCCTCTCTAGCTCAAGCTGGACACCGTCCTTTGTGTTCACAAGGCGCGTGCCGCTTCCGTGCATCGAGTGGTCAGCCATGGAACGCAGATCAATAAGAAGGCCAAACTTGTCTTCTGTGTAAAACTTTTGCAGAGTCATGTGCTGCGTTTTATTTTTTTCTTTCATGTAGAATCTTTTAACTTCTCCCCAAATGTCCATTCCTTCGATGCCGTTGTTGTACAGCATGTTTGGCGAGCCGTTGACAGTGATGCTTACTTTTGTAAGGTCCGGGTTAATGTACTTTTCCGAGCTCCTTGCACCTTTGTTATATTGCTCAATAAATAGGAGCAAGATACCTTTCATGGACCTCCTCTGCGGGTTGACCCTTAGATTCAGACGTGTGTCGGAGCCTTTTGCAAAAGCCGTCACTTTATCACGCTGGATGTGGTCGTAAGCGAACTCTTTGCCGCCCGAATAAGCGCTGAACGCTTCATCTGCAATTTCCTTGCTTCTTATCATCTCGTACTCCAGCTGGATGTTTGTCAACTTGTATTTTAGTTTTGTTGTATCTGAGCCTCTGACCACATGTTCGGCTGCCGCGAGCTTCAGTTCGAACACAAGATCGTTGTATAGTGCCTGAGGATAAAATGCCCCATGGTCAGTTAAAATCTGGTGATCCAGGCGGATGCGGTATTTATTTCCATATATCTCATTCAGCTTTTTTTCTGCGTCCACACCTGAAGTTTTCTTATCGCCAGCATTTGAGCGAATTTTGTTAAGGTCCTCGCTCTGAATGCCCTCTGGCACCCTGTCGTCGCGCTCCTCCTGCGAAAGGAAAAAATCCTCAAATATTTTGTAGATGTCATAGCCCACCGTGTCCTGCACGACCGTGCCTTCGTACTTTACAACAAACTTGTCGACCAGAGCTCGGCTGACGTTGTCAACCAGAAAGTTGTTGGCATGGCCTCCGCTCAAGTCGATGTTGAAGCGCAGCGCCAGCGAGCCAGGCACAATGACCTCGTTTTCGTTCAGCTTGGGCACTGAAACATACAACGTTTCCTCTGGATTGGCTTCTGTGCGGTCAAAAGTGATTCGTTTTACCGCGCGCTCGGCTTTCAGTGCGCCGAGTATTTTCTCTGTGCGTCCCGGTCGAAGGTTTTCTTGAACAGCAGCCATCTCTCGATTGGTTTTATTGTTAAATTGAAAAGTTTAATTTGAAAATATATATATATATAAATTAAGCGATGGCAACAGGTGGTGATGATTTTGGATTCGAGGACCCTGATTTGGACAAAGATCTTGACCACAACAGTGATAACGATGATGAAGAGGAACAAGTTGTCGACACAACCCGACCATTTCAGCCCGGGGAGGCATCCACACCCTACCATGGGGGTGAACAACATGAAATGCAAACGATGCAGCACGAACAGAGCGGGCTGCCAGATACATCCTACGACGAAACACCTTTGCTTGGCAGTGCGCAATCAATGAACGAAAAGGCATGGAATGCTCTAAAAGGGGTGTTTCCAGAAAGCTCATCAACAAATCTTGAAGCCTCTTACAGTCTAAAGGGCAGATTGCAAGTAAAAATGGCCGGAGCTGGTAAAAAATTATATAACCTTTTCACCACCAAAAGGGGTACAGGTGGTAACCAACAGCTAAATCCAAGTCTTACAAAAGAAATCAGGAAAGAACTTGGACCAATGGCACAAGAACTTATTGAGAGAGACAATGAAGAAATAAGAGAAAGCAGACAAAGATTAAGAGAAGCTGAAAGTCAACTACAACAGGGAGAAACAATTGCCATGCCGAAAGAAAAAGCCACCCAAGAAGTAGAAGATCTCAGAATAAGAATCGAGCGAACAAATGCCAAGATGGATCAACTTGGGTCAAATGTTGAAAATGAATCAGAATTGCGCAGACTTAAGCAACTGAAAAAAAATCTTGAAAAGGATTTTGAAAGCGCAAAAACAGAAGTTGCTGCTCTTGAAAAACAAGCTAAGCAGAAGGCAAAAGAACAAACACGAGTCGACCAACTAAGGGCAAGCCTCGCTGCCAAAGAGAGCGAAAGAAACACTTTGCAAGAAAGGCTCAACGACACAAGAGCGTTGGATGATCTTAAAGAGCAAGAAGATGAGCTCAAGCGCCAAAACGAGGAAGACAAAAAAATCATTGAGGATGAAAATGCATCCCCCACTGACAAACAAGCCGCTGAAGAAAGAGTTGCGGAAAGAACCGAGAAGCTCGGGCGTTTGCAAACGCAGATTGCAGAAAGAGAAAGGGCGCTTCCACTTCGTGAGAGGATCAAAGAGATCTTCAAAAAATATGGCGTGACAGTAACAGCAATACTTCTTGCTGCTGGTGTCACGATTGGTTCTGTAATTGGTGCCATTACAAACTCTTTGAAGGCCACCGGCAAAGCGTTGGGAAAAGGCCTAAGTGATATTGGCTCAAAGGTAGCATCAGCTCTGCCTGGTCTCATTGGCTCGATTGCGAAATTTCTTTTCAAAACCGCTGGTCAAGTAATTGGATTTCTTGCAGAGCACACCTGGCTGCTTATCCTTGCTGTGGTTGCTTTTCTTGTTGAAAAATACATCAAAAAGAGACGTTAACGCATAAGGGTGTAGAGCAAAGCTGCTGCTCCAACCGCGCCAACAGCGACAGTTGCTTTGTTTATTTCGTGTGAATCATTGGCTACGGCCTTCGTAGGTTTAGCGCTTTGCGCGTTGCTAGCTTGTGTTTCAGCAGCGCTTGCTGCAGGTGCCTGATTTTTTTTTGCTGTGGCGCTCTTGTGTATAGGATTTGAAGGGTGGCTGTTTGGTGGGTTGATTTTTGATTTTCCTCCCGCCATCAGTTTAAGAGCTGCTTTTTTTGTAGCTTTATTAACCTCATCATTCACTCCTAATTTCATCCCAACAACAGCCTGCTTAAGCTGGTTATTGTAGCCAACAACGCTTTCTGTGTTTATCACCATACGAGCGGGCATCGGCCAGGCACCTGGGCAGACTGCAAGGTTAAGCCGAACCTTAGCCTGGTCGATGGCAAGTTGGTATCTTTGGACCGACTTTGCCAGATCAGGTTGCCTTATAGCGTCTTCAACCAACACGAGGAACTCACTTTGCGCTTCCTTTGCACGGCCGCCTGTTCCAAGTATGCTACTTCGAACGTTGACCTGCGAACCGAGAATACAGTAGACAAAAGCCTCTATCGACTGGTTTACTCTCGACAAACCTGCCTGAGTAAGCCCTTCAGTGCCGTTAGGACAAAACCAGTCTGCCTGTGCATATGCAGCGTCGTCTGGCTCGATGTATTGAATCAAGTTACCTTTGCTTGCAGTTCCACCTTCATCCGAAAATTTATCGTAATCGGGGTATTTTGCTCCGGTTTTTTGTATACCATGCCCTGATATCCAGATATAAACGTTACCAAGTCCGTGGTTTGCGCCTGTTGTGAAACGGAAATCGCTTGACGGGTCGACACCGAACTCAGCGCATATTCTTTTGTAAGAAGCCACGTCGTACTTGTTGTCAAACTGGCTAAACGTTGGGTCGCCAGGCAAGGCGCTTACGCTCTGAATCCCCCCCATCTGAAACAATATTCGCCTTATCGTGAAATAAACGTGAAAAAGGTAAAAATTTCGCACAACGAAATCGGTGGCAAGCTAAGAGATGAGTGTTCTTCATCGAAAATTTCTCGGCTTACCCCACTGCCTGTTGTCGCACACCAAACAGCAAAGTTAAGTTGCTGAGGCCAGTAGCCCATATTTTGGCTAGCAAGCCACCTTTTTGACTCTTTTCCTGATGTATGCTTCAGTTTTGTTTTTTGAAAAATCTCTCTTAATTTCGTTGTGAAATATTGGTCTGGTGTGACGTAGATGTTTATTTGGCTGTTAAATATTTTTTTCAAACTCGGTGCGGCTTCGTGAAATCCAACAGCTGGAATTGGCAAAGATGAGCCTTTTGCGCCGCTTGGTGACAGCTGTTGTGGAAAACCGCCTGAAATTTGATTCACCCCCAGTGCTTTTTTCATCTCTGGGCTCCAATATTTGCTGTCAGAGCCAAAAACATTTATCAAATGGCCTTGCCCTGCCTTGTAATAAATGTCTGCCGTTGCTGTGTGGTTGTACGCGAACTCAACCTGTGCAACAAATTTTGTTCGGTCAGCGTTTGGATATTTTGCAAGAAAAGGTTTCCATGCATTGTCTTTTGCCGCTTTAGAAATTGTAGTTGCTTCTGGGGTTTTCATCCACTTCATAAAATCTCTTGTTTTTGCATCCATGGTCCTCTTTTATATTAAACATTTTTTATTTTTATTTAATATAAAAATGGTTGTGCTGACTGTTACCACAAAAGAAAATCCGAACACTGTTTATTTTGACCAGCCTATTCCAAAACCAAGCTATATCCGGCTTTTAAGTTGTTCTCTTTACAACAGCTGGAATAGTTTGGAAAAGGATGGAATAGTTTTTTATAAACAAGTGAACAAGGAAGAGAAGGCGCGTTATATACGGCAAGGAAACTTCTCACTCGATGACATTGGGAGTATTTTTGAAAAAGGATTTCCAGAGAAAAACATGTTTTCTGTAACAAAAGGCATTGCAGGTCGTTCATTGATAATAAAAGCAAAAGAGCCCAATTTAAAAGCTTTTGGACTGAATGGAAGTCTTATTAAGTTCTTTAATTTGCCTGGGTTTGAGAATTACGCAAGTATTGAAAAGGAATTTTTTGAAACAATTGAGGTAAATAATGTTTCAAATCCTAAAAATTACTTCATCAACTGTGACCTTATCGACAAGCAACAAAGCTTGCTAAATGGTAAGCCATCAAGCCTTTTAGCGTTTTTTGACATACGTGGAAAACCGTATGAAAAAGTTTATTACCAAAATACACATTTTAACGTCTTGCGCGACGTTTCTGCTGAAGAAAATGTATCATCTCTGACTCTTTCGATTAGAGATGAGAATGGAAAGCCATTCGATTTTAACGGCACAAATCTTACATATGAGTTGGAATTGAATTAAATTAAATACAAAAATAACTTTTATGTATACGAGACCATGTCATCTGCTAATGTGCTCCCGAGTGCCCCTGCTTATGGTGATCGCGAAGAAAACAGCGTAAAACAAACACTGTATCCCGCTTTGCCAAATCAACCAGAAAACTTTAGGTTAACAAAAATCAATCAAATTTGTTCAGAATTTGACAAAGAAGTTGCAAAATACCGAGCTGTTTTGAAAAAGTATAAAAAGGTGAAGTCTTTTTTTCATTATTCCGCAATTTCAATGGGTGGTTTGTCCAGTGTTCTCTCTGCTTCCAGCCTTGGAACAGCGGTAACAGTCGTTGGTTTGCCGGTAAGCGTTCCTCTCGCAGCATGTGCTGCAATTACAGGCGTTTTGTCAGCCGCTTTCACTGGAGCGAGCAAAAAACTTGAACCAAAAATTATGAAAAATAATGAAATTACTTCTCTTGCTGTTGCTAAACGTGAAACTGTCAATAGACTTGTTTCTGCCGCTCTCATTGACAATAAAGTTGATGACAAAGAGTTTCAAATTATTTTGGATGAATATTCTCGTTACATGGCCCTCAAAGAGACTGTTCGCATGCACCTTACAAAAAATTTAAGCCAAAAAAGGTCATCCCCACAGCCTGACATTGAGAAACTGAGACAGGAAATTCGACAAGAAGAATTAGATAGGTTAAAAAAAAGAATATCAGCAGAGTCGAAATCAGATTTGAGAAAATAAACACTGGATTTAATCTGAGTGTTCAGAAAAATAAAATTAACGCATGACACAAATCGTGACATTGTGTTACACACAGCGTGACATTGTGTGACACAGAGCGTGACAGTCACGCGTGACGTTGCGTGACAGGTCAAACGAAAGGGCAAAACCCTGGTCGGGGGGTGCTCGTTGGCTGTTTCTTGCCTAGCCCCGGCTAGGACTTTTTCCCCGCCGCTGACAAGGCGGCTGTCCCACATTTTTACCTCTGCCGAGGTTTGAAATCCCGAGGAATTTCTGAGCACCCCCACGTTATCAGTAGGGCCGAGGCGGGTTCACCCAGGGGTATCTCCCACTGAAAGGAGTCCCCCTATACCCCGTAATTCACCATCCGCACAAGCCATTATAACAGGATTCAAGTGGTTGGCCATCCACTACCTCCCTTGACTTCACCAGAATTTGTGAACTAACAAAAAGTTACGGCCGCGTTTACTTATATATAGTTCACTTTGTCACGTTTTTCACTTGTGGTACCCTTTCACCTATTTTGAGCAAGTACGCATGCGCTTTTGGGCATCAGGATGATGTCATCATTAATTAGACACTTGGTAAAGTTTGGTAAATAGGCTAAAATGTTGGTGCTTTTCCAAGCGATTTGCTTTATTTTAACCGAACTTTCTACTCCCGTTTGGCAAAATGAGGTCAGACAGATAACATATCAAGTCGTGGAAGCAATGCTTGAAGCAGAAAAAAAATAAACAGGCCCGATTGAGTCCGATGTTTCGGGAAAGTTCTTTCGATCGATCGTTAAACTTCTGTGATCAAATCCTGTTATTTCTCGATTTCTTCTCTTCGCTTCACTTCGCCAGCTTCTGTGGGGGCACAAAAAATTACAGCGCGTTAACTGAGCGTATTTTTTTTGTAATATCTGTTCTGTTTCGTTTTTTATCGGCCCAAACACTAAATCCTGATTAGGCCGCCATGTTTCTTTCTGCTCGTCCAAGGGCCTGAGAACTAGAAATATGGTTTCCAGACTCTCTCTGAAAATGTCACGCAACTCACCCCTTTTTTTACCATTTCCACTCCCGCTTTCCCGATTTTTTTGTTAGCTTTAGCCAAGATTTAGCAAGCGATTTCAGTTTTTTTCTTCTCAGGTTTTCCGGAATTTTTTCAAAATCATACACATAGTCGTATATTTCTGCAAATCTAAAAAAAGATTCCTTATATTTTGTCAAAAAAAGACAACTCAGCAAGTTTATTGGTAAAATAGAAGTTGTTGGGATGAATGTAACGTTTTTTTTGTTTTCCTTAATTGGCAGGTCCTCACTTTTGCCAAAAACTTCTGGTTTTTTTTACTTTCATATTGTTTTTATAAGTAAAATCGCTTTCCAACAATTCTCCAAAAAGTTTGTCCTCATACAATTGCGGGCGATCAGGCCGAAATCGTTTGTTGTTTGGATCAAAAATAGCGTATTTAATTTTTTTTTTCTTTAAAAAAATTAAGTTGTGAAAGTGAGTTGTTAAATTATCGATTCGTTCAACTGAGGCGTGTATTTCTTTTGTTGGGTCAAAAAGCACGTAGCGTTCCAAGATTCGGTTAAAAATTGTATCAATTGGGGTGTAAAACTTTCTTGTTCGCGGCCTTTTTGGGTAAAAAAACTCTCTCGTTGGCTCCATTTACTTAGTAGTTCCCTTTGTTTAATTGGAAAATAATTCTGGCACAGCAATTAAAGGTTGGTTGTAATTTAATACAATGGCGCCATACAACGATTGGTACACTGTCGGGTCCGGCGAATCTGCTTCAGGAAGTTAGGAATGTGAAAGCCACTCACATTTTCCTCCTTTTTTTTACCATTTCCACGCCTGCTTTCCCGATTTTTTTGTTAGTTTTAACCATGCTTTGCATAAAGATTGCAGCTTTCTTTTTCTTAAGTTTTCTGGGATTAAACGTCTTTTTTTTGCAACTCGTTTCGCGAGGGGGGTAAGAAAGGCCTCTTGCGACCCCAACACATATGGGGAAGCCGGTTGTGGACACTAATTGTGAAAAGTAGCGAGGCGAGGCTGGCGAGCCAGGCGAGCCAGGCGAGTCCGAGCGAGTTTTCACAATTAGTGCCACAACCGGCTTCCCCATATGTGTCGTGTTGTTGTCTCACAAAGGCTACTTTTTTGCGTGGTATGACCAACCTTGCTGTATTGTTTGGTATGTTATATATTTAACAATTATATTATGAGCTCGAGATTTTTATCGTGTGATAGTTGATTCGGGTTTCGGCCCTCATAAACTGTCACCATGGCCAGAAATTCCGGTCAACGCCACGGGGCACGCGCGAGTTTAATTGGCAATATGGCCGCCAAAAACTGTATGAGAGAAATAAAACAAATTAAAACAGAGCAAGTTCTGGCCTACCGGGAACAAGTGCCGCCCTCTTCTCGAGTTCTTGAAAGGTCCTTCGGCTATTCTGATTAGTTTTTTTTCATCAACAAATGATACTGGCCCTGCTTTTTATCGATGTTTATTTTCGAAGCTTGGCTCATACAACGCTCTATATTTCAGAGGCTTGAAATCCAATATTTGCATCCCAAGCAGATTTCGATCCGCCGTAGCAGATAACATTTGCTGAATATCCCAAGTGCCGCCCTCGTTTGAGGATAAGCACCGTATGATGTACTATTTGGCCAATTTTCACTTTCGGTGCTGATTTCTTCGCCCTGCTTTTTGCTTTTAAAAATCTCGTAAATCGTCGAAAAGCAAACCAGGCGGCAGTCCATGTTGACATCCAAAATCCGCTGTCTTTGAACTGCGATATTTCAGCCGTCTTTGCTCCAATTTTGCTGCAAAAGCCATCGTTTGAAAGCTCTTTTGCTCCATTATTTTTATCGTGCAATACTTTTGACCAGTGGTTTCTCTACTACACAAGATATACATCTATGTAGGCCTCATTCTTGTGTCTTCGTAGATGTTTATGAGCCCAAAGTCACGCTTTTAAATCAGCGGCTATTACCAACTTTCGTGACCGCTAAATGTATGATGCATCAAAATTCGCCAAATCCGATGTCCGCGATTTCTGGCCATGACATAGAAATAGAGAGCGGATAATCTAATTGTCTTAGTATAAATCTACTAGACGTTCAAGACAGGCTCTCGTTTTTAACTCGGAAAATTCCGAGTTTTGGTGAGTGGGCCCGATTTCACTCCTTCCCTCCTTCACTCCTTCCCTCGATTCCTGTAAACATTTTAATTGAATTAATTAATTAATATCAAATTGAATTAATCAATTAATCTTGTGAAGCGGGTAGGGGGTTGGCTAAAATGCGAACTTTATCTGTGTTACTTTATATGAAGTACACAAAGGCTATATATTTGTTTCTGAAAACCAAATGTTCTCCTTGTGGTATGCATTCTTCCAGGCGTAGACCCAAGCACACGGAATTTTGTGCTGAACGCATGCGCATATATGAAGTACACAAAGACCATATATTTTCACCAAATCTTACTGAGAACTGGTTAAAATTCAACAAAATTTGGGGTTCGATTTATCGCCGAGTATTTCCGAAAAAAAAAATTAGATGGTACTAGAAAAGAGTTCAATTTGAATGAAATAAGCCGAGCGGTCATCAACAAATGAAAATTAACAAGCGTTTGTATTTATTCTTGGTCATTACCTTTTATTTTAGTGGCGGCTCCTTAAAAGCCATTTGGTTTAATGAAGCAACGTTAGGAATGAAGTTTTTATTCGTCTTTTCTTCGCTATTTAGGCTGGAACTCGTCCCGATCAGCTCGCACTGGAATATTACTTGTTTTGTTTGCGTATGAGATCGTCTTTTGAACTCACGAGGGAATTCGAAATCCCGCATGTCGTAAACAATTTCCTCGCAATCTCTTCTACAATAATTATTTCTGCCTGAGACTGTTTTTGTTCCTTTCCTTCTGTTCCTTTCTTTAAGTTTAGTTAATTTGCAGAATCACTGCTAACGTGACTTTTCAAGAGAAGAAGGGTCAAGAAGAAATCGATCTATTTGACTAGTTGTCGAGACACCAGAAGCTGGCCAATCAGAAGCGGTCGTTCTCACGCGCTTGGTAAACATTGTAACACGATCTGACAGAAATCGGCTGCATGTAATATTTTTGTTCAAAAGCGAAAACTTAAAAATGCCACGACTTCTCTGCTAAAAGAAACCACTTCAGAAGAGTTTGATTGGATTGAGGATACTCGACAAATACTGGTAACAGCACATGTTTTGTTTAGATGACATTTAAAGTTCACCCGCTTGACCTGCTTGATCTTTTCGCTGGCGAATTGCGACGAACTGAAGATTCACTGAATCATCAGGAATCATCCCGTATTCTCTGGCAATTTTGCAGTTGTTCTGAACTGTCTCTACCTCGGCAACAACTTTCAACTTGAAGGTTTCGTTGTTATAAAACCAGTAGCTTTTGGCATGATGATCGATAACTGCTTAATTCTTCTGTAGAATGCGTGATTGTTTGAGGTGGGATTCTGAACTCAGGTGAATGTTTTGTCACGCTTGTGTACGGTTCTATTAATAATTAAATTCATTCTTTGTAAGTGATTTGTTGTTTTTCAATTACATAGTTGTAATTTAACGATATGTTGATTCGCTGCACGTGGACTGTTTTATAGCTTGAAAAAAAATTGGGTCTAGCATATAGCTGAGTGATTTGGGTTTATTTTTTGTCAGTATAACTGGTTCCAAAAACTAAAAGTCTAGGGTTTCGGCTGATAGCCGAATACATTTAACTACCAGCCGAAATATTGTATTAATGTCAGTTTTCTTGAAATAGACCAAAACTTATTTTTTCTAATGATATTATTATTTTGCCTAACCTTCAAAAAACAAAAAACGAAAAATAAAAAGAAAGAAAACAATTTGCAATCGATGGGAACTCTATCACTTGCCCTTTCGGCCTGCTCTCGATGAGCAGCTAGATGACAATGAAACTAAGTGAAGTGAACTGAATTGTGGAAAGTTAAACATCATTTGTTTTAGCAAATCTCTATTTGTCAGTTTGTTGTTTTCGATTCTTGTTTCATAATAAATTTTCCGAGTTTAGTGGCTTATAGCCACTTTGAATAGTTATTATTGAATAATGATAAAAATAAGTCACACCACACGTGGATAATTGTCAACTGCACAACATTGCATTGGCTTCTGTGGGCGCGTTTGCATTTCATTCACGATTTATTGAAACCTTTATTTACTTGAAACTAAAGGAAAAGCAAAGTTTTTTATTGTAAAATGACAATTGAAAGATGTATTGACGTACAAGGGCTCTTGGAAGTCAAGTCTTTTTTAAAAATCCAAAACGTAAACAATAAGAAAGTTGTTAAAAGTTGAACGGGTCAGGGCCGTACCTAGGATATTTGTCTGCGGGAGCAAGTTTACCTGGCGGGGGCAACGGTTTTTTTTTTAGTTTAGTTTTTCTTTTAGTTTTCTTAGTTTTTTAGTTTTCCTGCTGCTGGTACGGCCCTGCAAGTTGTTCGCAAGGAAAAAACAACATTGTATTATTTAGCTTCTGAGCTCGCCTTTTCATTTCATTCACGATTTGTTGTCCTTAATGTCCTTTACTGTCTTTAACGTCCTTTACTGGCCTTAACGTCATTTTCTCTCCTTAACGACGTTTTACTGTCCTTAACGTCCTTTACTGTCCTTAACGTTCTTTTTCTTTCCTCGACTTCCTTTTGCTGTCCTTAACGTCCATTACTGTCTTTAACGTCCTTTACTGTCCTTAACGTTTTTTTACTGTCCTTAACGTCCTTTACTGTCGTTAACGTCATTTCCTGTCCTTAACGTCTTTTACTGTCCTTAATGTACTTTTGCTGTCCTTAACGGCCGTTACTGTCAATAACGTCCTTTACTGTATTTAACCAGCTTTTGCTTTCCTAAACGTCCTTTACTGTCCTTAACATCCTTTACTGTCCTTAACATCCTTTACTGTCCTTAACGTCCTTTTACTGTCCTTAACGTCCTTTTACCGTCCTTAACGTCCTTTACTGTCCTTACGATTTGTTGTCTGTGCTTAACGTCTTTTGCTTTCCTAAAATCATTTTGCTGTCCTTAACGTCCTTTACTGTCCTTAACGTCATTTCCTGTCCTTAACGTCTTTTACTGTATTTAACGTCCTTTTTTCTGTCCTTAACGTCCTTTACTGTCTTTAACGTCCTTTACTGGCCTTAACGTCATTGTCTCTCCTTAACGTAGTTTTTCTGTCCTTAACGTCCTTTACTGTCCTTAACGTCCTTTACTGTCCTTAACATCTTTTACTGTCCTTAACGTCCTTTACTATCCTTAACGTCCTTTTGTCTCCTTGACGTCCTTTTGCTTTCGTCAACTTCCTTTCGCTGTTTCTAACGTCTTTTACCGTCCTTAACGTTTTTTACTGTTCATAACGTTCTTTACTGTCCTTAACGTCCTTTTCTGTCCTTAACGTCTTTTTTCTTTCCTCAACTTCCTTTTGCTGTTCTTAACGTCCATTACTGTCTTTAACGTCCTTTACTGTCCTTAACGTCCTTTCCTGTCCTTAACGTCCATTACTGTCCTTAACGTCCTTTCCTGTCCTTAACGTCCATTACTGTCTTTAACGTCCTTTACTGTCCTTAACGTCCTTTCCTGTCCTTAACGTCCTTTACTGTCCTTAACGTCCTTTACTGTCCTTAACGTCCTTTCCTGTCCTTAACGTCCTTTACTGTCCTTAACATCTTTTACTGTCCTTAACGTCCTTTACTATCCTTAACGTCCTTTTGTCTCCTTGACGTCCTTTTGCTTTCGTCAACTTCCTTTCGCTGTTTCTAACGTCTTTTACCGTCCTTAACGTTTTTTACTGTTCATAACGTTCTTTACTGTCCTTAACGTCCTTTTCTGTCCTTAACGTCTTTTTTCTTTCCTCAACTTCCTTTTGCTGTTCTTAACGTCCATTACTGTCTTTAACGTCCTTTACTGTCCTTAACGTCCTTTCCTGTCCTTAACGTCCATTACTGTCCTTAACGTCCTTTCCTGTCCTTAACGTCCATTACTGTCTTTAACGTCCTTTACTGTCCTTAACGTCCTTTACTGTCCTTAACGTCCTTTACTGTCCTTAACGTCCTTTACTGTCCTTAACGTCCTTTACTGTCCTTAACGTCCATTACTGTCCTTAACGTCCTTTCCTGTCCTTAAAGTCCATTACTGTCCTTAACGTCCATTACTGTCCTTAACGTCCTTTCCTGTCCTTAACGTCCATTACTGTCTTTAACGTCCTTTACTGTCCTTAACGTCCTTTCCTGTCCTTAACGTCCATTACTGTCCTTAACGTCATTTCCTGTCCTTAACGTCTTTTACTGTATTTAACGTCCTTTACTGTCCTTAACGTCCTTTCCTGTCCTTAACGTCCATTACTGTCCTTAACGTCATTTCCTGTCCTTAACGTCTTTTACTGTATTTAACGTCCTTTTTTCTGTCCTTAACGTCCTTTACTGTCCTTAAGGTCCTTTACTGTCCTTAACATCCTTTACTGTCCTTAACGTCCTTTACTGTCCTTAACGTCCTTTACTGTCTTTAGAGTCTTTACTGTCCTTGACGTCCTTTACTGTCCTTCACGTCCTTTACTGTCCTTAACGTCTTTTACTGTCCTTCACGTCCTTTACTGTCCTTAACGTCTTTTACTGTCCTTCACGTCATTTACTGTCCTTAACGTCTTTTACTGTCCTTCACGTCCTTTACTGTCCTTAACGTCCTTAACGTCCTTCACGTCCTTTACTGTCCTTAACGTCCTTTTGCTGTCCTCAACTTCCTTTTGCTGTCTCTAAAATCTTTACTGTCCTTCACGTCCTTTACTGTCCTTAACGTCCTTTGCTGTCCTCAACTTCCTTTTGCTGTCTCTAAAGTTTTTACTGTCCTTAACGTTTTTTCCGGGAACAACGAGTACCAAGAGAACCAGGAGAACAAGGAGAACCAGGAGAACCAGGAGAACCAGGAGAACTAGGAAAACCAGGAGAAGAACGAGAACAAAGAGAACCACGAGAACCACGGGAACCAAGAAAACCACGAGAATAAGGAGAACCACAAGAACCACGAGAACCAAGAGAACGAAGAGAAACACGAAAACCAGGAGAACCAGGAGAACCACGAGAACAACGAGAACCAGCAAAAACCAAGAAAACAAGGAGAACCACGAGAACCAGGAGCACCACGAGAACCAGGAGCACCAGGAGAACCATTAGAACCAGGAGAACCACGTCAACCACGAGAACCACAAGAACCAAGAGAACCACGAGAACCACGAGAACCACGAGAACAAAGAGAACCACGAGAACCAGGAAAACCAGAAGAACCTCGAGAACCACGAGAAACGGGAAAACCAGGAGAGCCAGGAGATCCACGAGAATCAGGAGCACCACGAGAACCAAGAGAACCAGGAGAATAACGAGAACCACGAGAACCACGAGTAGAAGGAGAACCACGAGAACCAAGAGAATCACGAGAACCAGGAGAACCACGAGAACCACGAGAACCACGAGAACCGGGAAAACCACGAGAACCACGAGAACCACGAGAACCACGAGAACCACGAGAACCAATAAAACCACGAGAACCAAGAAAACCAGGAGAGCCAGAGAAAACGAAAGCCAGAGAACCACGAGAACCAAGAGAAACACGAGGACCAGGAGAACCAGGAGAACCAGGAGAACCACGAGAACCAGGAAAACCAAGAAAACAAGGAGAACCACGAGAACCAGGAGCACCACGAGAACCATTAGAACCAGGAGAACCACGTCAACCACGGGAACCACGAGTACCAAGAGAACCAGGAGAATCAAAAGAACCACGAGAACCAGGAGAACCACGAAAATCACGAGAACCAGGAGAACCAAGAGAACCACGAGAACCAAGAGAACCACGAGAACCAGAAGAACCAGGAGAACCACGAGAACCACGAGAACCAGGAGAACCAGGAGAACCACGAAAATCACGAGAACCACGAGAACCTCATGACCCACGAGAACCACGAGAACCACGAGAACCACGAGAACCACGAGAACTAAGAGAACCAGGAGAATCAAGAGAAACACGAGAACCAGGAGAACCACGAGAACCACAAGAACCAGGAAAACCAAGAAAACCAGGAGAACCACGAGAACAAGGAGCACCACGAGAACCAGGAGAACCAAGAGAACCACGAGAACCAAGAGATACCACGACAACCACGAGAACCAAAAGAACCACGAGAACCAAGAGAAACACGAGAACCAGGTGAACCAGGAGAACCACGAGAACCACGAGAACCAGGAAAACCAAGAAAACCAGGAGAACCAGGAGAACCAGAAGCACCACGAGAACCAGGAGCACCACGAGAACCAGGAGAACCACGAGAA
Organism: Oculina patagonica; assembly: GCF_052425735.1. Classification (NCBI taxonomy): domain Eukaryota; kingdom Metazoa; phylum Cnidaria; class Anthozoa; order Scleractinia; family Oculinidae; genus Oculina; species Oculina patagonica. Next base: position 6,442,913 of record NC_135758.1, on the reverse strand, counting down.
CCAAGAGAACCACGAAAACCAGGAGAACCACGAAAATCACGAGAACCACGAGAACCACGAGAACCACGAGAACCACGAGAAACAAGAGAACCACGAGAACCAATAAAACCACGAGAACCAGGAAAACCAGGAGAGCCAGAAGAACCAGGAGAACCAGGAGAACCAGGAGAACCAGGAAAACCACGAGAACCACGAGAACCACGAGAACCAGGAGAACCACGAGAACCACGATAACCACGAGAACCACGAGAACGAAGAGAACCACGAGAGCCAAGAGAAACATGAGAACCACGAGAACCACGAGAACCACGAGAACAAAGAGAACCACGAGAACCAAGAGAAACACGAGAACCAGGAAAACAAGGAGAACCAGGAGAACCAGGAGCACCACGAAAACCAGGAGAACCACGAGAACCAAGAGAACCACGAGAACCAGGATAACCACGAAAATCACGAGAACCACGAGAACCACAAGAACCACGAGAACCACGAGAACCAAGAGAACCACGAGAACCAATAAAACCACGAGAACCAGGAAAACCAGGAGAACCAGGAGAACCAGGAGAACCACGAGAACCAGGAGAACCACGAGAACCAAGAGAACCACGAGAACTAGGATAACCACGAAAACACGAAACCACGAGAACCACAAGAACCATGAGAACCACGAGAACCAAGAGAACCACGAGAACCAATAAAACCACGAGAACCAGGAAAACCAGGAGAACCAGGAGAACCAGGAGAACCACGAGAACCAGGAGAACCACGAAAATCACGAGAACCAGGAGAACCAAGAGAACCACGAAACCAAGAGAACCACGAGAACCAGAAAACCACGAGAACCACGAGAACCAAGAGAACCAGGAGAACCAGGAGAACCACGAAAACGCGGACCACGAGAACCTCAAGAACCACGAGAACCACGAGAACCACGAGAACCACGAGAACTAAGAGAACCACGAGAACCAAGAGAAACACGAGAACCAGGAGAACCAGGAGAACCACGAGAACCACGAGAACCAGGAAAACCAAGAAAACCAGGAGAACCACGAGAACCAGGAGAACCACGAGAACAAGGAGAACCACGAGAACCAGCAGAACCAAGAGAACCACGAGAACCAAGAGAACCACGACAACCACGAGAACCAAAAGAACCACGAGAACCAAGAGAAACACGAGAACCAGGAGAACCAGGAGAACCAGAAGAACCAGGAGAACCACGAGAACCAAGAGAACCAGGAGAACCAGGAGAACCACAAAAACCGAAACCACGAGAACCCAAGAACGAGAACCACGACAACCACGAGAACCACGAGAACTAAGAGAACCACGAAACCAAGAGAAACACGAGAACCAGGAGAACCAGGAGAACCACGAGAACCACGAGAACCAGGAAAACCAAGAAAACCAGGAGAACCACGAGAACCAGGAGAACCACGAGAACAAGGAGAACCACGAGAACCAGGAGAACCAAGAGAACCACGAGAACCAAGAGAACCACGACAACCACGAGAACCAAAAGAACCACGAGAACCAAGAGAAACACGAGAACCAGGAGAACCAGGAGAACCAGAAGAACCAGGAGAACCACGAGAACCAAGAGAACCACGAGAACGAAGAAACCACGAAACCAAGAGAACATGAGAACCACGAGAACCACGAAACCACGAGAACCAAGAGAACCACGAGAACCAAGAGAAACACGAGAACCAGGAAAACCAGGAGAACCAGGAGAACCAGAGAACCAGGGAAACCACGAGAACAGGAAAACCACGAGAACCACGACAACCACGAAACGAAGAAACCACGAGAACCAAGAGAAATGAAAACCACGAGAACAAGAGAACCACGAGAACCAGGAAACCACGAGAACCAGGAGAACCACGAGAACCAGGAGAACCACGAGAACCACGAAACCACAAGAACCAAGAAACCACGAGAACCAAGAGAAACGAGAACCAGGAGAACCAGGAGAACCACGAGAACACGAAACCAGGAAACCAGAAAACCAGGAGAACCAGGAGAACCACGAGAACCAGGAGAACCACGAAACCACGAGAACCACGAGAACCAGGAGAACCACGAAAACACGAGAACCACGAGAACCAAAGAACCACGAGAACCACGAGAACAAGAGAACCACGAGAACCAAGAAAACCACGAAACAGGAAAACAGGAAACAGGAGAACCAGGAGAAAGGAGAACCACGAACACGAAAAGGAGAACAAGAGAACCACGACCAAGAAACCACGAGAACCAGAAGAACCAGGAAACCACGAGAACAAGAGAACCAGGAGAACAGGAGAACCACAAAACACGAACAGAGAACCCAAGACCACGAACCAAAAACACGAAACACAAACAAGAGAACCACCCAAGAAAACGAAAAGGAAAAAGAGAACCACGAGAATACGAAACAGGAGAACCACGAGAACACGAGAACAGGAAAGAAAACCAGGAGAACACGAGACAGGAGAACGAGAAAAGGAGAACGAAACAGGAGAACAAGAGAACACGAGAACAAGAAAACGAAACGAAAAAAAGAACACGAAAGCAAGAGAACACGAGAAAGCAGGAGAAAGAAAACACGAGAAAAGGACAGAAAAGGAGACCAGGAGAAGGAGAAACGAAAAAAAGAAAGGAAAACAAAGGAACCAGAACAAGAAACAAAGAGAAAAGAGAAAGAAAAGGAAACAGAACACGAAACAGAAACACGAAGAAGAAACCACGACAACACCCACGAAAAGAAACACAAAAACAGAAACCACAACAAGAAACACGAAACCAAGAAACAAAGAAACCACACGACACGAGAAAAGAGAACCACGAGAAAGAGACACGAGAAACGAACGAGAAAGGAAGAAAAAGGAGAACCACGAGAACAGAGAACACGAGAAAGAGACCACGAAACCAAGAGAACCACGAAAAGGAAACACAAACGCACAAGAACACAAAAAAACGAGGAAAAGGAGAAAGAAAAGGAAAACGAAACAGAGAACCACAAACGAGACCAGGAAACCAAGAAACCAGAAAGAAACACGAAGAAGACACGAAAACGAAACAACACGAGAACACGAAAACGAGAACGAGAACACGAGAACTAAGAGAACACGAAAAGAGAAAGGAAACAGGAAAACGAAAAGAAAAGGAAAAGAAGGAGACCACGGACAGGAAAACGAAAGGAAAAAAAAAAACACGAAACGAAACAAAACACGAAGAGGCAGACAGACACGAAAGCAAGAAGGAAACCAGAGACCAGGAAAAGAAAAGGAGAACGAGAAAGGCACGAACAAGAGAACACGAAACCAGGAGAACAGAAAAACGAAACGAGAACCACGAAACCACGAGAAACAAAACGAAACCACGAAACACGAACAAGAACACGAAACCAAAAAACACGAGAAAGAAAAGGAGACAGAGAACCAGGAAAAGGAACAGGAAACAGGAAAACACGAAACCACGAAACCAAGAAACAAAACAAAACAGGAAAAAACGAGAACAGGAAAAAACAGCCAGGAGAAAGGAGAACCAGGACAAGAACACAGAAGAAACAGAAACAGGAGAACACAACAGAAAAAAACGAGAACCAGGAGAACCAAGAGAACCAGGAAAACACGAGAACCATGAGAACCAGGAGAACCACGAAAACGAAACCACGAAACCAAGAGAACCAGGAAACAAAAGAACCACGAGAACCAGGAGAACCACGAAAACACGAGAACCAGGAGAACCAAGAGAACCACGAGAACCAAGAAACCACGAGAACCAGAAGAACCAGGAGAACCACGAGAACCAAGAGAACCAGGAGAACCAGGAGAACCAGGAAAACCACGAGAACCATGAGAACCAGGAGAACCACGACAACCACGGAACCACGAGAACCAAGAGAACCAGGAAACAAAAGAACAACGAGAACCAGGAGAACCACGAAAACACGAGAACCAGGAGAACCAAGAGAACCACGAAACCAAGAGAACCACGAGAACCAGAAGAACCAAGAGAACCACGAGAACCAAGAGAACCAGGAGAACCAGGAGAAAGAAACACGAGAACAACGAGAACCAAGAACGAAACACGAGAACCACGAGAACCACGAGAACCACGAGAACCACGAGAACTAAGAGAACCAGGAGAACAAGAGAACACGAGAACCAGGAGAACCACGAGAACACGAAACCAGGAAAACCAAGAAAACCAGGAAACACGAGAACCAGGAGACCACGAGAAAAGGAGACCACGAGAACCAGGAGAACCAAGAGAAACGAAACAAGAAACACGAAACGAAAAAAAACCACGAGAACCAAGAAAACGAAAAGGAGAACCAGGAACACGAAACCACGAGAACCAGAAAAACGGAAAGGAGAACACGAAAAGGAGCACCACGAAACCAGGAGAACCAGAGAACCAAGAGAACCACGAGAACCAGGAGAACCAAGAAAAAGGCACGAGAACCACGAGAACCAGAGAACCAGACAAGAGAACACGAAAACACGAAACCAGGAAAACAGGAGAACCAGGAGAACAGGAACCAGGAAACCAGGAGAACCAGGAAACCACGAACACGAGAACAAAAGACACGAGACCACGAAGAAAAAAACCACGAGAACCAAGAGAAATGAGAACACGAAAAAACGAACCAAGAAACACAAACCAAGAGAACGAGAACAGGAAACAGGAAACAGGAGAACCACGAACCAGAAAACCACGAGAACAGGAAACAGAGAACCACGACACCACGAGAACGAAGAGAACCACGAAAAGAAACATGAGAACCACGAAGAAACACGAGAACAAAGAACGAAAAGGAAACCACGAAACAAGAGACACAAGGAAAGAACACGAAACACGAGAACAAGAGAACACGAAACAAGAGAACACGAAAACGAAAACGAGAACAGAACAAGAAAACAGGAGAACAGGAGAAAGGAGAAAGAAAGAGACAGAAACCAGGAAAAGAAACGAGAAGAAAACAAGACACGACAGAAACAAGAGACAACGCCAGGAAAAAGCCAGGAAAAGGAAACACGAGAAAGGAACACGACGAAAAGGAGAACAAGAAAACGAACAAGAGACCACGAAACAGAAGGAGAACCACGAAGAACAGAGAGGACGAACCACGCGCAGGAGAAGAAAGAAAAAGAACGAGAAAGACAGAAAACGAAGAAGAGGAAGGACGAGGGAGAGAAAGAAAAGAGGAAGCCACGAAGGAAGGACAGAGAAAGGAAAACGAAAAAAAGAAAGAGCGACAAGAAGCACGAAACAACCACGAAAAAGAACAAAAGAACGAGAGAACGAAGAAAGGAACCACGAGAACAGACGAGACAAAAGAAAAAGAAAACAAAAAGAAACAAGACGACCGGCGGAGACCACGAGACACGAAACCAGGAAAGAAAGGAGACGAACCAGGAAACAGAAAACACGAACAAGAAACAAGGAAAAGAAACGACCCACGACAAGAGAAGGAACAGGAAAGGAGAAAGGAAAAGGAAACAGAAAACGAAACGAAACCACGAGAACAGGAGAAACGAACACGAACACGACAAACCAAAAACACGAAAAAAAACAGGAGAACCACGGAACCACGAAAAAAGAAACAAACGAGGAAAAGAAACAAGAAGAGAAAGAAAAGAAAAAGGAAAAAACAAAAACAACAAGAGAACCACGAAACCAAGAAAACACGAGAACCAGGAAACCAGGAGAACCACGAGAACCAGGAGAACCACGAGAACCAGGAGAACCACGAGAACCACGAGAACCACGAAACCAAGAGAACCACGAAACCAAGAAATACAAGAACCAGGAAACCAGGAGAACCACAAGAACCACGAAAACCAGGAAAACCAAGAAAACCAGGAGAACCAGGAGAACCACGAGAACCAGGAGAACCACGAGAACCACGAAAACCACGAAACCAGGAGAACCACGAAAACAGAAACCACGAAACCACAAGAACACGAGAACCACGAAACCAAGAGAACCACGACAACCACGAGAACGAAAAGAACCACGAAACCAAGAGAAACGAGAACAGGAAACCAGGAGAACCACGAAACCACGAGAACCAAGAAAACCAGGAGAACCAGGAGAACCAGGAAAAGAAACCAAAACCACGAAACAGAAACACGAGAACCAAGAAACACGAGAACCAGGAGAACCACGAACACGAGAACCACAGAACCACGAGAACCACGAGAACCACGAAACACGAAACAAGAGAACAGAGAAAACACAGGAAAACAGGAAAAGGAGAACCAGGAAAACGAACGAAAGGAAACCAAGAGAACCACGAAACAAGAGAACCACGAAACAGAAGAACCAGGAGAACCACAAGAACAGGAGAACCACGAAACCAGGAAAACCAAGAAAACCAGGAGAACCAGAAAGGAAACCACAGACAAGGAGCACGAGAACAGGAGAACCAAGAAACCACGAGAACCAAGCACGAAAACGAACCAAAAGAACCACGAGAACAGAACGAGAACAGGGAAAGGAGAAACGAGAACCACGAAACAGGAAACAAGAAAACCAGGAGAACCAGGAGAACCAGGAGAACGAGAACCAGGAAACACGAAAACCAGGAAACCACGAGAACCAAGAGAACACGAAACAGAAAACCACGAACACGAGAACCACGAGAACTACGAACACGAACACGAGAACAAGAAACCACAGAACAGAAAACGGAACAGGAAAACCAGGAGAAGGAGAACCAGGAGAACAAAACCAGGAACCACGAAGAGACCACGAAAGGAAACCAGAAAACGAAACCACGAAACCACGAACACGAAACCAGAAAAGAGAACCAGGAAGAGACAGAGAACCACGAGACCAGAAACACGAGGACGAGAACAGGAAACAGGAGAAAGGAGAACAGAGAAAAGACAGGAGCAACAGAAAAGAAACACGAAAAGAAACATGAGAACCAGGAAACCACGAGAACAGAAAAGGACCAGGAAAAAGAAAGAGGAGACCAGGAAGGAAAAGAAAGAACGAGAAAAGAGAGGAACAGAGACGAACGAAGGAAGGAAAACAAAAAAGCCAAAGCACGAAGGAAAGACAGGAGAACAGGAGAACACAGGAAAGAAACAGGAAAACACGAGAAGAGAGAAAGCAGAGAAAAGAAACCAGGAAACACGAAGAGAAAGGAAGAGCGGAGGAAAGGAGAAGGAAACACGAAACGAGAAGCACGAAAGGAAAGAACCAGAAACAAGAGAACAAGAGAACGAACGAAAAAGGAACAGGAGAAAGGAGAAGGAGGAGAAAACGAAACAGAACACGAGACCACGACAGACACGAGAAAGAAACGAAAGACGCACGGCAAGGAACAGAAAAAAGCAGGACAGGAAAGAAAAAGAACACGAGACCACGAAACCAGGAGAACCACGAAAAGAGAAGAACGAACACGAGAAACGACGAGGACAGGAGAAAGGAGAGGAGACAGGAAAAAGGAACCGGAGAACGAGCCGCAGGAGAACGAAACCAGGAGAACAGGAAACAGAAACCAGAGAAAGAGAAACGCAGAAAGAGACCAAAACACGAGAAACCAGAAAAGAAATGAGAAAGGAAACAGAAAGAAACCAGGAAACCACGACACGAAAGGAGACCACGAGAACACGAAACAGGAACGGAACAAGACACGAGAAACGAGAACACGAAAACGAACCACGAAAACGAGAACAAAAACACGAGAAACGAACAGGAGCAAAACGCAAGAACCAGGAGAACACGGACGAGAGCAGGGAAAGGAACACGAGAAACGAAACCACGAAAGAGAAAAGGAGAACAGGAGACACGAAACACGAGAACAGGAAAAAGAAAACAGACACGCAGGAGAACACGAGAAACCACGACCAAGAGAAACGAGAAAGGAGACGAAAAGAAAGAACGCGGACGAGAAACCAACACGAAACGAAAAAACACGAAGAAAAGGAGGAGAGACGACCAGAAAACAGGAGAACCACGAAAGAACCACGAGAAAAAGAAAGAACCAGGAGAACAGGAGAACCACGAACAAGAGAACAAACACAAACGAAACACGAAACCACGAAACCACGAGAACAAGAAACCACGAAAGAAACACAAACAGGAAACCAGGAGAACAGAAACACGGAACAGGAAAAAAGAAGGAAACCAGGAGACAAGAGACCAACACGAAAAAAAACAGGAAACAGGAAACAGAAAAAAGAAACGAAAAAAACAGAAACAGGAAACCAGAGAGCAGAAAACGAACAGAAACACAAAAAAAAAAAAGAAACCACAGAACACACGAAAAGAAGAACACAAAAAAACAAAAACAGAACCAGAAAACACACGAAAAGAAAACGAAAGAAAAAACACAGGAGAAAAAAACAAACAGGGCAGAACAAAAGAAAAAACACAACAACGACCACAAACGAAAGAAACAAAAAAGAGAACAAAGCGGAAGGACAGAAGGAAAAGAGAGAAAAAAAGAGACAAACAAGAGAAAGGAAACAGAACGAACAAGAGAAAAAAAAAAAAACAGAAAAAAAAAGGACCACGAGACAACACAAAAAAAACAAAAAAAAGAAACAGAAAAGAAACAAAAAAAAAAAAACAAAAAAAAAAAAAAAAAAAGAGAAAAAGAAAAAGGAAAAAAAAAGAAAAGAACACAGAAAGAAAACAACCAAGAAACAAGAAAAAAAAGAAACAGAAAAAAGAAAAAGACAAAACCACAAAAAAAAAGAAGACAAAAAAAAAACAACAAAAACGGAAAAAAAAAGAAAACGAAAAAACAACGGAGAAAACGAAACCAAAAAAACCAGGAGAGCCTCGAAACCAGAAACACGACAACAAGAGAACCACGAAATGGAACGAAAACGCCAGGAGAACCAGGAGAACAAAACAAAAACACAAAAGAAACCAAACAGGAAACCAGAAACCAAACCAACAAAACCAGGAGAACCACGAGAAGGAAACCACGAAACCAAGAGAACAGGAAACCACGAAACACGGGAACCACGATACCAAAAAAGGAGAACACGAAAAAGAACCAAGAAACCACGAGAACAGGAAACAGAACCAAGGAACACGAGAAAAGAACACAAAAGGAAAAAAAAGAAAGAAAAAAAAAAAAAAGAAAACGAAAAACAACAGGAGAAACGAACGAACCAAGAAACAGAAACTCAGAACACAAAACACAGGAGCACAAAAAAAAAGAAACCAGGAAACAGAAAAACGACCAAGAAACAGAAACACGAGAACAAACACGAAAACAAGAACCAAGAAAACGAAAAAAGAACCAGAAGAGAACGAGGGAGGAAAGAGAAAAGAAACCAAACAAAAAGAGACAAAACGAAAAGAAAAGAAAAGGAAAAAGGAAAACGAAACCATGAAACTAGACCACGAAACCACGAAACAAAAACATAAACCACGCAAAACACAAAAAGGAAAAGGAAACACAAAACGAAAGGGAAAACCAGGAGAACCAGAAACAGAAAGACAGAAAAAACACGAAACCACGGAAAAAGAGAACAAACAGAAACAAACAAACAGAAACAGGAAAAAGAAAAAAAAAAAGAAAAGAGAACACGAAAAAACAGAAAAAACGAACACGAAAAGAAAAAAAAAAGAAAAAAAACAAAACAAAAGGACAAAAAAACAAAAGAAAAAAAAAGAAACAACAGAAAAGAGAAAAAAAAGAAAACACGACAGGAAACAGAAAAGATAAAAAGAGAAACAGAAACACGAGAACCAGAAAAAGAAACCACGAGAACATAACCACGAAACCACAAAACCACAAACCAAAAAACAATAAGAGAACACAACAAAGAAAAAGGAGAACCAGAAACCACGAAACCAAGAAAACAGAAACACAAAAAAAGAAACATAACACGAGTACAGGAGCACCACGACAACCAAGAGAACAAGAGAAACAACGAACACGTACAAGAAAAGGAGAACCACGAAACCACACAACCACGAGAACCACAAGAACAAGAAACCAGGAGAACAGGAGAAAGGAGAACACGAGAAGGGAAAACAGGAGAAAGAAACCACGAGAACCAGGAACCACGAGAACAAAGACAGGAGAACCACAAAACAGGACACGAGACCAAGAAGGAAACAGAAACCACAAACAAGAAAGAAAAGAAAAGAACGAGAACAAGAAACCACAAAGAAACACGAAACAAGAGAACCAGAGAACCACGAAACCACGAGAACCAAGAGAACCAAGAGAACCAAGAGAACAAGAGAACCAAGAAAACCAAGAGAACAAGAGAACCAAGAAACCAAGAGAACAAGAAACCACGAGAACCAAGAAAACACGAGAACCAAGAGAACCAAGAGAACCACGAAACCACGAGAACCAAGAGAACCAAGAGAACCAAGAGAACCACGAGAACCACGAGAACGAAGAGAACCAAGAGAACCAAGAGAACCAAGAAACAGAGAACCACGAACAAGAGAACCAAGAGACCAAGAGAAAAGAAACACGAAACCACGAGAACAAGAGAACCAAGAGAACCACGAGAACCAAGAGAACCAAGAGAACACGAGAACCACGAGAACAAGAGAACAAGAGAACACGAAACCACGAGAACCAAGAGAACCAAGAGAACCACGAGAACCAAGAGAACCACGAGAGCAGGAGAACAAGGAGAACCAAGAGAACCACGAGAACTAGGAGAACGAGGAGAACCAAGAAACCACGAGAACCAGGAGAACCAGGAGAACCAGGAGAACCAAGAGAACCATGAGAACTACGAGAACCACGAGAACCACGAGAACCAAGAGAACCAAGAGAACCACGAGAACCAAGGAAGCACGAGAACTAGGAGAACCAGGAGAACCACGAGAACCAGGAAAACAAGGAGAGCCAGGAAACCACGAAACTGAGCACCACGAGAACCAAGAGAACCAGGAGAACCACGACAACCACGAGAACCACGAGTACCAAAAAACCAGGAGAACCACGAGAACCAAGAGAACCAAGAGAACCACGAGAACCAGGAGAACCACTAGAACCAAGGGAACCACGAGAACCAAGAGATCCACGAAAACACATAGAGAACCACGAGAACCACGAGAAAGAGAACCACGAGAAAGAGAACCACGAGAACCACAAGAAGCACAGAACCACGAAACGAGAAACACGAGAAAACGAGAACCACGAGAACCAGCATAACCACGAGAACCAGAGTAGCAGAAGAACCAGGAGAACCACGAGAACAGGAGAACCACGAAAACCAGCAGAACCAAGAGAACCACGAGAACCTCGAGAACCACGAGAAACGAATAGGAGGAGAACCACGAGACCAGGAAAACTAAGAGAACCAGGAGAACCACGACACCACGGGAACCACGAGTACCAAGAGAACCAGGAGAACACGAGAACCACGAGAACCACGAAACCACAGAACCAAGAGAACCACGAGAACCAGAAGAACCACGAGAAAAAGAGAACCGGGAAATCCAGGAGAGCCAGGAGAACCACGAGAACAAGGAGAACAAAGAAAACCATGAGAACTACGAGAACCACGAGAACCACGAGAACCAAGAGACACGAGTACCACGAGAACCAAGAAAACACGAAACCAGAACCAGGACAACCACGAGAACCATGAGAACTACGAGAACCACGAGTAGCAGGAGAACCAAGAGAACCATGAGAACTACGAGAACCACGAGAACCACGAGAACCAAGAGAACCACGAGAACCACGAGAACCAAGAAAAACACAAGAACCAGGAAAACCAGGAGAACCACGAAACCACGAGAACCGGGAAAACCAGGAGAGCCAGGAGAACCACGAGAACCAGGAGCACCACGAGAACCAAGAGAACCACGACAACCACGGGAACCACGTGTACCAAGAGCACCAGGAGAACGACGGAAACAAAGAGAACCACGAGAACCAAGAAAACCACGAGAACCACGAGTAGCAGGAACAAGGAGAACACGAACACGGGAAAAGAGAACACGACCAGGAGAACAAGAAACCATGAGAATACGAGAACACGAAACCACAGCCAAGAGCCAGAAACCAGAGAACCAACAAGAACAGGAAAACAGGAAACCACGAAACCAAAAAGGGAAAGGAGACCACCACAAACAGGACAAGAAAAGAGAAAAAACAGAAACGACGAGCACAGGAGACACGGGACAAAGAGAACCACGAAACCACGAGAACCAGAGAACCACGAGAACCACGAACAGGAGAACAACAAACAAAAACCGAAACCACTAAACCACGAGGGCAGAAACCACGAAACTACGAGACCACGAGAACCAAAAACCACGAAACAGTAGAACCACGAGAACACGAAAACCACAAACCAGAGAAAGGAAGAACACGAAACAGCACAACCAGGAAACAGGAGAACCACGAGAAAAAAACGATCACGAAAAACAGGACAATACCAGGAGCACCAGAACAAGAAACCAAGAGAACCACGATATCCACGGAACCACGGGTACCAAGAGAACAGGAGAACCACGAGAACCACGACAACCACGAGAACCACAAGAACCAAGAGAACCAGGAAACCAGGAGAACCACGAAACCACGAGAACCGGGAAAACCAGGAGACAGAAGAACCACGAAACCAGGAGCACCACGAGAACAAGAAACCAGGAAACCACGAAAACCACGGGAACCACGAGACAGAGCACAGGAAACCACGAAACCACGAGAACAAGAGAAACAACCACGAAAAGAGAACAAGAGAACCACAGAACAAGAAACCAGAGCAGGAGAACTACGAGACCAAGAAACATGAGAACCACGAGAACCACGAGAACCAAGAAAAAGAGACCAAGAGAACCAAGAGAACCAAGAGAACAAGAGAACAAGAAACCAAGAGAACCAAGAAACAAGAGAACCACGACAACCAAGACACGAAACCAAGAGAACCAAGAAAACAAACCACGAGAACAAGAAACAAGAGAACAAGAAACCACGAGAACCACAAACGAAGAGAAGAAACAAGAAAAAGAGAACCACGAGAAAAGAGAACCAAGAGAAAAGAAACAAGAAAACGAAACCACGAGACCAAGAGAACAGAGACCACGAGAACAAGAAACAGAAACGAGAACCACGAGAACCAAGAGAATAGAGAACCAGACGAACAGAAAGAAAACGAGAACAAGAGAACCACGATACAGGAGAACAAGGAAACAAGAAACCACGAGAACTAGGAGAAAGGGGAACAAGAAACAGAAAAGGAAACCAGGAGAACCAGGAGAACCAAGAGAACATGAGAACACAACACGAAACCACGAGAACAAGAGAACCAAGAGAACACGAAAAAGGGACACGAACAGGAGAACAGGAAACCAGAGAAAGGAACAAGGAGCAGGAACAAACCACGCAGAAACAAAAAAACACGACGCAGGAAAAGAAACAAGAGCACGAAAAAAACAAAAGACAGACACAACACGAAAAGAGAACCACGAAACAGCCACGAAAAGAACCACGAAAGAACAGCAAACCACGAACCAAGGCAGAAAACAGGAAACCACGAGAACCATAGAACCACGAAAACCAGCAGAACCAAGAAACCACGAGAACCTCGAAACCAGAAAAAAGAGGAAAACGCAGGAAAATAGAAACCAGGAGAACACGACCACGAAACAGACCAAGAGAACCAGGAAACCACGAACCACGAAACCACGAAACACAGAACCTAGAGAACACAAACCAAAAAACGAAACGAGAGAACGGGAAACCAGGAGACCAGGAGAACACGAGAACAAGGAGAAAAAAAACAGAAACGAAACCACGACAACCACAAACAAGAAGCCACAAACCACGAGAACCAAGAGAAACGGAACCAGGAAACCAGAAAACCACGAAACCATAACACGGCCACGAACAGGAGAACCAAGAGAACATGAAACACGAGAACCACAAACACGAGAACCAAGAGAACCACGAGACGACGAGAACAAGAAAAACACAAGAACAGGAAAAAGGAAACACAAACCACGAGAACGGGAAAACCAGGAACAGGAGAACCACGAGAACAGGACACACGAGCCAAGAGAACCACGACAACCACGAGAACCACGTGACCAAGCACCAGGAGAACACGAAAAAGAGCCACGAGAACCAAGAGAACCACGAGAACCACAAAAGAACAAGAAACCACGAAACAAAAAACTACGGAACCAAGAGAACCACGAGATCCTAGAGAACCAAGAGAACATGAGAACTACGAGAACCACGAAACCACGAAACCACGAGAACCAAGAGAACCACGAGAACCACGAGAACCAAGAAAAACACAAGAACCAGGAAAACCAGGAGAACCACGAGAACCACGAGAACCAGGAAAACCAGGAGAGCCAGGAGAACCACGAGAACCAGGAGCACCACGAGAACCAAGAGAACCAGGAGAACCACGACAACCACGGGAACCACGTGACCAAGAGCACCAGGAGAACGACGGGAACAAAGAGAACCACGAGAACCAAGAGAACCACGAGAACCACGAGTAGCAGGAGAACAAGGAGAACCAAGAGAACCCCGAGAACCACTAGAACCACGAGTGGCAGGAGAACCACGAGAACTACGAGAACCACGAGAACCAAGTGAACCACGAGAACCAGTAGAACCACGAGAACCACGAAAACCACGAGAACCACGAGAATCAGAGTAGCAGAAGAATCACGAGAACTAAGAGAACCACGAGAACCAGCAGAACCACGAAAACTAGGAGAACCAGGAGAACCACGAGAACCAAGAGAATCACGAATGCAGGAGAATCACGAGAACCAGGAGAACCAAGAGAACCAGTAGAACGACGAGTACCAGGAGCACCACGACAACCAAGAGAACCAAGAGAACCACGACATCCACGGGAACCACGAGTACCAAGAGAACCAGGAGAACCACGAGAACCACGACAACCACGAGAACCACGAGAACCAAGAGAACCAGGAGAACCAGGAGAACCACGAAACCACGAGAACCGGGAGAACCAGGAGAGCCAGGAGAACCACGAGAACCAGGAACACCACGAGAACCAAGAGAACCAGGAGAACCACGAAAACCACGGGAACCACGAGTACCAAGAGCACCAGGAGAACCACGAGAACCACGAGAACCAAGAGAAACACGAGAACCACGAGAACCAAGAGAACCAAGAGAACCACGAGAACCAAGAGAACCACGAGTAGCAGGAGAACTACGAGAACCAAGAGAACTATGAGAACCACGAGAACCACGAGAACCAAGAAAACCAAGAGAACCAAGAGAACCAAGAGAACCAAGAGAACCAAGAGAACCAAGAGAACCAAGAGAACCAAGAGAACCAAGAGAACCAAGAGAACCACGAGAACCAAGAGAAACACGAGAACCAAGAAAACCAAGAGAAACACGAGAACCACGAGAACCAAGAGAACCAAGAGAACCAAGAGAACCACGAGAACCACGAGAACGAAGAGAACCAAGAGAACCAAGAGAACCAAGAGAACCACGAGAACCACGAGAACCAAGAGAACCAAGAGGACCAAGAGAACCAAGAGAAACACGAGAACCACGAGAACCAAGAGAACCAAGAGAACCACGAGAACCAAGAGAACCAAGAGAACCACGAGAACCACGAGAACCAAGAGAACCAAAAGAACCACGAGAACCACGAGAACCAAGAGAACCAAGAAACCACGAGAACCAAGAGAACCACGAGTAGCAGGAGAACAAAGAGAACCAAGAGAACCACGAGAACTAGGAGAACCAGGGGAACCAAGAGAACCACGAGAACCAGGAGAACCAGGAGAACCAGGAGAACCAAGAGAACCATGAGAACTACGAGAACCACGAGAACCACGAGAACCAAGAGAACCAAGAGAACCACGAAAACCAAGGGAAGCACGAGAACTAGGAGAACCAGGAGAACCACGAGAACCAGGAGAACAAGTAGAGCCAGGAAAACCACGAGAACCCTGAGCACCACGAGAAGCAAGAGAACCAGGAGAACCACGACAACCACGGGAACCACGAGTACCAAAAAAAAAACCAGGAGAACCACGAGAACCAAGAGAACCAAGAGAACCACGAGAACCAGGAGAACCAGTAGAACCAAGGGAACCACGAGAACCAAGAGATCCACGAGAACCACGAGTAGTAGGAGAACCACGAGAACCACGAGATCCAAGAGAACCACGAGAATCAGTAGAACCACGAGAACCACAAGAAGCACGAGAACCACGAGAATCACGAGTAGCAGAAGAATCACGAGAAATACGAGAACCACGAGAACCAGCATAACCACGAGAACCACGAGTAGCAGAAGAACCAGGAGAACCACGAGAACCAGTAGAACCACGAAAACCAGCAGAACCAAAAGAACCACGAGAACCTCGAGAACCACGAGAATCACGAATAGGAGGAGAACCACGAGACCAGGAAAACTAAGAGAACCAGGAGAACCACGACATCCACAGGAACCACGAGTACCAAGAGAACCAGGAGAACCACGAGAACCACGAGAACCACGAGAACCACAAGAACCAAGAGAACCACGAGAACCAGAAGAACCACGAGAACCGAGAGAACCGGGAAATCCAGGAGAGCCAGGAGAACCACGAGAACAAGGAGAACAAAGAAAACCATGAGAACTACGAGAACCACGACAACCACGAGAACAAAGAGAGCCACAAGAACCACGAAAACCAAGAGAAACACGAGAACCAGGAAAACCAGGAGAACCACGAGAACCATGAGAACTACGAGAACCATGAGTAGCAGGAGAACAACGAGAACCACGAGAACCAAAACAACTACGGGAACCAAGAGAACCACGAGATCCAGGAGAACCAAGAGAACCATGAGAACTACGAGAACCACGAGAACCACGAGAACCAAGAGAACCACGAGAACCACGAGAACCAAGAAAAACACAAGAACCAGGAAAACCAGGAGAACCACGAGAACCACGAGAACCGGGAAAACCAGGAGAGCTAGGAGAACCACGAGAACCAGGAGCACCACGAGAACCAAGAGAACCAGGAGAACCACGACAACCACGGGAACTACGTGTACCAAGAGCACCAGGAGAACGACGGAAACAAAGAGAACCACGAGAATCAAGAGAACCACGAGAACCACGAGTAGCAGGAGAACAAGGAGAACCACGAGAACCAAAACAACTACGGGAACCAAGAGAACCACGAGATCCAGGAGAACCAAGAGAACCATGAGAACTACGAGAACCACGAGAACCACGAGAACCAAGAGAACCACGAGAACCACGAGAACCAAGAAAAACACATGAACCAGGAAAACCAGGGGAACCACGAGAACCACGAGAACCGGGAAAACCAGGAGAGCCAGGAGAACCACGAGAACCAGGAGCACCACGAGAACCAAGAGAACCAGGAGAACCAAGACAACCACGAGAACCACGTGTACCAAGAGCACCAGAAGAACGACGGGAACAAAGAGAACCACGAGAACCAAGAGAACCACGAGAACCACGAGTAGCAGGAGAACAAGGAGAACCAAGAGAACCCCGAGAACCACGAGAACCACGAGTGGCAGGAGAACCACGAGAACTACGAGAACCACGAGAACCAAGAGAACCACGAGAACCAGTAGAACCACGAGAACCACGAGAACCACGAGAACCACGAGAATCACGAGTAGCAGAAGAATCACGAGAACTAAGAGAACCACGAGAACCAGCAGAACCACGAAAACCAGGAGAACCAGGAGAACCAGGAGAACCAGGAGAACCAGGAGAACCAGGAGAACCACGAGAACCAAGAGAATCACGAATAGCAGGAGAATCACGAGAACCAGGAAAACCAAGAAAACCAGTAGAACGACGAGTACCAGGAGCACCACGACAACCAAGAGAACCAAGAGAACCACGACATCCACGGGAACCACGAGTACCAAGAGAACCAGGAGAACCACGAGAACCACGACAACCACGAGAACCACAAGAACCAAGAGAACCAGGAGAACCAGGAGAACCACGAGAACGACGAGAACCGGGAAAACCAGGAGAGCCAGGAGAACCACGAGAACCAGGAGCACCACGAGAACCAAGAGAACCAGGAGAACCACGAAAACCACGGGAACCACGAGTACCAAGAGCACCAGGAGAACCAGGAGAACCACGGGAACCAAGAGAACCACGAGAACCACGAGAACCACGAGAACCAAGAGAAACACGAGAACCACGAGAACCAAGAGAACCAAGAGAACCACGAGAACCAAGAGAACCACGAGTAGCAGGAGAACCACGAGAACCAAGAGAACCATGAGAACCACGAGAACCACGAGAACCAAGAGAACCAAGAGAACCAAGAGAACCACGAGAACCAAGAGAAACACGAGAACCAAGAGAACCAAGAAAACACGAGAACCACGAGAACCAAGAGAACCAAGAGAACCAAGAGAACCACGAGAACCACGAGAACAAAGAGAACCAAGAGAACCAAGAGAACCAAGAGAACCAAGAGAACCACGAGAACTACGAGAACCAAGAGAACCAAGAGAACCAAGAGAACCAAGAGAAACACGAGAACCACGAGAACCAAGAGAACCACGAGAACCAAGAGAACCAAGAGAACCACGAGAACCAAGAGAACCAAGAGAACCACGAGAACCACGAGAACCAAGAGAACCACGAGAACCACGAGAACCAAGAGAACCACGAGTAGCAGGAGAACAAGGAGAACCAAGAGAACCACGAGAACCAGGAGAACCAGGGAAACCAAGAGAACCACGAGAACCAAGAGAACCACGAGAACCACGAAAACCAAGAGAACCACGAGTAGCAGGAGAACAAGGAGAACCAAGAGAACCATGAGAACTACGAGAACCACGAGAACCACGAGAACCACGAGAACCAGGAGAACCAGGAGAACCAAGAGAACCATGAGAACTACGAGAACCACGAGAACCACGAGAACCAAGAGAACCACGAGAACCAAGAGAAACACGAGAACCAGGAAAACCAGGAGAACCACGAGAACCACGAGAACCGGGAAAACCAGGAGAGCCAGGAGAACCACGAGAACCAGGAGCACCACGAGAAGCAAGAGAACCAGGAGAACCACGACAACCACGGGAACCACGTGTACCATGAGCACCACGAGAACCAAGAGAACCACGAGAACCACGAGAAGCACGAGTAGCAGGAGAACAAGGAGAACCAAGAGAACCACAAAAACCAGGAGAACCAGGAGAACCACGAGAACAACGAGTAGCAGGAGAACCACGAGAACCACGAGAACCAGGAGAACCATGAGAACAAGAGTACCAGGAGAACAACGAGAACCACAAGAACCATGAGAACCACGAGAACCAGGACAGCCACGAGAACCAAGAGAACAACGAGAACCACGAGGACCACGAGAACCAAGAGAACCAGGAGAACCGCGAAAACGACAAGAATCAAGAGAACCACGATAACCACGAGTAGCAGGAGCACCACGGGATCCAGAAGAACCACGAGAACCACGACAACCACGACAACCAAGAGAACCACGAGAACCACGAGAACCAAGAGAACCAAGAGTGGCAGGAGAACCACGAGAACTACGAGAACCACGAGAACCAAGAGAACCACGAGAACCAGTAGAACCACGAGAACCACGAAAACCACGAGAACCACGAGAATCACGAGTAGCAGAAGAATCACGAGAACTAAGAGAACCACGAGAACTAGCAGAACAACGAAAACCAGGAGAACCAGGAGAACCAGGAGAACCAGGAGAACCAGGAGAACCACGAGAACCACGAGAATCACGAATAGCAGGAGAATCACGAGAACCAGGAAAACCAAGAAAACCAGTAGAACGACGAGTACCAGGAGCACCACGACAACCAAGAGAACCAAGAGAACCACGACATCCACGGGAACCACGAGTACCAAGAGAACCAGGAGAACCACGAGAACCACGACAACCACGAGAACCACAAGAACCAAGAGAACCAGGAGAACCACGAAAAACACGAGAACCACGAGAACCGGGAAAACCAGGAGAGCCAGGAGAACCACGAGAACCAGGAGCACCACGAGAACCAAGAGAACCAGGAGAACCACGAAAACCACGGGAACCACGAGTACCAAGAGCACCAGGAGAACCAGGAGAACCACGGGAACCAAGAGAACCACGAGAACCACGAGAACCACGAGAACCAAGAAAGACACGAGAACCACGAGAACCAAGAGAACCAAGAGAACCACGAGAACCCAGAGAACCACGAGTAGCAGGAGAACCACGAGAACCAAGAGAACCATGAGAACCACGAGAACCACGAGAACCACGAGAACCAAGAGAACCAAGAGAACCAAGAGAACCAAGAGAACCAAGAGAACCAAGAGAACCACGAGAACCAAGAGAAACACGAGAACCAAGAGAACCAAGAGAAACACGAGAACCACGAGAACCAAGAGAACCAAGAGAACCAAGAGAACCACGAGAACCACGAGAACGAAGAGAACCAAGAGAACCAAGAGAACCAAGAGAACCACGAGAACCACGAGAACCAAGAGAACCAAGAGAACCAAGAGAACCAAGAGAAACACGAGAACCACGAGAACCAAGAGAACCACGAGAACCAAGAGAACCAAGAGAACCACGAGAACCACGAGAACCAAGAGAACCAAGAGAACCACGAGAACCACGAGAACCAAGAGAACCAAGAGAACCACGAGAACCAAGAGAACCACGAGTAGCAGGAGAACAAGGAGAACCAAGAGAACCACGAGAACCAGGAGAACCAGGGAAACCAAGAGAACCACGAGAACCAGGAGAACCAGGAGAACCAGGAGAACCAAGAGAACCATGAGAACTACGAGAACCACGAGAACCACGAGAACCAAGAGAACCACGAGAACCAAGAGAAACACGAGAACCAGGAAAACCAGGAGAACCACGAGAACCACGAGAACCGGGAAAACCAGGAGAGCCAGGAGAACCACGAGAACCAGGAGCACCACGAGAAGCAAGAGAACCAGGAGAACCACGACAACCACGGGAACCACGTGTACCATGAGCACCACGAGAACCAAGAGAACCACGAGAACCACGAGAAGCACGAGTAGCAGGAGAACAAGGAGAACCAAGAGAACCACGAGAACCAGGAGAACCAGGAGAACCACGAGAACCACGAGTAGCAGGAGAACCACGAGAACCACGAGAACCAGGAGAACCATGAGAACAAGAGTACCAGGAGAACAACGAGAACCACAAGAACCATGAGAACCACGAGAACCAGGACAGCCACGAGAACCAAGAGAACAACGAGAACCACGAGGACCACGAGAACCAAGAGAACCAGGAGAACCACGAAAACGACAAGAATCAAGAGAACCACGATAACCACGAGTAGCAGGAGCACCACGAGATCCAGAAGAACCACGAGAACCACGAGAACCACGACAACCAAGAGAACCACGAGAACCACGAGAACCAAGAGAACCACGAGTGGCAGGAGAACCACGAGAACTACGAGAACCACGAGAACCAAGAGAACCACGAGAACCAGTAGAACCAGGAGAACCACGAAAACCACGAGAACCACGACGACTTCTCATTGGTCAGTTTTTGATTGCGAGTTCTTCTTGAGCTATAAAAAAGAGCGCTACCTTTGCGAGCTTCAGGTCATAACCCGCTCTCAACAACATGAGCACAGAACTAAAAGCAACTGACGAAGGGAACGACTCTTTTCGTTTCCGAAACCGGTCTTGCTGATAGAAAAACAGTTCTTTTTAGAACGCTATGGCCACCATTTACGACGATAAAATCGTCGCCATCTCGCATTCACGAGAAATAAAAAAAGCTCAAACATAAAACCTCCAATTGTTACCTATCGAAGGACAAGTCTCTTACTTAGAGCGAAATTTCCTTCACACATTTAACAAGAACATTAAGGAGTTATATACGGTAAGGGTCGAGTGACAATATTATAAAACTTTGACTTCAAAAACTACACTACCACCGTATGAACTAGACTCCACGAATCCGGCTTCATTGAACTTTTTTCTTCATAATTATAGCCACTAAATATCTTGTTAACATTTAAGTTTACTGAATTTCAGTATCCTTACAGTTGGAAAGCAAACTCGTTAAAACTAACTTGAAGTCATTCTGTTATCATCAGAATTTGCATCCGACCAGTTGGCGTCTATTGTTTATTGATAACAATAGAACTGATGCAAACCGACGACTTCTCATTGGTCAGTTTTTGATTGCGAGTTCTTCTTGAGCTATAAAAAAGAGCGCTACCTTTGCGAGCTTCAGGTCATAACCCGCTCTCAACAACATGAGCACAGAACTAAAAGCAACTGACGAAGGGAACGACTCTTTTCGTTTCCGAAACCGGTCTTGCTGATAGAAAAACAGTTCTTTTTAGAACGCTATGGCCACCATTTACGACGATAAAATCGTCGCCATCTCGCATTCACGAGAAATAAAAAAGCTCAAACATAAAACCTCCAATTGTTACCTATCGAAGGACAAGTCTCTTACTTAGAGCGAAATTTCCTTCACACATTTAACAAGAACATTAAGGAGTTATATACGGTAAGGGTCGAGTGACAATATTATAAAGCACCACGAGAACCAAGAGAACCACGAAAACCACGAGAAGCACGAGTAGCAGGAGAACAAGGAGAACCAAGAGAACCACGAGAACCAGGAGAACCAGGAGAACCACGAGAACCACGAGTAGCAAGAGAACCACGAGAACCACGAGAACCAAGAGAACCAAGAGAACCACGAGAACCAAGAGAACCACGAGTAGCAGGAGAACAAGGAGAACCACGAGAACCACGAGAACCACGAGAACCAGGAGAACCAGGGAAACCAAGAGAACCACGAGAACCAGGAGAACCAGGAGAACCAGGAGAACCAAGAGAACCATGAGAACTACGAGAACCACGAGAACCACGAGAACCAAGAGAACCACGAGAACCAAGAGAAACACGAGAACCAGGAAAACCAGGAGAACCACGAGAACCACGAGAACCGGGAAAACCAGGAGAGCCAGGAGAACCACGAGAACCAGGAGCACCACGAGAAGCAAGAGAACCAGGAGAACCACGACAACCACGGGAACCACGTGTACCATGAGCACCACGAGAACCAAGAGAACCACGAGAACCACGAGAAGCACGAGTAGCAGGAGAACAAGGAGAACCAAGAGAACCACGAGAACCAGGAGAACCAGGAGAACCACGAGAACCACGAGTAGCAGGAGAACCACGAGAACCACGAGAACCAGGAGAACCATGAGAACAAGAGTACCAGGAGAACAACGAGAACCACAAGAACCATGAGAACCACGAGAACCAGGACAGCCACGAGAACCAAGAGAACAACGAGAACCACGAGGACCACGAGAACCAAGAGAACCAGGAGAACCACGAAAACGACAAGAATCAAGAAAACCACGATAACCACGAGTAGCAGGAGCACCACGAGATCCAGAAGAACCACGAGAACCACGACAACCACGACAACCAAGAGAACCACGAGAACCACGAGAACCAAGAGAACCACGAGTGGCAGGAGAACCACGAGAACTACGAGAACCACGAGAACCAAGAGAACCACGAGAACCAGTAGAACCACGAGAACCACGAAAACCACGAGAACCACGAGAATCACAAGTAGCAGAAGAATCACGAGAACTAAGAGAACCACGAGAACCAGCAGAACCACGAAAACCAGGAGAACCAGGAGAACCAGGAGAACCAGGAGAACCAGGAGAACTAGGAGAACCACGAGAACCAAGAGAATCACGAATAGCAGGAGAATCACGAGAACCAGGAAAACCAAGAAAACCAGTAGAACGACGAGTACCAGGAGCACCACGACAACCAAGAGAACCAAGAGAACCACGACATCCACGGGAACCACGAGTACCAAGAGAACCAGGAGAACCACGAGAACCACGACAACCACGAGAACCACAAGAACCAAGAGAACCAGGAGAACCAGGAGAACCACGAGAACCACGAGAACCGGGAAAACCAGGAGAGCCAGGAGAACCACGAGAACCAGGAGCACCACGAGAACCAAGAGAACCAGGAGAACCACGAAAACCACGGGAACCACGAGTACCAAGAGCACCAGGAGAACCAGGAGAACCACGGGAACCAAGAGAACCACGACAACCACGAGAACCACGAGAACCAAGAGAAACACGAGAACCACGAGAACCAAGAGAACCAAGAGAACCACGAGAACCAAGAGAACCACGAGTAGCAGGAGAACCACGAGAACCAAGAGAACCATGAGAACCACGAGAACCACGAGAACCAAGAGAACCAAGAGAACCAAGAGAACCAAGAGAACCAAGAGAACCACGAGAACCAAGAGAAACACGAGAACCAAGAGAACCAAGAGAAACACGAGAACCACGAGAACCAACAGAACCAAGAGAACCAAGAGAACCACGAGAACCACGAGAACGAAGAGAACCAAGAGAACCAAGAGAACCAAGAGAACCAAGAGAACCACGAGAACCACGAGAACCACGAGAACCAAGAGAACCAAGAGAACCAAGAGAACCAAGAGAAACACGAGAACCACGAGAACCAAGAGAACCAAGAGAACCACGAGAACCAAGAGAACCAAGAGAACCACGAGAACCACGAGAACCAAGAGAACCAAGAGAACCAGGAGAACCACGAGAACCAAGAGAACCAAGAGAACCACGAGAACCAAGAGAACCACGAGTAGCAGGAGAACAAGGAGAACCAAGAGAACCACGAGAACCAGGAGAACCAGGGGAACCAAGAGAACCACGAGAACCAGGAGAACCAGGAGAACCAAGAGAACCATGAGAACTACGAGAACCACGAGAACCACGAGAACCAAGAGAACCACGAGAACCAAGAGAAACACGAGAACCAGGAAAACCAGGAGAACCACGAAAACCACGAGAACCGGGAAAACCAGGAGAGCCAGGAGAACCACGAGAACCAGGAGCACCACGAGAAGCAAGAGAACCAGGAGAACCACGACAACCACGGGAACCACGTGTACCATGAGTACCACGAGAACCAAGAGAACCACGAGAACCACGAGAAGCACGAGTAGCAGGAGAACAAGGAGAACCAAGAGAACCACGAGAACCAGGAGAACCAGGAGAACCACGAGAACCACGAGTAGCAGGAGAACCACGAGAGCCACGAGAACCAGGAGAACCATGAGAACAAGAGTACCAGGAGAACAACGAGAACCACAAGAACCATGAGAACCACGAGAACCAGGACAGCCACGAGAACCAAGAGAACAACGAGAACCACGAGGACCACGAGAACCAAGAGAACCAGGAGAACTACGAAAACGACAAGAATCAAGAGAACCACGATAACCACGAGTAGCAGGAGCACCACGAGATCCAGAAGAACCACGAGAACCACGACAACCACGACAACCAAGAGAACCACGAGAACCACGAGAACCAAGAGAACCAAGAGAACCAAGAGAACCACGAGAACCACAAGAACCACGAGAATCACGAGTAACAGAAGAATCACGAGAACTACGAGAACCACGAGAACCAGCAGAACCACGAGAACCACTAGTAGCAGGAGAACCAGGAGAACCACGAGAATCACTAGAACCACGAAAACCAGGAGAACCAGGAGAACTACGAGAACACACAAGAACCACGAGAACCCCGAGAATCACGAGTAGCAGAAGAATCACGAGAACTACGAGAACCACGAGAACCAGCACGAGAACCACGAGTAGCAGGAGAACCAGGAGAACCACGAGAACCAGTAGAACCACGAAAACCAGGAGAACCAGGAGAACCACGAGAACCACGAGAATCACGAGTAGCAGGAGAACCACGAGAACCAGGAAAACCAAGAGAACCAGTTGAACCACGAGAACCACGAAAACCACGAGATCCAGTAGAACCACGAGAACCACAAGAACCACAAGAACCACGAGAATCACGAGTAACAGAAGAATCACGAGAACTACGAGAACCACGAGAACCAGCAGAACCACGAGAACCACGAGTAGCAGGAGAACCAGGAGAACCACGAGAACCACTAGAACCACGAAAACCAGGAGAACCAGGAGAACTACGAGAACCAGGAGAACCACGAGAACCACGAGAATCACGAGTAGCAGGAGAACCACGAGAAACAGGAAAACCAAGAGAACCAGTAGAACAACGAGAACCACGAGAACCACAAGAACCACGAGAACCACGAGAATCACGAGTAGCAGAAGAATCACGAGAACTACGAGAACCACGAGAACCAGCACGAGAACCACGAGTAGCAGGAGAACCAGGAGAACCACGAGAACCAGTAGAACCACGAAAACCAGGAGAACCAGGAGAACCACGAGAACCACGAGAATCACGAGTAGCAGGAGAACCACGAGAACCAGGAAAACCAAGAGAACCAGTTGAACCACGAGAACCACGAGAACCACGAGAACCAGTAGAACCACGAGAACCACAAGATCCACGAGAACCACGAGAATCACGAGTAGCAGAAGAATCACGAGAACTACGAGAACCACGAGAACCAGCAGAACGACGAGATCCACGAGTAGCAGGAGAACCAGGAGAACCAGGAGAACCTGTCCTTATCCTGCTTTTGCTGTCCTTAACGTCCTTTACTTTCCTCAACGTCCTTTACTGTACTTAACATCCTTTACTGTCCTTAACGTCCTTTTGCCTTCCTTTTTGGTCCTTAAAGTCCTTACTGTCCTTAACGTCCTTACTGTCCTTAACGTCTTTTTGCTGTGCTTAACGTCTTTTAGTTTCCTTAACGTCATTTTGCTGTCCTTTACGTCCTTTATTGTCCTTAGCGTCCTTCACTTTCCTTACTCGTGCTTTCCTGTCCTTAACCTCCTGCGCTGTCCTTAATGTCCTTTACTGTCTTCAACGTCCTTTTACTGTCATTAACGGTCTTGACTGTCCTTAACCTCTTTTACTGTCTTTAACGTCGTGTTGCTGTCCTTAACGTCATTTGCTGTTCTTAAGGTTTTTATTACTGTCTTTAACGTCTTTGTTGTCCTTTACTGTCCTTAACGTCCTTAACTGTCTTTAACGTTCTTTCCTGTCCTTAACGTCCTTTACTGTCCTTAACGTCCCTCCCTGTCTTTAACGTCCTTTCACTGTCCTCAACGTCCTTTTAATTTGCTGTCCTTAACGGCCTTTACTGTCCTTAACGTCCTTTTGTTGTCCTAAACGTTCTTTACTGTCCTTAACGTCCTTTACAGTCCATAACGTCCTTTTGTTGTCCTTAACGTTCTTTACTGACCTTAACGTTCTTTCACTGTCTTAAACGTCCTTTTGCTGTCCTTAACATCCTTTTGTTGTCCTTAACATCCTTTATGGTCCTTACTCGTCCTTTACTGTCCTTACAATCCTTACTCTTCCTTTTCAGTCCTTACTCGTCCTTTTTGGTTCCTTAACGTTCTTTACTGCCCTTAACGTTCTTTCCTGTCCTTAACGTTCTTTTACCGTCATTAACGTCCTTTTACTGTCCTTAACGTATTTCCCTGTCCTTAACGTCCTTTTCTGTCCTTAACGTTGTTTACTTTCCTTACTCGTCCTTTACTGACCTTAACGTCCTTTACTGACCTTAACGTCCTTTTACTGTCCTTAACGTATTTCCCTGTCCTTAACGTCCTTTAGCTGTCCGTAACGTCCTTTTCTGTCCTTAACGTTGTTTACTGTCCTTAACATCCTTTCCTTCTTTTACTTTCCTAACTCGTCCTTTCCTGTCCTTACTCGTCCTTTACTGACCTTAACGTCCTTTTCTGTCCTTAACGTTGTTTACTGTCCTTAACATCCTTTCCTGTCCTTAGCGTCCTTTACTTTCCTAACTCGTCCTTTCCTGTCCTTACTCGTCCTTTACTGACCTTAACGTCCTTATGCTGTCCTTAAAATCCTTTCCAGTCCTTAACGTCCTTTACTGTCCTTAACGTCCTTTCCTGTCCTTAGCGTCCTTTACTTTCCTAACTCGTCCTTTCCTGTCCTTACTCGTCCTTTACTGACCTTAACGTCCTTATGCTGTCCTTAACGTCCTTATGCTGTCCTTAACGTCCTTATGCTGTCCTTAACGTCCTTATACTGTCCTTAAAATCCTTTCCAGTCCTTAACGTCCTTTACTGTCCTTAACGTCCTTTACTGACCTTAACGTCCTTTCCTGTCCTTACTCGTCCTTTACTGACCTTAACGTCCTTTTACTGTCCTTAACGTCCTTTTACTGTCCTTAACGTCCTTTTACTGTCCTTAACGTCCTTATGCTGTCCTTAACGTCCTTTACTGACCTTAACGTCCTTTCCTGTCCTTACTCGTCCTTTACTGACCTTAACGTCCTTATGCTGTCCTTAACGTCCTTATGCTGTCCTTAAAATCCTTTCCAGTCCTTAACGTCCTTTACTGTCCTTAACGTCCTTATGCTGTCCTTAACGTCCTTTACTGACCTTAACGTCCTTTCCTGTCCTTACTCGTCCTTTACTGACCTTAACGTCCTTTTACTGTCCTTAACGTCCTTTTACTGTCCTTAACGTCCTTATGCTGTCCTTAACGTCCTTTACTGACCTTAACGTCCTTTCCTGTCCTTACTCGTCCTTTACTGACCTTAACGTCCTTTTACTGTCCTTAACGTCCTTTTACTGTCCTTAACGTCCTTTTACTGTCCTTTACGTCCTTTTACTGTCCTTAACGTCCTTATGCTGTCCTTAAAATCCTTTCCCGTCCTTAACGTCCTTTACTGTCCTTAACGTCCTTTTGCTGTCCTGGCCTGCTATCCTTAACGTCCTTCGCTGTCCTTAACAAGGGCCTTCTTCTTCACTATCCAAGTCATGTTGATGCCCGCTACAAAAGATCCCTTCTAATGACTATGTTAAACCGTGCCCAACGTCTCTCGTCCTCACCAGATCTATTTGCTGAAGAATGTGAAACCTTAAAAGGGATCTTCTTGATACTAAAGTAGAAATTAAAATTAAAATTAAAATTAAAATTAAAATTAAAATTAAAATTAAAATTAAAATTAAAATTAAAATTAAAATTAAAATTAAAATTAAAATTAAAATTAAACTTAAACTTAAACTTAAACTTAAACTTAAACTTAAACTTAAACTTAAACTTAAACTTAAACTTAAACTTAAACTTAAAATTAAAATTAAAATTAAAATTAAAATTAAAATTAAAATTAAAATTAAAATTAAAATTAAAATTAAAATTAATTTTTTTTAATATATAAATAATAACTTTATTTCACGCAATCATTAAAGAAATAAGCAACGGTGTAACAAATTGGACAGCGGATGTATTTGGTGTAGAAATTTAATAAATAATAATAATAAATAATTTACTTATATTGCGCAATTATCAATTTAAAAATTTTCAATTGCGCATTACAATATAGTTAAAAAAAACTAAAAATTTAAAATTTAAATTCACAAGCTAAAAAAGTTTAAAATGTATATGGCTATAAAAAGAAATGTACAATTAAAAAGCTTTTAAAAATAAAAAGGTCTTGATGGCTTTCTTGAAACTTTGCATAGATGACATGTTTCTTATTTCACTTGGAAGATCGTTCCATAATTTAGGGGCGGCCACATGAAAAGAGCGATCCCCAAGTGTTGCGAGTGATTTACATTGGCTATAATTAAGGCGTAAACCATTGTTGGAACGCAGGTAATGTCTTCCAGCAGTTTCTCTAACGGAAATAAGTTCACTTATGTAGGCTGGAGCAAGACCATGTACGGCTTTAAAAGTAATCAACAAAATTTTAAAAACTATACGATATCTAACAGGCCACCAGTGCAATGACTAACAGCACGAGTAGAGTTACATGCTGCTTATTCATGTTTAGGAGGATGTCGTTTTTGACTTTCAGGAGTGCAGTTTCAGTGCTGTGGTTCTCCCTGTTAGCCGATTGCGCGATCGGGTATAAGCCCACATCAACCATATGATCATGTATCTGATGAAAGACTGCCTTCTCCGTAAGCCTCGATAGGAAAGCCAAATTGCTAACTGGTCTAGTCTGAAGTTCTTAAATGTAATATCGAGACCAGGCTTCCTGAGTAATGGGCAAACTAGCGCTTCCTTCCAACTCTCAGGAAAGTGACCAGCTTTTAATGATTTATTTACGATTGAAGTGATGACCGGAAGTAGAGCGTCACATTTGCTGACCAAGCGGGAGGGCATGGGATCAAGTGGACAGGTCTTCAACGCCGAGTTCTGGATTAGTGATTTAACATCTTTGTCAGACAAAGTCTTGAAGGCAGATAACGTTGGAATTACCATAGCATTACTATTAACAGTAATAGACTCCACGGGGACCGTTAAATCTGTGATATCAGCATCAATTTGTCTCCGGATGGTATCAATCTTTGTCACAAAATATTTTCCCAGTTCGTTAGCAGAAGTCGGAGCATGCAGGTTTGGAGGTAGCCCGTCGTCCTGAGACTGATTAAACAAGCGCTTACTAGCACGGAATAACTTACGTTGGTCAAAGCTGTTTTCCTCAATAAAGTTAGTATAAAACGCCTGCTGTGCTTTGTTCATAAGATTGTTAACAGCATTGCGCTTGATTTTGAAGGCGACCAAGTCGGAATTAAGTTTCGACAACCTCCATCTTCTCTCAGCTTTCCGACGCTCTCTTTTAGCATGTCTAATGTCCTCAGTGTACCATGGAACTCGCGGCCGCACAACAATGGTTCGGGTCTTTACAGGGGCATACTTGTCCAAAGCAGCTGTTAGGGTTTTATTATAAGAAACAACAAGCTCATCAAGATCATCTTGTGGATTTTTGCATAAATCAGACTTAGCCAAGTCATCATTCAGGTTTTCAATGTTAACTGATTTTAGTTTCCTGAACGAAAGTGTCCTGGAGGAGAAAGAAGGCTTGATAGAATGAAGATGACACAACACCGAGGCGTGATCAGAAAAATAACGATCAATTCGAGGTGTAGATCGAAGAATCTGATCAGACTGGCGGGTGATCACCAAGTCCAAGGTGTGACCATGAATATGGGTGGAGCCCATCACATGCTGTTGAAGACTAAAAGACTCCAACAAATCTAAAAATTTTGTAGAGTCACTATCATCCGGCACGTCCACATGGATATAGGAAGTGTGAAGTGTGAAGTGCGTAGGAAGTGTGCGTAGGAAGTGTGTTTGGTGCAGAAAATGACATAGCAAGTGTGTTTGGTGTAGAAAATTGCGTAGCAAGTGCATTTGGTGTAGCAAATTGCGTAGCAAGTGTGTTTGGTGTAGCAAATTGCGTAGCAAGTGCATTTGGTGTAGCAAATTGCGTAGCTAGTTTGTTTGGTGTAGCAAATTTCGTAGTTAGTGTGTTTGGTGTAGCAAATTGCGTAGCAAGTGTGTTTGGTGTAGCAAATTGTATAGCAGGTGAGTTTGGTGTAGCAAATTGCGTAGCAAGTGTGTTTGGTGTAGCAAATTGCGTAGCAAGTGTGTTTGGTGGAGCAAATTTCGTAGCAAGTGTGTTTGGTGTAGCAAATTGCGTAGGAAGTGTGTTTGGTGTAGCAAATTGCGTAGTTAGTGTGTTTGGTGTAGTAAATTGCGTAGCAAGTGTGTTTGGTGTAGCAAATTTCGTAGTTAGTGTGTTTGGTGTAGCAAATTGCGTAGCAAGTGTGTTTGGTGAAGCAAATTGGTAGTTAGTGTGTTTGGTGTAGCAAATTGCGTAGCAAGTGTGTTTGGTGTAGCAAATTGCGTAGCAAGTGTGTTTGGTGTAGCAAATTTCGTAGCAAGTGTGTTTGGTGTAGCAAATTTCGTAGTTAGTGTGTTTGGTGTAGCAAATTTCGTAGTTAGTGTGTTTGGTGTAGCAAATTTCGTAGCTAGTTTGTTTGGTGTAGCATATTGCGTAGCAAGTGTGTTTGGTGTAGCAAATTTCGTAGTTAGTGTGTTTGGTGTAGCAAATTGCGTAGCAAGTGTGTTTGGTGTAGCAAATTGCGTAGTTAGTGTGTTTGGTGTAGCAAATTGCGTAGCTAGTTTGTTTCGTGTAGCAAATTGCATAGCAAGTGTGTTTGGTGTAGCAAATTTCGTAGTTAGTGTGTTTGGTGTAGCAAATTGCGTAGCTAGTTTGCTTGGTGTAGTAAATTGCGTAGCAAGTGTGTCAAGTGTGTTTGGAATAGCCAATTTTTGTAGTTAGTGTGTTTGGTGTAGCAAATTTCGTAGTTAGTGTGTTTGGTGTAGCAAATTTCGTAGTTAGTGTGTTTGGTGTAGCAAATTTCGTAGCAAGTGTGTTTGGTGTAGCAAATTGCGTAGCTAGTATGTTTGGTGTAGCAAATTGCGTAGCAAGTGTGTTTGGTGTAGCAAATTTCGTAGTTAGTGTGTTTGGTGTAGCAAATTTCGTAGTTAGTGTGTTTGGTGTAGCAAATTGCGTAGCAAGTGTTTTTGGTGTAGCAAATTGCGTAGCAAGTGTGTTTGGTGTAGCAAATTGCGTAGCAAGTGTGTTTGGTGTAGCAAATTGCGTAGCTAGTTTGTTTGGTGTAGCAAATTGCGTAGTTAGTGTGTTTGGTGTAGCAAATTTCGTAGCTAGTTTGTTTGGTGTAGCAAATTTCGCAGCAAGTGTGTTTGGTGTAGCAAATTGCGTAGCAAGTTTGTTTGGTGTAGTAAATTGCGTAGAAAGTGTGTTTGGTGTAGCAAATTGCATAGCAAGTGTGTTTGGTGTAGCAAATTGCACAGCAAGTGTGTTTGGGGTAGCACATTTTATAGCAAGTGTGTTTGGTGTAGCAAATTGCACAGCAAGTGTGTTTGGGGTAGCACATTTTATAGCAAATGTGGTTGGTGTAACAAATTGCGTAGCAAGTGTGTTTGGTGTAGCCACTTGCACAGCAAGTGTGTTTGGTGTAGCAAATTGCATAGCAAGTGTGTTTGGTGTAGCAAATTTCGTAGTTAGTGTGTTTGGTGTAGCAAATTGCGTAGCTAGTTTGCTTGGTGTAGCAAATTGCGTAGCAAGTGTGTCAAGTGTGTTTGGAATAGCCAATTTTTGTAGTTAGTGTGTTTGGTGTAGCAAATTTCGTAGTTAGTGTGTTTGGTGTAGCAAATTTCGTAGTTAGTGTGTTTGGTGTAGCAAATTTCGTAGCAAGTGTGTTTGGTGTAGCAAATTGCGTAGCTAGTATGTTTGGTGTAGCAAATTGCGTAGCAAGTGTGTTTGGTGTAGCAAATTTCGTAGTTAGTGTGTTTGGTGTAGCAAATTTCGTAGTTAGTGTGTTTGGTGTAGCAAATTGCGTAGCAAGTGTTTTTGGTGTAGCAAATTGCGTAGCAAGTGTGTTTGGTGTAGCAAATTGCGTAGCAAGTGTGTTTGGTGTAGCAAATTGCGTAGCAAGTGTGTTTGGTGTAGCAAATTGCGTAGCAAGTGTGTTTGGTGTAGCAAATTGCGTAGCTAGTTTGTTTGGTGTAGCAAATTGCGTAGTTAGTGTGTTTGGTGTAGCAAATTGCGTAGCAAGTGTGTTTGGTGTAGCAAATTGTATAGCAGGTGAGTTTGGTGTAGCAAATTGCGTAGCAAGTGTGTTTGGTGTAGCAAATTGCGTAGCAAGTGTGTTTGGTGGAGCAAATTTCGTAGCAAGTGTGTTTGGTGTAGCAAATTGCGTAGCAAGTGTGTTTGGTGTAGCAAATTGCGTAGCAAGTGTGTTTGGTGTAGCAAATTGCGTAGCTAGTTTGTTTGGTGTAGCAAATTGCGTAGTTAGTGTGTTTGGTGTAGCAAATTGCGTAGCAAGTGTGTTTGGTGTAGCAAATTGTATAGCAGGTGAGTTTGGTGTAGCAAATTGCGTAGCAAGTGTGTTTGGTGTAGCAAATTGCGTAGCAAGTGTGTTTGGTGGAGCAAATTTCGTAGCAAGTGTGTTTGGTGTAGCAAATTGCGTAGGAAGTGTGTTTGGTGTAGCAAATTGCGTAGTTAGTGTGTTTGGTGTAACAAATTGCGTAGCAAGTGTGTTTGGTGTAGCCACTTGCACAGCAAGTGTGTTTGGTGTAGCAAATTGCATAGCAAGTGTGTTTGGTGTAGCAAATTTCGTAGTTAGTGTGTTTGGTGTAGCAAATTGCGTAGCTAGTTTGCTTGGTGTAGCAAATTGCGTAGCAAGTGTGTCAAGTGTGTTTGGAATAGCCAATTTTTGTAGTTAGTGTGTTTGGTGTAGCAAATTTCGTAGTTAGTGTGTTTGGTGTAGCAAATTTCGTAGTTAGTGTGTTTGGTGTAGCAAATTTCGTAGCAAGTGTGTTTGGTGTAGCAAATTTCGTAGTTAGTGTGTTTGGTGTAGCAAATTTCGTAGCAAGTGTTTTTGGTGTAGCAAATTGCGTAGCAAGTGTTTTTGGTGTAGCAAATTGCGTAGCAAGTGTGTTTGGTGTAGCAAATTGCGTAGCAAGTGTGTTTGGTGTAGCAAATTGCGTAGCAAGTGTGTTTGGTGTAGCAAATTGCGTAGCTAGTTTGTTTGGTGTAGCAAATTGCGTAGTTAGTGTGTTTGGTGTAGCAAATTTCGTAGCTAGTTTGTTTGGTGTAGCAAATTTCGCAGCAAGTGTGTTTGGTGTAGCAAATTGCGTAGCAAGTTTGTTTGGTGTAGTAAATTGCGTAGAAAGTGTGTTTGGTGTAGCAAATTGCATAGCAAGTGTGTTTGGTGTAGCAAATTGCACAGCAAGTGTGTTTGGGGTAGCACATTTTATAGCAAGTGTGTTTGGTGTAGCAAATTGCACAGCAAGTGTGTTTGGGGTAGCACATTTTATAGCAAATGTGGTTGGTGTAACAAATTGCGTAGCAAGTGTGTTTGGTGTAGCCACTTGCACAGCAAGTGTGTTTGGTGTAGCAAATTGCATAGCAAGTGTGTTTGGTTTAGCAAATTTTGTTTCAAGTGTGTTTGGTGCAGCAAATTGCATAGCAAGTGTGTTAGGTGCCGCAAATTGCGTAGCAAGTGTGTTTGGTGTAGCAAGTTGCGTAGCAAGTGCGTTTGGTGTAGCAAATTGCTTAGTAGGTGCATTTGGTGTAGCAAATTGCGTAGCAAGTGTGTTTTTTCGTAGCAAGTGTGTTTGGTGTACTAAATTGCACATCTGGTGTGTTAGGTGCAGCAAATTGCATAGCAAGTGTGTTTGGTGTAGCAAGTTGCGTAGCAAGTGCGTTTGGTGTAGCAAATTGCTTAGTAGGTGCATTTGGTGTAGCAAATGGCGTAGCAAGTGTGTTTGGTATGGACAAAGGCGTTAAAAGTGTGTTTGGTGTAGCAAATGGCGTAGCAAGTGTGAGAAATGGTGTAGCATGTGAGTTTGGTGTAGTAAACGGCGTAGATTATGCGTTTGGTGTGAATTGTGTAGAATATGACGTAGCAAGTCTTAAATTTGTGTTGCAAGTGACCTAACAGGTATTTCGGTTGTAGTAAATGGAATTTATCTGTTGCGATTATATTCGCACGGGAAATACTTCAATGCAAAAATCATCGATGTGAATAATTTTCTTTTTACATAGTTAGGGTAAGAAACTTGGGTAAGCGTTAACCTTAAATATTACGGTTAGTTCTGGCAACTGCTGCTTCAGTAAAATCCTCTTTCGATCAACTATTTCGATGGGAACAGTAAGGAATTGATGCACATTTCTACGATATTAGCACTTGGCAAAAAGTTAGGGTTAGAGATAGGGTAATAGTCAGCTTTTTAACTGGTAAATGAGAGGCTATGGCAGGGAAAATCCTCTTTTAATTTACTATTCCCATCGAACAGTTAGGGGTTATTGAAAATTTTCGGAATCTGTGCTGTTGGCGAAAAAGTTAGGGTTTAACCCGAGGGTTAGGGTTAACACTAAGGGCTGGGTTAATTTTCTGGCAACTGAGAGGCTTTAGCAGGAAAAATCTTCTTGCAGCAAATTTACGGGATCCGAGTACTTTGCACGGTGGGCACAAAGTGACCCAAAAACGCTCACCTTCATTCATCTTTTTCGTTTTTGATACTGGCTACCTGAAATTTTGAATAAATATAGAACTTGTCATTCTGAAAATCGTATGTTTTTTGTTTTTCCAAAATTTCCCTAAATTTGCTAAAAATGCACTTTCTGACAATGCAGGAAGATTTTGATGAAATTTCCATGGAAAAATGTACAATATTATACTTTGGTGCATGCGCATAAGCCAAAATTTGGACTTGTTTTTTTTTTTTTTTTTGCTGAACCGTTCCGATTTTTTTCCTTGCTCCTTTCCTTTTCGTTTTTCTCTGCTTTCTTATTCTCTCTATCTTTTACTCTGTGCACCCCTTCTACTGGCCTGAAAAGTTTTGAGTACGGGTATTTTGGCCTGTTTTAGCACCAATTTTACACCAAAAACTGATCACGTTTTCTTCGATTAGCTCTGTCGGAATGCAGTCAATATTGAAGATGGACAGTCCTGTGGAAAGATCTATCCAAGCTCTATAAGATGAAAATCACAAAAATCTGCTGACGTGTAAATTGGTGACGTCATAAGTGGCAGAATGGCCATTCCTCCAAATCGCGGAATAATCCGCGCTTAGCATGTTAAGGGTTAAAAAAATACCTGGTAATGAAAATCTTTGAGGTTGAAGTTTTTCCCCAAAGCGGTAGTGGCATATTTTCTGGCTTTTAAAATTGCTATCCTGCCAACCATGTACGCTGTAGATTGTCCTGGCCAGCTCTGGTAACGGGTTACCTGCCACAACGAAATCATACTAATAAATCATAGAGGTACGAGCAGAATTTTATAAAGATTAGTTTTGGCAGAATTTAAAGATGAGGACTTATAAAGAGGTATTTACATTTATTTGTGAGTCAGAGATGCCCGTGTATACTTCACAAAGAAAAGAACTAATCTCGTTTTGGGCTCGTTTCTATTGTTTCGGTTGTTAATATTATAATAAGTAGCCTGTTGATGAGGTTAGAATTTATTTCAAATCTAGGCTTGCAAAGCAACCTGTATGTTTTGTTGTCAAGCTAATCTGCAACGTGAGTATTTGTTTGTTTGTCTGCCGCGGCTCGAAATTGTGGAGTTGGGGGTGCGAAAGATGTCAACTGTCAAATCGTGTGTGGACCTTTTTTAATTTACAGCTGGCTTCGCTTTTATCTTTGATGGTTTAGGAGTTTTCAGTTCGGGTGGGGAGGTACCATTTGTCAGTCAAACTTTCCAGGGTCGTGCTTTAGGACAGGTTTTGTTTCTCTGCCGCTGTACAGTGAAATATTCATACCTCTTTCCGAGTGAAGTCAGAATCATCCCATGCATTATCAGCAAACATTTTGATAGCTTCGTCTCTTTTCATTCCAGTATAGTGCAGCCCTGTGTCAACAATCAATCTCACTGCACGCCAGATCTGAAGAGAAAGAAAAAGAAAACTATTGATTTTTTGAAACATATAAACTTAAACCTATTCAGAACGGGGGTGGGGAGGGGGGGGGGGGACTTTTGAGGCCCACACTGACTTTGACCACTTATAACTTTTTCAAGATTCAAGCCATCTAAAATTTATCTAGGAATAACTTGGTAGGATCAGTATTGTGTCAGGAACTTGACAACACCATGGCAACGGCATTTTGACAGGCATGTTTAACCAAATTTGTAATTTTCTTGCTTCTATTAATGAAAATGTCTTTAATGCAATTATTTTTACCTTTTTACGGTTTCTAAACACAGTTTTATTCATTTTGAGTTCTTTGCAGTAATTTTGGCTGGTTTTCTGGCGTTTTGGAAAAATTGTGTAATCCAAGATGGCGGCTGTTTTGACATCATGATGTCATTATCACGTGATGTGACGTTTTCATCCCATGTGACGTATACCAAAAGATAGATGTTTGGACATACTATATATCCTATAAGTTTCATTGTGATTGCTTAAATATTCTAGAAGTTACATAGTTACAAAAACGCCCGGTCTAAATAGGGTTAAAGCGGGTCGAGAGCGCTCGCCTCCCACCAAATATGGCTGGGGTTCGATCTTGGATGCACGTACGCGCCTTAACGAGCTCCTGAGCTCTTCTGTCTCAGGTGCTAAATAAATTACATTTACATTTGTGTCGCTTCTATTTTGTCTAATAGGCGTTTTCTGCAGTGTTTCATTACGTTTGCTTAGTGAACGACTGTTACGTAATTTTTTGTGTTCTTGGGCAAAGCACTTAACAGTGCCTCTCTCCACCCAGGAGTGAAAATGGATACCGGTAAACTGTTGTGGGCGTCATATAGTTACTTAGGGTAATATGTGATACCGTAATGATTCGATTAAGCGCCCTCCTTCCAATAAGCGCCCCCCTTCGAATGAGTTTTTGTAAATAAGCGCCCCTATTCCAAAAGGCGCCCTCATTCTAATAAGCGTCCCCATTCTTATAAGCACCCGTATTCTAATAAGTGCCCCTATTGTGGATAACTGCCACTACTGAAGTCATTGACGGCCACTAGATAAACTCCTGACCGTTCACCGTACAGTCCATGTATATATTTACTGCTGAAATTTACAATTATTTTAAAAGTGACTGAACTTTTAACAATTTCTAACTGTTACGGTTTCTGTTCTTGTTAGATGCATTTGGTTGTTTCTCAAAAAAT
Source organism: Oculina patagonica (assembly GCF_052425735.1). Lineage (NCBI taxonomy): Eukaryota > Metazoa > Cnidaria > Anthozoa > Scleractinia > Oculinidae > Oculina > Oculina patagonica. The sequence goes on along the minus strand of NC_135758.1, from coordinate 6,404,459 downwards.
TAAATAAGCGCCCTGTCCCGAATAAGCGCCCTGTCTCGAATAAGCCTGTCTCGAATAAGTGCCAAAAGTAAATAAGCGCCCGGGCGCTAAATCGAATCATTACGGTAAGCCTGGCATCCCATTCACTGGAGGACAACACTTATAGTTTCTTCTAGAAAACCTGAAGTTCCAACCTGTAGATGATCCTCTGAGTTTTAAAAAAATGAAGAAGAGGGCGTATTAAATTGTAAAACTGTTCAACAGTGGATTTATTTTCAATTCAACTCGAAGGTTATTAAAGGTTAATAAATAGATTTAAAGAATTTGACAAGATGTCGGCAGGCCTTAGCCTTAATCGGAGCCAATTTTATCACACAAGCCACAACGCAAATGTTCGATTCGCAGACCTGGCGTCATATGTTGGTTGCGTTTGTTGTTGGTTCTCGTCCTTGCTCCGAAGGTTTTCTCCGGGTTCCTCCCTCCACAGTTCCTCCTCCTCCAGTTAGATAAAAAAAAAACATGCCCTTATAGGCTTTTAGATCGTTTTAGGTGATGAAGGTGGACAGAGGACACCGAAAATTTAGTGTTTAACAAATCTTAGATCGGATGAATCATTCTAGTGAGATTTTATTTTAATTTACGCTTTGTTTAGAAACTTACTTTCTTATTTACATGTTACCCACCTGCCACTTCAGCATGCCGTACTTTTTCATTGGTTCGCCGTCATATACATCCGTGTCGTCTGATATCAATGGGTTTTCTGCGTAAAGAGCCCAGCCTTCTATAAAGGCTGTGTAGTATGTTTTGGACTCTAACCAGCCAATCGGACCTCCACAAGTGTCCCTAAAATGCTTAATCGTTCCTTGGTACTAAACAAATAGAAAACATTTAATGCAGGCATTTCCAGAAATATTCGGGACCTTTTAATAGTGTTCAAACATCTTCGGTTATCTTTGGAAACCTTCGAAACCAGTTTGTAAGTCATCATGTGATATTATGAAGTTATGACAGCGCAAGTCATAAATATCGCATTAACGAACCACCACATAAAACTTTTCTCTATGACTTTACCTGAATATGGTGTCCCGGCCGAGCCTCATGGGCGTTTATACTCCACTCCGAGAACTTAGGTCCCAGCCTGTCCAGGAAGAACGGAATGTTGTAATGCGTCGGTTTTAGGCACATCGGGTCACTTCCGTCGTAACTCTGTATACCGCTGGACGGGTTAAGATCCGGTTGCATTTTAATTGGACAGTTAGGTGTTGAGTCTTTATCTCCGGCGAAGTGGAACAGTTTAGTAATTTTGGGATATAACATGCTCATCACCTGAAGCGAAGAGAATAGTGAAATATAGTGTCGCTGATATCAGTTATGACTATAAATAATAAACGGTATTACATATGACCTGGTATAACTCTGATATCACTGTCTTCTCACCGGCTCTAGTACTAGTCGGCGACATACTTTTTCTATGTTTTCATGCTTGAAGCGCTTTATTAGTACATCTCCCTGGTGCAGTTTTTAAATTCTTTCCATGCCCATTTATGTGTTTTACTTTGATATACAGTCAACTCTCTCTTAACGGACACCTCTCTAAGACGGACACCTGGTGTTGGTCCCGTCCCTGCCGTTTTTCAGTCATTTTACTGTAACAAAACTCCCTGTAAGACGGACACCTCTCTAAGACGTACAGTTGGGTCCGGTCCCAACGGTGTCCGTTTTAGAGAGAGTTGACTGTAAATACCCTTTCATTTTTGAGTCTAATGCTTGCGTGCGCTTTGCGCATGCGCATTAGACTCTTTGTTATATGAAAAAAGCTGTTAGCAATCCCAAGGGAATGGTTCGGGATCGATAATCGTTCGCTGTAATGTAGAAAACAATGATCAGCTGCAAGAACGGACTCCGTACGGACACGCACGATTAGTTTCAATTAAAAACAGCCAATCAGCGACACGTGTTCCCACGCATAATTAAAAGTTCTTTCTCAAGTCACGATTATTCAACACTTGAACAGGACGTAATAATTTTCCAGTTAAGACATTTGTAAGCTTTTTGTGAAAATAAATCTTCGTTTTCAGTTCAGTTAAGCACTTGTGTTTTCGTCTTGCTTAAAAAGCAAGACGTCTTTGAGAAAAAATGTTTCGACGGCGACTCGCGTTTATTTACACAATGCGACCAAATATTTATTTTGTTTTAAAAAATAGAAAACTTTACCTCGTATTTTGTATTTAAGTCATTCGAATTTTGACCAATTTTTTCTTTACAGTGCAAACAAAAACCTTCAAAAATAAAAGATGTACATGGATAAATGTAAATCAAGTTACGCGACTAAATCAAAATGCGTTTGTTTGGCCGCTTTGCAGTATTACACTGTCCCGGCCTTTGCCATACACTGAAATCGAATTTCATGCTTTTACGACTCTCAGAGATCTTAAGTTCTTCTTACAGCTAGAAAAATCATAAAATGGTTACATTGATATGGAAGTGATGATTCGCGAAATTTGTACATCATGATAAACAGTCTTCGCTCCTGTGTATGGTAGCTCGATAATAATTGCCTAGTTTCCAGCGTTCAAAAGGTCATCATTATATTGACGTGAGCATTTACACCCGTTTTTAGGAAAATCTGTCACTAAGTGCTTACAGTACAATGGAGTAACAGTCACTATTTCAAGTGCTTTTATTGCAAAATCTGTTTCAAGAGTCATCATCAAAATGGTGAAAAATCTGAAAGAAAACGATGTGAAGTTCTTCAACCCTTGTTGTAATGAACATGCTTTTTGTAAATCGTCACGTAATCTTGTCCAAATGTTTAATCGTTTCTGCTTTTACGGACAATACGGAAGAAGTAACATCAACTCCTGTTCATACTTTAAATTTTTGTGAAGCATATAACATTTATGACTGTTTCGTTTTCATCCATAATCATCCACGATGCCCCTAGCTTGCTATAAGCATTTTAAATTAAACTCCCGAACACAAACCTCTAACCAATTTTAACCGGCTTACGAAAACCGCGCAATCTGTATCATTATGCCATACGGCATTAGACTCATGTCACCCTTGGTGACCTATTTTTAAATTAAATAAGAGAGGAGAACACACAGTTTCTTAGTTTCAAGTTTGGAGAGCGGAAACATTTGCTTGCTCGCAGGGCAGGGGTAGGGCTACACCATTTGAGACTTGACAATGATCTTCCAACGGCCCTCCTTTTTAGCTAATAATGACTTCCCTCTTACCATTCTGGCCTCCTTGAACCAACTTTGCAGAGCCTTCCATCTCATTGGACAGTGTTTCTTTGCCCCGTCAATACTGCTGCATCGGGCATGTGCCTTTGAGTCGGACTCGTTATCAGGAAAGGGGTCAACATTGAAGAAATTATCAGGAGCGTCTAGCTTGTTTCTGAATTGTTTGATGGCTTCAGTTTTGTTGTCTTCCCCAGTATCCCCCTTAGCTGCTTCCACTGCCTACAAAACACCAACGAGAAAAATTGCTTGATAATAAAGACATGTAAAAATGTCTCCTTGTTTTTCGCACGACCAAAAGCCTCCATATGGTGATCATGAGGATGTGCCGATATTTACGCACGGATACGATCTGTTTTGAGAAGCACAAGAACAAACCTCGAAAAATTGTAAGATCGGTTTGCTAATCAAACTGATGAAAATCCACGAATATGATTGGTTCTCACATTGTGGTCTATTCACTCATATGTATTGGTCGCATGGGTCTTCGAGGATGAGGTATACTCATCCCCAGAGGCCGCGATTCTTTTGGTCGGCAACAAGAATCGACTTAAAGCCCGCCAAAAGCTCGCCAAAGCTGTAGCTGTTGAATCTTGCTCATTTCATTCACAATCTCCGCCGTACGCGTACAATAAAACCAGAACTAGGAATTTCTGGTTCCATTTTTTGAGTCACCCAGAGCCGATGCGTTTCCCGACCACTGGTCTAGCGGGACGTAGGTTCTGGGGACTAAATTGAGGATGAGGAGGCGCTCGCTCATGCACTCGTGTATCTGGCACTGGTAATTTACTGCATGTTTAGAACTGGGTTTCAATCGATTTATATCCTGTTTGAGTGTAACAGGATTGCCTAAAATAGTATGATGATTAAGCGGCTCACATTACGATCAGTTTCCACATCTTGACTGAAACGATTTTCTAAAGGATCGAAAAGGAGCTATGGCACGACATGAAGTCATTCTTTTGATGAACAAAATTACTTTCAAAGTAAATGGAAAGTCAACATTCGTAAACTAAAGTAAAAAAAGACCAAAGACGTAATAGCAAACAAAAAGGAATAATAATTAACGGAAAAATTATAATAGGCGCCGAACGTGAAAAAGTTTGGGCTAAATTTTAAAGATGGACATTCCATGACATAGCTCCTTTAAAGCTTATTTCTTGTCCGTACTGCACAGTCCCGGGGTTTGTTTTAATTATCGTTTTAAATCCTTTGATACGTTATACTTCGGTTATAGCGTATATGAAGTTTTTTGTCCGCCATTACGGGTCGCTTTGTTCAGCTGAAACGTCGGTTTGGAATAGCTTCGAAGCCCTTCTTATCATTAATATTCTTTTGCAAGGATATTCGGTGCTAACAATGAAGAAAAAACGTAAATTTTTCCCGGACTTATTTTTGCTAGTAAACATTCGTTCGTGTGAGACTCAAATAAATATCACAGGCGTAGATTGCGCAGTACGGACTGGAAATCATCTTTAAAGGACGTAACCTATACTACATCAAATTACAATCTTGCAATAGCAGCGACATTTAATTTCACTAACCAGTGGGTAAAGCAAGGACAGTTGTTCCTTTCCCAAGTTTTGCACCTGCATCGGCGTCATGTCATTAGTGGTGAAATATGGTAATATCATGGCATACGCCTTTTTGCCGTCCAACTTGTCGCCGGTAGATAATTTTGTCTTTGTTGGCCAAGATGTGTTTTCTTTGCCGTCAAACCAAACATGAGCCAGTGGAAGTGAGGCCAACCCGCTTGAAACATTACTTGGGACGCAATAGCGGGAATAGTCGTCTTCTAGATACCTGTCAACAAATGTAAATTCTTGTTAAAGATAATGTGTTTAAGTGTAAGGTCAAGTCGTGGATAAGCAAAAAACAAACTTGGCAAAGTGTATCAGAGAGAAAGGCAGCGAAGCTCAACGTTGAGAGGGGAACAACCGAAATAATTAAAGTAAGAATAAAGGAGGCTGAGTACAGAGAAAATCAGAATCACTGCGACAGAACGGAAGAGGACAAAAGAGCAGTTCAGCGATTTACTGAACATCCCCAGAAAAGCATCAGATTACTCAAAACGAAGGGGGAGAAAGAGTGCGAGGCAATCATAGAGATTAAGACGCTTATAAGACAGGAAGTTGAGGAAACTAAGAAGGCAAAAATTAAACCTAGCAAGAATTGATCATCGAATACTGACAGAACTGTTCAAAGTAGAGAATTGACGAGGCATCAGTAATTTAAATTACTAAGCTTACAGGGAGCAGAAATGTATCTTCCTTGTCATAGTTTTGTGAAAGACGTTTGAAAGATCATACGAGTCATCTGAGTTATTTTAACTCCAGCAAGAAAACATATTATTTTTGTCTGACCTCTTAAACATTGCTACAAAGTGAGCTATTAAAATTAAAAAAAAGACAAATTTACCTTAGCAGTTGGTTCATCGGCTTTCCCATATATTCCACAAGGTAATCACTTAAAGATTCCTTTACAGTTTTACCATTGTGATCATTCTTCCACTGGTTCTTCATGTCATCTGTAATGTTGGAATAGTAGTCATCGTCGAGGGCAACTTTGACGTAGGTCTCGTTCAAGACACCTGAAAATTACAAATTTTAAATTTCAAATTGTGTTTTGTAAATTTTCAATGATTAGTGGCTATTCCGTACACGAATGAGTGAGAGGAATGAGTGAGAGGAAAGCACATTCAAGTCATTACTGCGGGACCAAGAGGATGAAATTTGTCACAAAGACAAAAAAAAGTCACAGAATGAAACTAAAATTTGTTACACAGCTAAATCTAGTCCTAATAAACACCATTCCCGACCGAGGACCCTGAAATATATAAATCTAAGCAAACCGTAAACGGGAATGAGAACAACATAAGAAAACATGAACTCAGGAACCACGGCGCGCGGTGCCAGAGAAAGAGCGTTATAACCGTTACAACGCTCTTCCTCTGGCCTCCTAAGGTCCATGCTGTTCTTGTCGCTTGTGTTGTGTAAAAACAAATGATAAAAACAGTAGATTCACTAGCATCCTTTGTGGCTTTAGAGGTGTTATAGTATGGGATCCACAAATGAATGGGTTCCCAAGCCACCACTGAGATCAGCGGGTACATATAAAGGGGATGGAAAATGTGTGTAGGTTTTGGGAAAGGGTTGTGTTGTAAGCGTAAGGGACCAAATAAATCAACTTTGTTTTACGAGGGTTGCACGTAACAGTCTTCGACTGACAAACCTGTGGCCCTCGGATTCCCGATCGAATTGGAATTTAGAAGTGTTGGTTTTTGTGGAGGGAGGAAAACCGGAGAACCCGGAGAAAACCCCTCGGAGCAAGGACGAGAACCAACAACAAACTCAACCCACATATGGTACCTGGCCGGAATCGAACCCGGACCACATTGGTGGGAGGCGAGCGCTCTCACCACTGCGCCATCCCTGCTGGACCAATGGACTGCAAAGCAGTCACGTCTGCCACAAGGCAGCATAACAAAATCAAAATTAAATAAAAATATAAAATAAAATAACAGAAAAATAGAAGAGTAGGATGTATCAGACAAATTGAGTTAAAACTGAGGTTGCGGGGGGTTAAGGTTGACATTTAAGTTTCCACTCTGTTGGGATGTAAGATTTGTTAGTTACTGTTCTTTTTAGTAATAATGGATAAGTATGCTAAAATAATGTACGACAAATTAGGTTGCCAGAAACAGCCTTTACTGAAACCCCTTCTGCAGGATTCTATCACTGGATACATCATATAAGAAAATACTGAATCGAGTCAAGAGGCACAGCAATAACGCAAACGAAACGGCTCGCCAAGGGAAAGCTAAGTCTGGCAGTCATGCATGATCATATTAACGAAGAGACGACTAAATAAGATAAAACAGCCTATTTATACAAAATTAGGTATAATGAACACTCCTATGGGTGATGGATGCTCGAAAATTATAACATCATTGAATGGTTAGCTTGTGAGAAAGGTCAAGTAAGGGGACTGTTGTGCATGAAGGCCCAAATGAGAATGCCCACATGCCAAGTAATCAAAGAAAATTATGACTATTTAGTTATACACATACCTCGCGTTAGTTACATGTTATCCAAGGCTAAACAAAACTTACCTGTTTCGTTCTTTAAACCAATGTTCAAATAGCTCCTTTTAAGTGCATTTCGACCAGCAACACAAGCCTCTTGATTGTAAACCATTCCGTGGAGTATCCCCATTTTCAAGTTTTCCATGTACCTCAAAATCCTGTCCTTGAAACCTTTCAACTTGTTCTCTATCAGTGTCACGTCTTCCAAGTTTTCAGGCTTTAGACTTCCCAGCATCCCTTGCAAATCCTTACCAACGTCGCAAATGGGTTGGGTACACCAAAAAGGAGGTCCCATCAACCAGACGCCAGCATAAAAGTTCATATCAAAAGGATGTCCAAACACCGTCTTCAAATAATGCTTTAGCTGCGATAAGGCTTTCCTTTCCCGTGGCTTTAACTTGTTGGAGTCCATTTTCGTTTGGTTTACTTGCTGCAAGAGGTCCCATGCTGCATCTGTGACGCCTTTGATGTACTCAGGTGTTGGGTTGTAAGCGCTGTACTTTTTCTTAATGTCCTCACGTGTCGCATCGGGATCCTCTGGTAACTTAAAAGGAAACTTCTCGTGGTATGTCTTCTTCACACGCGAAATTATGCCATCTAGATCGATCCGTTTTGCCTCTTCGGAGTACTCACAGAACGATGAAGAGGCTTGCTCTTCCTTGCTACCAGGAGATGTGTTCTCTTGTTCTTCGTGATCCTTCTTTTTGCTAGCAAGAGCTATCAGCACAATCCCCACAATCAAAATTATTATAATTATTAAACTGCAATTACAGCGAAAATAATCAGCAAAATCTTAGCCTTGGAGAAGGCAGACTTATTCCCCTTGAAGGTTGGAGTTTCCTCGTCCATCATTTGACTCTTCTCCCCCGTCATACCTGCAAGGTATTATTGATAAGCTCAAGTAAGACACGCAGCTAATCATTTTTGTTAAAAGTTTTCTAACTGATTAAACCAATAAGATATTAATCGACAGCAAAGAAATGTAAGAAGGTATTGCTCACCTGCCATAACACTAATACAGGATGATATCAATACACGTGCTAAAAACAAAAGAACTCTAAATTTGGACTGAAAGGTTTGTAACAATTCTCAGTTTTTGTATGTGTGTGGCTCATGGAATATTGTACAAATTCATTTACTCAAAAAAAAATATGGACGATTCTCAAATATGTCATCCCGCAAAAAAACAAAGGCCATATGATAGCTTGAAATTTGTTTTATAAGGATGGTATACACAAGGGAACGTATCCAACGGATGACTATCCAGTCGCATTTACACAAGGGAATTTACCTTAAGGCAGGGTGGCAAAGGGGGGGGGGGGGGAAGTACCAATCACGCATCACGTTGGATTTTTAAGTTAAATCACGTATCACGGAGAACATTTTTAAACAATCACGCATCACGTAAAAATAAGAAAGTGTGCTGAGCTAATTTTGGAAGATTTCAACTTTTTGATGATGTATTATTGAAAATTACATTGTAGGCAAAATTTCTTGGATTGGTTGCCTGTTATTGTTAATTTTTGAACATAAAATTACTAAATTGTTTTTTGGACAATTTGTAATAATCCCAATGCCAAATTTCGGTGAAATTTTTCAATTTTTGAAGACTGGCGAGGTTATTTAAAATAAAGCTTAGTTCCAGAATTGAAACCAGCGAGCCTCTTTATTGACCTTCATTTAAATGTATTTTATTTAATTTGAAGAGCTTTAATTGTCATAGTCTATAAGATTCGAACTTTGGTCGGACACCGTACCTCACCGATTTCGCTGAAATTTGGCATGCAGTCTTGTTTTAGGGTCCTAACTACCAAATGGATATTAAAAAGTTTCAATTCTTTTTATTTTGGAAAATATCGAGAAGGCCGATTTGAAGCGTCCGTGACGGCTCGCCAACATGGCCGATCGAAGGTGTTCTTATTAGTTCGACACTGAACCTGCCGTCACAGTTTCTCGATCATACTTGGCATAGTTATAAAGAACTATCTTTCTTCTTTCTATATATCAAAGTAGATTTGGCAAATGTTGAGTTTGGATGATCAACGGCCAAGAAGTTCGAAGGTATGTTAACGATGTTTTGAACAGTCTCAAATTTACTACAAAATGAAAGGCTAATAACTCCACTGTTATCTCGATTTAGAAGTAGCCATTTACCATGAACAAAGCTTGTTCATTGGTGAATTGATTCCATTAATAAAAAAATTGGGGAAATGTAACCGTTAAGAATAAAAAATTATGGAACCTCTAGTAAATTGGCCATTTCAGCGGATCAGCTCATTTAACAGCAAATAATCGGGAGAAACATGAAAGGGTTACAGTCGTTTATGATAAGCAGTTTCCATGTATTCTTTGCTTATCTGAAACAAATACATGATCTTTGCCAAAGATATGGCGATTTTTGAGCGTACGATCGTTTCTCCAAATTTTTATGTCGGCAACTTTATTTTATTTGTTGTCGAGATTATACGCTGTTGTTATTCAATATTCGTTTCACAAGAACTTCTGTTGCTCGCATTTCCCAAATCACTGTTTAAAAAATTGCCCATTCCGTAACAGGGTCATTCTTACTTTTTCTTTAAAAATTACTAGGAAAGCAAGAATGTCATAGAACGGTTTTATACTAGTAAAAATAACTGTCAGACAAAAATTCAACTGTTTGTGTTATCTGGCTGTTTTCACAAATATGCAAATTTAGGAATTCTTAAAGTGCCTATCTTTAACTATTTCACGCTTAAAGATTCCTCTAAATCTTTTCGCCTACCTTTAGGACAAACGAAGTTTTGTGTCTCCAAGCAGAATGCTCGTTATCAGCAATGAAAGTCGAAGAGATACAGAAGCTCGAGTAAAATTCTAACTGCTGTGAAATGAACATCGTTTGAGCTTGACGTGTATTTATAGATTGCTCATTTAACAGCAAATAATCGGGAGAAACATGAAAGGGTTACAGTCGTTTATAATAAGCAGTTTTCAGGTATTCTTTGCTTATCTTAAACAAATACATGATCTTTGCCAAAGATATGGCGATTTTTGAGCGTACGATCGTTTCTCCAAATTTTTATGTCGGCAACTTTATTTTATTTGTTGTCGAGATTATACGCTGTTGTTATTCAAGTATTCGTTTCACAAGAACTTCTGTTGCTCGCATTTCCCAAATCACTGTTTAAGAAATTGCCCATTCCGTAACAGGGTCATTCTTACTTTTTCTTTAAAAATTACTAGGAAAGCAAGAATGCCATAGAACGGTTTTATACTAGTGAAAATACCTGTCAGACATAACTTCAACTGTTTGTGTTATCTGGCTGTTTTCACAAATATGCAAATTTAGGAATTCTTAAAGTGCCTATCTTTAACTATTTCACGCTTAAAGATTCCTCTAAATCTTTTCGCCTACCTTTTGGCCAAACGAAGTTTTGTGTCTCCAGGCAGAATGCTCGTTATCAGCAATGAAAGTCGAAGAGATACAGAAGCTCGAGTAAAATTCTAACTGCTGTGAAATGAACATCGTTTGAGCTTGACGTGTATTTATAGATTGCGCTCGAGCTCCGTTAATTAAGTTTATTCATTTGGCGATCAGATAAAAATCAATGAATGATCAGAGTTATTAAAGTCCATTTCTAAGCACGAGAGACACGGAAGTTTGTTTCAGAAGCATTTATGCATAGAAATACCGGTTTATTTTTGAGAGGTAAATCTGCATTTATAATAGCTGGGAGTTTGGGGTGTTTTTTTTGGTGTTGTTTTTCTTTTTTAGGGGGCTCGGGGGGGGGGGGGGGAGGGAGGTGTGGAAGTGGTGCCTTCGTATCCTCTTTTGTTCTTTTACACAGTGGCCTGAATTTGGAACAGTTCGGGGAATGGATTATCAATTACTCTTCGTTATGCCATGTCACCCCTTAATGTGGGAGCGCCGCGCCTCAATTCACGATAAAAAATTTATGGCCGCCCGGTCCATTTATGTAGTTCTCCGCCAGGTCTCTCAATAAGCAGGTTACGAGCCTAGTGGCCCATCCGGCCGGAGCTCATACCGGTTTCCGCAACGTGAAGCGACAACGAGTATTTTTTACTCCACCCGGATGGGATGCTATTCCATCGCAGGGTTACCTCCCTTCCCGAAAAGCTAAAGATTGACTGGCAATCATTTTTTAACCTGGGTAAGGAAAGGGACTCTGGGAGTTGAGAGGCTTTCCAAAGAACTTAACGCATTGTCCCCCAAAAGCTCTATCCAGGACTGTTTGGTCCAGAGTCCAGCGCAGTGACAATTATTAGGCCATCACGCTCCCCAACCGTGAAAGAAAGTGCAAAAATCTGCTTGTATAAGCCCTGGGGTTGTACAGTTTGGTACGAAATGTGGGCTTTTAAATGTGTTAATTAAGTTTATTCATTTGGGGATCAGATAAAAATCAATGAATGATCAGAGTTATTAAAGTCCATTTCTAAGCACGAGAGACACGGAAGTTTGTTTCAGAAGCATTTATGCATAGAAATACCGGTTTATTATTGACTGACGCGGTTAAAAAATACTCGGCTTCTAGCGGTAAATCTGCATTTATAATAGCTGGGAGTTTGGGGTTTTTTTTTGGTGTTGTTGTAGGAAGGCGGGGGGGAGGGGGGTGGAAGTGGTGCCTCCGAATCCTCTTTAGATCTCTGACACAGTGGTCTGAATGTTGAACAAAAGAGCTCATCTGTTAATAAGCATAATGCGAGCTGATTTTGAAATGAACATGACTTTACGTTTGTGTCATCAGTAATTATCGTGTTCGAAGAAGGCGTGGCTTACTCGCGGCAAGAACAACATAACAGTGAAGCTAACACATTTTCCTCATTGATTTGAAATGAATTTCGAATCAATTCTTTTTAGGGCAAGTTAAAAGATACAAATGTTTTTCGTCCAGATTTTTACAAAAAAAGCAGGTGAGAACTTGGCTGTTTTTGTTATCTCGGACTTTTTTTTTTATTAAAGTCGAACCTCTCGAGCTCCATAAGGACACCTCTCGTGATGCGTCATGACTTACATCACGTATGTCCTTATCGCCGACCTAGCTAGGTGAAGAAAGGGACTACCGTAATTACTCGAATAAGCGCCGCGGCGCTATTAAATTTTTTACGCCTCCAGTGCGGCGCTTATTCGAGGGCGGCGCTTATTAAAAAGTTTGACGCCACAAAGAATCTAATCCTTTACATTTATTAAAATAGGGTCCCCTGATTGCCAAAAGTCGTCTCTTGCTGAAGATTGTACTGAAGAATGTTCAATAGAAAAACTGAGCGGTAAAACAAGCACTTTGAACTGCAGAACGTCGCTTTTGATGGAAAGAAATGGAAGTTTGTTTAAGAGTTCTTTGTAGTTCTGTTTCTAGTTAAACAGATTTCCTTGAATAAGCGCCGCATCGGGACTGCGGCGCCGGTGGCGGCGCTTATTCGAGGGCGGCGCTTATTCGGGGGCAGCGCTTATTCGAGTAGATACGGTATGATAGTACAGAGGCTTTCCGAAGAACTCAACGCAATATCCCCCCAAAGCTCGAACCGGGATTTAAAAATCTCAAAAAAGTGTTAATATGAATTGTAAATCCACTCATAGCGGTCTGGCCTTACTAAAACCTGGAGAGAGAAAAGACAGTGGGCAGATAAATGAAAGCTGTTCGAGAGTACGCTGTTGAGCAGATTCTGTGAAATTCCCCTTTTTATCCTTTTCTCTCATAAGCCCTCCCAATTCAAGGCCCATATATTTCTTCCAAGTCAACTGTCAAAGTTTAAGGCCACTTTTTTCCTACCAGGTTACCGTCTTGAGAGTTTTAAATTTTATTAAATCTTGGTGACACTGTCCCTTTAATTCATTAATGTAATTCAAATCAGTTTATAAAAACGTTTTTCAGAAAACAAGAAGTTTTTTTTAATTTCGCTTTAAGCCACCGCACCCCAACCACGGATATAAGACCTACCACATTTGAAAGCCCACATTTCGTACCAAACTGTACAACCCCAGGGCTTATACAAGCAGATTTTTGCACTTTCTTACACGGTTGGGGAGCGTGATGGCCTAACAATGGTCACTGCGCTGGACTCTGGACCAAACAGTCCTGGATAGAGCTTTTGGGGGACAATGCGTTAAGTTCTTTGAAAAGCCTCTCAACTCCCAGAGTCCCTTTCCTTACCCAGGTTAAAAAATGATTACCAGTCAATCTTTAGCTTTTCGGGAAGGGAGGTAACCCTGCGATGGAATAGCATCCCATCCGGGTGGAGTAAAAAATACTCGTTGTCGCTTCACGTTGCGGAAACCGGTATGAGCTCCGGCCGGATGGGCCACTAGGCTCGTAACCTGCCTATTGAGAGACCTGGCGGAGAACTACATAAATGGACCGGGCGGCCATAAATTTTTTTATCGTAAATTGAGGCACGGCGCTCCCACATTAAGGGGTGACATGGCATAACGAAGAGTAATTGATAATCAATTCCCCGAACTGTTCCAAATTCAGGCCACTGTGTAAAAGAACAAACGAGGATACGAAGGCACCACTTCCACACCCCCCCCCCCCCCCCCTCCCCCCCCCCCCGAGCCCCCTCAAAAAAAAAACTACACCAAAAAACACCCCAAACTCCCAGCTATTATAAATGCAGATTTCCCGCTCAAAAATAAACCGGTATTTCTATGCATAAATGCTTCTGAAACAAACTTCCGTGTCTCTCGTGCTTAGAAATGGACTTTAATAACTCTGATCATTCATTGATTTTTATCTGATCGCCAAATGAATAAACTTAATTAACGGAGCTCGAGCGCAATCTATAAATACACGTCAAGCTCAAACGATGTTCATTTCACAGCAGTTAGAATTTTACTCGAGCTTCTGTATCTCTTCGACTTTCATTGCTGATAACGAGCATTCTGCCTGGAGACACAAAACTTCGTTTGGCCAAAAGGTAGGCGAAAAGATTTAGAGGAATCTTTAAGCGTGAAATAGTTAAAGATAGGCACTTTAAGAATTCCTAAATTTGCATATTTGTGAAAACAGCCAGATAACACAAACAGTTGAAGTTATGTCTGACAGGTATTTTCACTAGTATAAAACCGTTCTATGGCATTCTTGCTTTCCTAGTAATTTTTAAAGAAAAAAGTAAGAATGACCCTGTTACGGAATGGGCAATTTCTTAAACAGTGATTTGGGAAATGCGAGCAACAGAAGTTCTTGTGAAACGAATACTTGAATAACAACAGCGTATAATCTCGACAACAAATAAAATAAAGTTGCCGACATAAAAATTTGGAGAAACGATCGTACGCTCAAAAATCGCCATATCTTTGGCAAAGATCATGTATTTGTTTAAGATAAGCAAAGAATACCTGAAAACTGCTTATTATAAACGACTGTAACCCTTTCATGTTTCTCCCGATTATTTGCTGTTAAATGAGCAATCTATAAATACACGTCAAGCTCAAACGATGTTCATTTCACAGCAGTTAGAATTTTACTCGAGCTTCTGTATCTCTTCGACTTTCATTGCTGATAACGAGCATTCTGCTTGGAGACACAAAACTTCGTTTGTCCTAAAGGTAGGCGAAAAGATTTAGAGGAATCTTTAAGCGTGAAATAGTTAAAGATAGGCACTTTAAGAATTCCTAAATTTGCATATTTGTGAAAACAGCCAGATAACACAAACAGTTGAATTTTTGTCTGACAGGTATTTTTACTAGTATAAAACCGTTCTATGACATTCTTGCTTTCCTAGTAATTTTTAAAGAAAAAGTAAGAATGACCCTGTTACGGAATGGGCAATTTCTTAAACAGTGATTTGGGAAATGCGAGCAACAGAAGTTCTTGTGAAACGAATATTGAATAACAACAGCGTATAATCTCGACAACAAATAAAATAAAGTTGCCGACATAAAAATTTGGAGAAACGATCGTACGCTCAAAAATCGCCATATCTTTGGCAAAGATCATGTATTTGTTTCAGATAAGCAAAGAATACATGGAAACTGCTTATTATAAACGACTGTAACCCTTTCATGTTTCTCCCGATTATTTGCTGTTAAATGAGCTGATCCGCTGAATTGGCGCTGAAATGGCCAATTTACTAGAGGTTCCATAATTTTTTATTCTTAACGGTTACATTTCCCCAATTTTTTTATTAATGGAATCAATTCACCAATGAACAAGCTTTGTTCATGGTAAATGGCTTGTTCTAAATCGAGATAACAGTGGAGTTATAAGCCTTTCATTTTGTAGTAAATTTGAGACTGTTCAAAACATCGTTAACATACCTTCGAACTTCTTGGCCGTTGATCATCCAAACTCAACATTTGCCAAATCTATTTTGATATATAGAAAGAAGAAAGATAGTTCTTTATAACTATGCCAAGTATGATCGAGAAACTGTGACGGCAGGTTCAGTGTCGAACTAACAAGAACACCTTCGATCCGCCATGTTGGCGGGCCGTCACGGACGCTTCAAATCGGCCTTCTCGATATTTTCCAAAATAAAAAGAATTGAAACTTTTTAATATCCATTTGGTAGTTAGGACCCTAAAACAAGACTGCATGCCAAATTTCAGCGAAATCGGTGAGGTACGGTGTCCGCGAACTTTAAAAAAAGCTCGAAAATTATGGAGTATTACACTTAAATATCACGGATAACCTTGAAGTAAATCACGTGTCACGCTCTTGTAAAATAGTCAAATCACGCATCACGTTGTGATGTCCAGTCCCGCATCACGCAGCTTATTTTGGCTCCATCACGCATCACGCTGCTAATTTTGGGGGCATCACGCGTCACGCGAAAACCCTTTGCCACCCTGTTAAGGGAGAAGGAGGAGGTAAAAGAATTCACTGAGTGCAGAAAGACTATATTCTATTGGTTTATTTTCCCATTCGATTGA
Source organism: Oculina patagonica (assembly GCF_052425735.1). NCBI lineage: Eukaryota > Metazoa > Cnidaria > Anthozoa > Scleractinia > Oculinidae > Oculina > Oculina patagonica. Next base: position 6,388,285 of record NC_135758.1, on the reverse strand, counting down.
CAATTACTCTTAACGGTCTGGAAGCCCCTCGTTGAAATATTTTATCCTGCAACTACAGTGGAACCCCGTTTATACAGACACCAGGGTGTATTAAGCGGGCTCTGAGAAGCAGACACATATTTTACAAATATAAAGTTTTAAATTATTGTAACTTTCGTTCAAACTAAAGAAACGTTACGCTCATTCAATGAGTCAAATGTCTAATAAAAGTGCTTTGACCTGTTAAAGATCTTAAGGTTTTTATTTTTCTAACAGGGTACAAAATTTTGACAAATAAAAATGTACGGTGCAAAGATAAGCAGTGACCGAAAGTGTCCGTTAAGTGAGGTTAACTTAATGAGAGCGTTTCACTTGGGACACAGAAAAGTATCCATTGTTCGTGTTAATCGGTGTCCGTATTTTAAAGTGGGTTAATGTAAAATAAAATGTATGTGCTTTTCGTCGGGAAAAACAAAACTATCCGTAACAAGCGGGTGTCCGTTATGCGGGTTTCCACTATAGTCTGCAATTCTTGCATCCATTTATTCCACAACACTTTAAATGATTGAAAAGGTCACTTGACAGGATTCAGGGACTAAAATCACAGGATATATTTCGTGACTATATATTATGATAGTTCATTGCATGTTCTTTTGACAATGTCTTTTACGTGCTAACTCAGTAAAGGAGACATGCAATTTCAAAAACTTTTAAAAACGTTCCTTTAAAGTTGCAGGTCCCTTTCATACTTGAGTGAGCAAATAAACAACTCTTTATTTGGTAACAGAGCCATTTACAATCAAAATCAGCCTAGCGTGATCGCAAAGTGGAGTGAGCACTCCTTTGAAAAGACAAGATTTACTTATCACAGTATCAATTTTCGCAATTTTTAAAATATATTGCGTATTTTAATGAGTTCGGGAACTCGACTTTTACTTTTATATAAAGCTAGTTATTTTAAAGGATGTTATATATTGGTTTCATACAAAACTAGCCCGGGGCCACTGCTTGAGCTGAGCGAGCAAAACATAACATTGAATCTAATTAGCTTAATATACCATTGAGAAATAAACGCTTCGATAAACGCATATTTCTACGGATCTTCTACTATACTGACGGTTTCTGTCATAAATGAGTCAATCTTCAAAGTTTTCTTGCACTGGCCTGGGCTGTCATTAAACTAAGCAGAAAGACAAGGAAATATAGGCCTTTTATTTCGTCAACTCGAAAGAGGTCACGTCACACAACTTAACGGGGTTTGACTGAGATGCTTTCAGACACTTCCACTACTTTCAAGACTTTATTAATAATAGGGTATGCCAGTTAAAAGAACATCAAACTCTAGACATGTCTACAAGAATCATAACCTTTGAGAATTTCACTGGAAATGATGATTCTGAATTTGGAGAAAGGTTTTAAGGCCAATGTGTAAGGATATTTATGTTTTAAATTATAATGCCTGAATTCTGTTGTTCGGAAAGCTCAAATAAAAAGAAGCCCTTTGGTGTTCTAGCCAGTCCTTCCGCACCGGGCTTCCGCACTAGTTTTGCAGATATTTCCTTCTTGTGAACTGTAGTAGAGGCATATTCAATTGATGTCGCTGCTAGAAAAACGTGTTCCTTATTGTTATTCCGTATAACCTCGTCGTATATAAACGCACACATCATTACAAGATGATCGATTATTCTCAACGTTCTGATGCTTGAGCATTAAACACTGAGACGATCTTACCTCAATCTTGCACACAAGTCCTGGTGTGAAGCTTTAGATTTACAGTTCAGTTAAACGTAAGTCAGTGGTGTTCAAAAGTCTGGCAGTCGACCTACTTTGCCAAGCATCAAGGCTGTCTGAAAATGCAGGAACAACACCCAGCCAGTAACGCGTGACTGAATGTTTATTCTTTTAAGCTTTCTTATCGATTAAAATGCTGGAGGACTCTATGGTGATGAAGTCTATATAGACCGCCGCAATGGGAGGCATTATTTCCCAGCGTGCGTATGTAATGAACTATGCGAAAGCGACATCATCAAGTAAGAAGATTTCACTGAGTCATTAATTTGATCGTAAGGACGTGTTCCAAGATTAGGACACTCAAGGAAACAATTACTCGAAACTATTTGGAAGTCGTTCGTTAGAAATAATGTATATGTAGCGTTAAACATTCCTTTCCTTAACGCTCTTTGGCCCCTAGATTTCTACATATTTTGGCGACTAAAATTTTTCATTGGCGACTTTTTGAGAGGAGATAGTTTTTCTCAAAGATTGAGTAAAATTGAGGGAAATAAGAAATATTGAAGATTTGATGTTTTAAAATTTTCCAATTTGTACACGTTACATCATTTTATTACATAAATGAATTCAATGGAACAGAGAATTAATGGAGACTAGTAATGGGCTCCTATGAAGACAATATAGTTATGCCAAAGTTATGTAAAGTTGCAATCTTTTATGGTGATGATGATGGCGAATATGATAATGATGACCACGATAACATCACTTTACAGTGTGTCGATGACTGACAACTTTAGTGACCTTCAATGCCCTGCACACATTAGAAATGTATTTAAAATTACAGACATCTGGGGACTAATCAGAAGTGTCAGCTGTATCTTCACTGTATCTTACATAGTATGGACAAAGGCGAGAGAAACTCTTCTCTTGCGCCCTTGTGGGTCGAGGGAGGGAGAGTGTGTTGAAAGACGACTGATTTCAGTTAACAGTAGTGTCGACCAATAGTGGCGACCGAGGGTCTACCAAGTTGAAGAACATGGCGATCGACGCTCGACAGGGTATCGATCGATGTATCGGCCGTTTTTGTCAAACGACAGTCAGCCGATAGTGTCGATCGATACTCGGCCGACAGATGCCCAGCTAAAGTACGCATGAACCGCCACGCTTGGCAATCGTGTTTACGTAAAATGTTCATCATTCAACGTGCGAACTGAATGTGAAAGAGTTTGACCGTGCAAATACAGAATATGCTTCTTGTTTCGACAAGAAGGTTTGTTTGTTATGGTAAACTCAAACCTATCAACTGTGTTTACAGCAGTTTACTTTATAGAAACAATAGGCTATTTCCGACTCACCCAATGCCTCTGTTTCAAAACGAGTCTACGTGCGAAACCATTCATATAACAATAAGTTTCGCCTACAGGTCCATTTTCATGCAAATCAAACTCATTTTTCATTTGAATGGTTTCGTACGTAGACTCCTTTTGAAACAGAGGCAAAGGGTAACTCGGAAATGGCCTATTATACGTTGGGGAACATTTTTTATGTCCTCGACTTAAAATGATACACATTTACTGATACGATATGCATTTATCAAATGTGTCCTGGATCCAGACACCACAGATTTTTTGAAGACGAAAAAAGCGAAAATCATCACGTGTGCTGTACATGTGTCACGCACAAAGGGCAAATTTGTTAATTACAAGTACTTTCGTGAGTCCAGTCAGGTGTAACGAGCGTCGTGACGCTCGCGATCGTAACCTCAAAAAAATAAAACCCGTTTATATAAATGCAATAAATACAATTGTTTTTTTTTTTCAATTCGTTACATTAACGTTTCATTTCATGTAAGTCTCCAATCTGTTTAAATAGCACAACAACTGATTTTTCAAAGACAGTCCAGTTCTGAGTATTTTCAGTTCGGATCATAGTCTGATCAATAGTCTGGAGCAGTCTTCTTGTAGTCTTCCAATCGGCAGCTCCAAACCTCTAGTCCCTGTGGCCACTAAATATAGTCGCAGCTTGGATCCCTATTCGGGCCAATGTGAATGCGTCACATCCAATATGGCCTGAATTTGGATATTTGGCCTTTATAATTCTCTTAGCGTCCTTGCAAAAATGTATTAATGCAAGATGGTTGCTGATTGAGGGACACTGACACATTAAATAAGATGGGCATTATCAAGGACAAGACTGACTTACTTTGCTGGTTCTACACAGAACTCTCAAGTTGAAGAATTGACTCCGTTTAAGGCTCAGGTAGTGTCTTGCTGTCAAAACCGTAACACTGCGTCGGAAAATGCGATTTGCAACAAGGTGGAGCTTGTTACGAAAGATTGGAAGATGGGCCACAAATAATTGACCCTATACTCACCTTGTAATTAATTCAAAATACAAAACAAACAAAAACAATTTCACCTGCACAAATAGACTACCTTCTTAAGGTTCGTAACGCAATGGCTGTGATTTAGTTTTTTAAACAGATGAAGGGAGCGTAAATAAACAACATACGTAATGAGCAAACCACCACTGGGCATAGCCTGTTCCAGGTGTTCGTCCCGGGGGGGGGGGGGGGGACTTGAAAACGTTGTACGCCCCTTACCCTATTATATACAATTTTGATAGAAAAGGTACCCCTTTGTATACCTTTTATTGCAAAAAGGCACCCCTTTCATATACCTACACAACATCACATTTACCTAAAACGGGATGTTTTCTTGTATTTTTTATGTAGTGCTTAATAAATTAAGACGATAAATTCAAAAGTTGCGTTAGTCCAGTCACTGAACTCTCTCTTCCGCGCGCCCTTTATAGGGGCTGAACCCAGCCGCGCAAAGAGAGAGTCCAGGATAACTTGCATGCGCATGCGCCAGTTTTTCCCCCAAAATTGGGGGAAAAACCATATTTGGCAGCACTTTTGAAACGCGCGCGCGGATGACGAGTTCAATTACGCGACCGTGTACTAATATAAAGCAGGATCACTGGAATAACTTTAAAAAGGCCTAGCTTTACAGTCAGTGTCTACTAAAAGCTAACGGCCAAAACACAAATCGCTATCCGTCAATTATTCCTAGTATTTTGTAGCTATTTATTGAATTAGTTTTGGAAGCAAATGAGCAAAAATTTTTTCTTGCATTTATTGGTCGCGTAGTTGAATTCGTCATTTGAGCGAGCATTTTTAACCTAGCGTGCGCGTTCCAAGCAATTGCCGCCACATTTATCGCTTCTGATTGGTTCGTTTTGAGCATGCGCATGCAAGTTATCCTGGACTCTCTCTTTGCGCGCCTGGGTTCAACCCCTATAACGGGCGCGCGGAAGAGAGAGTTCAGGGACTGGACTAAAGTTGCGTCTGCTCGAAATATTTAATGTAAAGGCCTTTTAAAATATCATTCTGGAAGGTTTCCCTACCCTTTCATATATTTAAATTTGTGAAATCCTTACCCTTTTATATACCTGGAGCCTGAAAAAGGTACCCCTTTCGGGCGAAGCCTCCCCGTTTAGGCCATTATACGGAGTACCCTCCCCCCCCCCCCCGGGGCGTTCGGTTAGTTGGGGAGCAGCACGAAAAACGGGATAAGTGCGATGAATGGCGATTGGAAATAAAGGTAATGATTGGGGGTGGGTGGACAGGCTACTTTCGACCGTTGGACAGTTGTTTAGGAAGTTGGGTGGTTCTTTGTAACTTTATCATTGTTTTGCATTCTGCTATAAGCTGGGGGTTGATATGTTGGATCGTTTGAGATATTCTAGATCGTTTCTGAGCACTTGGCAAAGATGTTAGGTTGGCAGCTAACGTTAGGTTAGTGTTAACCCTAAGGGTTGGGGTTTGTTTTCGGCTGACTGCTATAGACACGTCGAGTCACTTGACTAGTGAATAAAAACGTCATGTTTGTGTGCCGTTTTATTGCGCGAATGAAGCTACATAAGCTACATAAGTTCTAAAACTAACAAGGTCCCTTAGTAATACACAAACACACACCGATTCTAAAAACTACAAGTTGCAATTTTCACGCATCGTATCAAAACTTTTCCTTGAACTTCGCAATCTAAAGACGTGGAGTTCATGTTTTCCTAAGCATAATGTCTGTAAGCCTCATAGTACTGCAGCTTCCCAGACATCTTATCGTCATTTTTGGCCGGCGTCCTCTTGGGTGGATTGAGAATATCGGAACAACCTTCTTTGTCGGGGTCTTTTACGCATTCGACATAGATCTCAATGTGCTCTTGAAGAAAGGCGAGGGGAGACGATCCCTGGGACAAAACCTGAGAAGTTAAAGATAAGAACGGCAATAAATCAACAACGTTCAAATCAGTTTGGAATTTATCGAGCGTCATAGATCGTTTACTGGGTTACATACATAATGTATTGTCTGGAGAAAGCCCGAGTTCGTTAATTGCAGATACGTTTTCTTTCTGACTGGTGAGTTATGTCATTATATGGTTGGTTTGAAAACTCGGTTGTTTCCAGCGTGATCTGAGATATGTTAGCTGTTTGTCTTGAAATTGTAGCTGTGATAGCTGAGAAATCTCCGAAAATTTAACTGAAAACTGAGATTCCAGCAACCCCATCCAGACCCTCTGATCTAGTCTTGTTGTGCCAATTATGTTGATGGACAAATTGTGACCTTAGAGCGGTTTTCACTTGAGTGTCGAAAGTACAATTGCGTTTGCTTTGGTTTGCTACTCGCTTAGTGATTGGCTTAATCTCGCGCCACTTTCTCAGCCAATCAGGAATAACCCAACACCAATCCTCTCGTCGCCACATCCCCCTTCGCCTCTTTTGCTTCGAGTTTTGTTGGTTCACTGGATTGTCTGTGTCCTTTGTGATTGGCCAGAGTATTACTTTGGTTGGTTTAGACAATCAATTGAATTAACTCTAACAAAATACCAATTTCAAACTGGATTCTAAGGTTTTTGAGTGTTGCCATTCTTGAAGAATAATGATTAACCAACCGCAGTGTAACACAACGTGCCAACTTCGAAAGAATTGCAAAACCTTGCCGGAGCCCTACTCTAGTGCACTGATCAATAAGGGGGACAAAAGCAACCCCGTCACATTTACATGGAATTCTCCCTTCTCTTTCCGGGGTTACAAACCTTGAATTGAAAGTGTACCCGTATATTGATTGTAAAATAACTAAAAAAAAAATCACCTGGTAATGGAAATCTTTGAGGTTGAATTTTTCACCCAAAGCGGTAGTAGCATAATTTCTGGCTTTTAAAATTGCTATCCTACCAACCATGTACGCTGTGGATTGTCCTGGCCAGCTTTGGTAACGGGTTACCTGCCACAACAAAAATCATACTAATAAATCGCAGATGTACGAGCAAAAATTTCTAAAGATTAATTTTTGCACAAATATATATATCTTGATATATGACTTATTAATGGTTTTGCGTTTGTTTGTGAGAATATATCAATTGTGAGGATTTAAATTTGTGAGATGCCGTGCCCGAGCATACCTTGGGGAAAAACTTAGAACAACTGCGTTTGTGCGTGGATCGTGTGTAAGATTCCCACTGCAGATCAGCGCGCTTAAAACATTTGGTTTAAAAATTATAATAAGTAGCCTGTATAATTTAGTTAAAATGAGACTAAACTTTGTTTCAAATACTAGTCTTGCAAAGCAACCCGTATTTTGTGTTTTCAAGCTGTTCTGCAACAGAGAGTACGTGCGTATTTGATCGTTGGCCTGTCTAGGTTTGAAATTCTGGGGTGGGTGCGATATGTCACCTGTCAGATCGGTTTTTGTTTCTAGGTTTCGTTTTAATTTTTGATGGTTTATAAGTTGTCAGTTTAGGCGGGGAGGTACCATTTGTCAGTCAAACTTTCCAGGGTCGCGTCTTAGGACAGGTTTTGTTTCTCCTGCCGCTCTACAGGGAATTATTCATACCTCTTTTCGAGTGAAGTCAGAATCATCCCATGCATTATCAGCAAACATTTTGATGGCTTCGTCTCTTTTCATTCCAGTATAGTGCAGCCCGGTGTCAACAATCAATCTCACTGCACGCCAGATCTGAAGAGAAAAAAAAAAAAAAGAAAACGCATCGCCTTTTTGAAACATATAAAATTAAAGCGGGCTGGACAAGGAGGTCTGAGAGCCCTCGCCTCCCACCAATGAGGCCCCGGCCGGATTCGATTGCGGCCCGGTACCACATGTGGGTTGAGTTTGTTGGCGCTCGCCTCTGACTAATGTTTTCGGGTTGGATTCCCGGATGTGGCGTCACATGTGGATTGAGTTTGCTGTTGGTTCTCGTTCTTGCTACGAAGGCTCCCTCTGGGATTCTCCCTTCGCATAGTCGGAGGAGGATACATGCCCCTAACCTTCTTGTTTTAAATATCGCTTTCTTTAGAAACTTAATCAGTTTTTATCCATTTCTCGTGTCAGGATAATTGTATTTCTTATTCATGTCTACCAACCTGCCACTTCAGCATGCCGTACTTTTTCATTGGTTCGCCGTCATAAACATCTGTATCGTCTGAAATCAGTGGATTTTCTGCGTAAAGAGCCCAGCCTTCCAGGAAGGCTGTGTAGTATGTTTTGGAATCTAACCAACCAATCCGACCTCCACAGGTATCTCTAAAATGCTCCCTGGTTCCTTGGATCTACAATAATTAAAAACAATACATGCAGGAAAATTATTTCCAGATGTGTTTGAAAACCTTTCAATAGCGTTAAGACATCTTCAGAAATCTTCTGATATTATATGATCTTTGGCAAAAAGTTCGCAGGTATTATCATCGTCATGCATCGTCTTTATAATCATCATCATCATCATCATCATCATCATCATCATCATCATCATCATCATCATCATCATCATGAAATTAAGAAATAATGGCCGCAAGGATGTTGTTTTCACCACACGAAGATAAATTTCGTATTAACTAACCACTGTGTAGAAATATCTTCTATGACTTTACCTGAATATGGTGTCCCGGCCGAGACTCGTGAGCATTTATACTCCACTCCGAGAACTTAGGCCCCAGCTTGTCCAGGAAGAACGGAATGTTGTAATGCGTCGGTTTTAGGCACATTGGGTCGCTTCCGTCGTAACTCTGTATACCGCTGGACGGGTTAAGGTCCGGTCGCAATTCAATTGGACAGTTTGGTGTTGAGTGTTTATCTCCGGCGAAGTGGAACAATTCAGTTATTTTAGGATATAACATGCTCATCACCTGAGACAAAGAGAACAGTAAACTCTAGCGTCACTGTTATCAGTTACTCGCACCAGTACCAAAAAAAAAAATGTTTACCGGATATTACATGTAAATATCTTTAATTGTGAAATTTGACTATTGGCTTCAGGAGTCATAAGGCTTGTTTGGCCTTGCAACGAGTGATTAAATTTCGATTGCGTTTCGCCAAGGTATGAACCGTATGTCGCCAAAGCGTATTTGGCATTAGCTCATTTCATGTCGACCCAGTACTATATGAATTTTTCTCGCAGTTTTTTAACTTTTCTTACCCTCTTCGACGTCTTTTTTTTTCGTTCTTTGTACTTGTAAACTTCTTTTTACACTCTTTTTTTTATAAGAATCTAGTTTATAAGAATATCGAGGCAGAAATTTGCGAATTTTTAAGAATTTTCTAAGAATAAACCCGAGGCTGAGATTTTGAAAAGAATATAGTTTTTAGTTGAAACAAAATCAGGTATTTTCATTTCCGTCACTTTATCTCTGTGAGGAATGCTCTGTTTTAAGCCAAAACGGCCAGGCTGCAACGAATAGCAATGGAACATGTACACAAATGAATGTAACACGATACAGATCTGGACACCAAACACTTGAAATTGATTACCCAATACTTGCTAAAACGGAAATGTCAAACGGTATTTTCTAAGAATGTTCATAAGAATATTTTCAGCCTAAAATCGGCAGAAAAATAAGAATATTCAGCCTGGGTCGGAACAACTGTATTCCTATATAAAAAAAAACAGAGTGTAGTGGGGTTTGTCGATGTGCTTGGATTGGCTACAGCCAGTACAGTATTTAATTTATTGATAGGGTGTTCTTATCAGGCGCTGTATGTTTCTAACTTTGATATGCTCCCTTTCAGTTTTAAATTAATTAAATAGGAGTAAAACAGTTTCTTTGTACACAATTTAGAGATAACTTGGTACGCGAAAGACATTCACTTGTTCAGACTTGAATAGGAGGGAAGTTAGGAGGGAAATTTGTCGGGACAATGAATTTACAATAAAACAGAATAGTCTTCCTTCGATCCTTGTTAATAATGACTGCCCTCTTACCATTCTAGCCTCCTTGAACCAACTTTGCAGAGCCTTCCATCTCATTGGACAGTGTTTCTTTGCCCCGTCAATACTGCTGCATCGCACATGTGCCTGTGAATCGGACTCGTTGTCAGGAAAGGGGTCAACATTGAAGAAATTATCCGGAGCGTCTAGCTTGTTTCTGAATTGTTTGATTGCTTCCGTTTCGTTGTCTGTTCCAGTATCCCCCTTAGCTGCTTCCACGGCCTACAAAACACAAATGAGAATATTTGCTCGGTTATTTAACAATTATTCCACAAGCGTACGTTTGATATGAGATGGTAGATAGTTACGCGCCAAGTTGGCTATAACAATCTCATATCCAAGAAGCGCGAGTGAAATTATTGTTTTATTAAAAAAGCCTAGAGAATTGCAACATTTCATCTCCCCAGCTGTTTTTGTTGACGCGTATCGACAACCATTTCAGTTGTGATCAGTTGAATATGAGCTCATATTCCATTGCCTGTTAACCAATCAAAGCTCAGGAATTGCAATATACCATTGCTCGTTTAATTTGTAATAAAAAGACACATCACATTTCTTCCTTGTGTTACACATAAACAATAACCTTCATATGGTGAGGATGCACTGTTATTTTTGATACGGTCGCGGATACCGTCTGTTTTGAGAAGCACAAGAACAAACCTCGTGCTCATCAAAAGCAGCAAACACGCAGCGTGGTTCCTGCTGGAAATCCGCAAGTTTAATTGTATGGTTCCTCCATTGTGGAACGATCGCGCTAACGTAACGAACATTCCTCTTGAAAGGGAAAATTGGCTTTAAAATGCACAATAAAGTGACATCTACTTGTCCTTGTCTTCTTCAACAAGGCGCTAACTCATGAAAAAACTCCGTTGAAAGTCTAATTGTTATCCAGATTGTCACCATCCGCACTCGTGTAACTGTAAGGTTTCGTTATATGCAATTTGTGTAATTACTGGTAAATCATTGTATGTCTAGGGCTGGGTTTCAATCGTTTACATCATGTTTGTGATAGCTTGTGTCGGAGGTGCCTGTGCAGTTTTCAAGCGCGCGTATGTGGCCTTTTAAAATCTAGAAGGCGCCTGCTACACAGGCTATGTTTATGAGTAATAAGATTGCTTAAAATAGTATGACTAAGAGCCTCATACTATGACCAGTTTGCACATCATGAAACATCATGACCGATACGATTTTCCGTGTAAAAGATCGAAAAGAAGCTATGGCACAATAAGAAGTCATTCTTGCGATGGACGAAATCATTTCCAAAGCAAATAACTATCGATCCGGGCATTTTTTTTCACGGGAGGGCACTATATACTACTTATTAACCGAGAGTGATGTCATTACAGGGGAATCTCAGACCGAGGCCTTGATGTATTGACCAAGCGATAGCGAGGTCTATACATCAAGGCCGAGGTCTGAGATTGCCCTGTAATGACCGAACGGACGAGGTTAATAAGTTATTTATTATATGGCCCTTTAGCGCTATTCTAAACTGAAATATCTAAAAAACACCGAGGTGAAACTCGCTCTCGCTCTCTGTGGCTCTCTTCGTCTCTCATACTAAAGAAGTATCGGTATGCTAGTATTTTTCTTTCAGTTGTTGAAAAGATAGTTACATTTTGTCGGTATTTATTGTCGTTCTCGCAATTGCGCTAGTAGCTTTTACTCACAACTCAAAAAACCATGTAAAAACCGCCGAGCCGAGAAAATTTTTCATAATGCCCGGTCATTACAAGAAAATAATGCCCGCTCAGCAGCCAATCAGAGCGCCCTCCGGTGGACGGGCACTATCGCGTCACGTGTTCAATTTAAACCAATCAGAATCGGAGAAAATTTAATGGTGAACTATAAGGGCTGATAGTGCCCTCCGGCGGACGGGCACTATCACGTCACGTGTTCAATTTAAACCAATCAGAATCGGAGAAAATTTTGTGGTGAACTATAACGGCAAATAGAAAACAGTGAGAGAACCAATCAGATTCGCGTATTTCCAATAGAACACAGCTGAGTTTCTACTAAATCAAATTACAATCTCGCAATAGCAAAACAATTGCACTAACCAGTGGGTAAAGTAAATCCAGTTGTTCCTTTCCCACGTTATGCACCTGCATCGGCGTCATGTCATTAGTCGTGAAATATGGTAATATCATGGCGTACGCCGTTTTACCGTCCAACTCGTCTCCGGTAGATAATTTTGGGTCCGTTGGCCAAGATTTGTTCTCTTTGCCATCAAACCAAACATGAGCCAGTGGAAGTGATGCCAATCCGCTTGAAACATTACTTGGGACGCAATAGCGGTAATGGTCGTCCTCTAGATACCTGTCAATCAATGGAAATGTTAGTTTATGACAATTAAAGAAAGGACTCTCAGTGTTACCAATTTTCTCGGAAAAAACATAATGGTATCCGAGCTCTTATGAAACGGAAAAATGTAAAAATTGAGATAAATTATGCAATTTTTGGTTGGAGAAAGGCCAAGTCGTGGATGACCAAAAAAGAATCTGAAAAAATAAAAGTAAGTAATAAAGGAGGATGAATACAGAGAAAAATCAGAATCACTGGGCCAAAATGGAAGAGGATAAAGGAGCAGTTGAGTGATATTGAACATCGCCAGAGAAAGAACAGAGCATCAGATTACCCAGCAGCGGAAGCGGAAGAAACTAAGCGAAAAAATCATAGAGATTTAGGCGCTTAAGAGAGGACGTTAAGGAAACTAAGAAAAACTAGAAAGAAAGGGGTCTTCGAATACCGACTGAACTGAGCAAAGTCGAGAACTGATGAGGCAGCAGTTATTAACCGGAAGGGAAGAGTCTAGATTAATGTAAGGATAGCTAAGAGAAAGGAGGCATCAGGGCATGTCATTGCATCAGTCACAGTTTTGAGCACGATTTTTGGAAGAGTCATTTGAGTTCTGTTATAACACAGCACGAAATCACATTATTTCAGTTGTCTGACCTCTTCAACATTGCTACGTAATGAGCCTGTTACAATTAAAAATTGACAAATTTACCTTAGCAGTTGGTTCATCGGCTTTCCCATATATTCCACAAGGTAATCACTTAAAGACTGCTTTACAGTTTTACCGCTGTGATCATTCTTCCACTGGTTCTTCATGTCATCTGTAATGTTGGAATAGTAGTCATCGTTTAGAGCATCTTTGACGTAGTCCTCGTCTAAGACACCTGAAAATTAGGAATTGTAAATTGTGATAGTACTTAGTTTGAATTCCATAGTTTGCCATAAAATATATGTCATTGGATGCCCTGACTCTCAAACGCCACAAACTAGGATAAATTATGGGAGGAAGTGAGTCTGGACGCGGGAAGAAGCGAGTGCTTTATGAAAAACACAAGCCATTACCTCGGGGGGAATGCATAGACATAGAAACTGAAGTTTGTCACACAGACAAAAAATCAGTCTAAACTTCGTCATGCAAATGAAATGAAATCGCCACATTAAAGAGGAACTAAATTTGTCACACAGCTAAAGCTGTAAATACAGTAAACACAATCCTCAGCTGACAAATGGCTCTGAAATATTTAAGCGGGAATAAAAAACAACAACGTAAGAAAACGGAACTAAAAAAGCACATTAGTTACATATTTTGCTCCCGTTATTTATAAGTTATTCAAGGCTTAACGAAGCGTACCTGTTTCGTTCTTTAAACCAATGTTCAAAAATCTCCTTTTAAGCGCATTTCGACCAGCAACACAAGCCTCTTGACTGTAAACCATTCCGTGGAGTTTTCCCATTTTCAAGTTTTCCATGTACCTCAAGATCCCGTCCTTGTAACCTTTTAACTTGTTCTCTATCAGTGTTACATCTTCCAAGTTTTCAGGCTTAAGACTTTCCAGCATGGCTTTCAAATCCTTACCAATATTACAGATGGGTTGCTGGCAGTAAAAAGTCGGTCCCATCATCCAATCTCCAGCATAAAAGTTCATGTCAAAAGGATGTCCAAACACCGTCTTCAAATAATGCTTCAGCTGCGTGATGGCTTTCCTTTCCCGTGGTTTCAACTTGTTGGAGTCCATTTCTGTTTGGTTCACTTGCTGCAAGAGGTCCCATGCTGCATCTGTGACGCCTTTGATGTACTCAGGTGTTGGGTTGTAAGCGCTGTACTTCTCCTTTATGTCCTCGCGTGTCGCATCGGGATCCTCTGGTAACTTAAAAGGAAGCTTCTCGTAGTAGGTCTTCTTCGCACGCGAAATAATGCCATCTAGATCGATCCGTTTTGCCTCTTCGGAGTACTCACAGAACGATGAAGATGCTTGCTCCTCCTTGCTGCCGGGATGCTTGTTCTCTTTTTCTTCACGATCATCCTTCTTTTTGCTAGCAAGGGCTATCAGCACAATTCCCACGATCAAAATTATAACTGCAATTACAGCGAAAATGATCAGCAAAATCCTAGCCTTGGAAAACTTATTCCCTTTGAAGGTCGGAGTGTCCTCGTTCATCATTTGACTCCGCTCCCCCGTCATACCTGCAAGGTATTATTGATAAGCTCAAGTAAGACACGCGCCGTTTATGTTAAGATTCGCTAACTGACTAAAAGGGCCGTGAGTAAATCGATTATGATGTATAATGCTGTGAACAACCTGACTCCGAATTATTTGAGTTCTCGGTTTTTCCCGCGTAATGAAGCCTTGACATAAATCTTAGGAATACTGAAGGAAAGCTATCCATACCACAGCTGCGCACTAATTATTGTAAACGAAGCTTTAGCTACAGCGGGGCTGTGTTATGGAATGGCTTACCGAATGAAATAAAACTATCCATCACACTTGACGAATTTAAGAACAAATTGAAAAATCACAATTTCGTCTCATTTTGTACACGGCATCCTTGTAAAGCAGGTTTTTGTTTGTTTGTTCTTACTAGTAGTTAGCCTCTCTTAGTTAGTTTGTTGTGTTTTTCCCTTGTTCCTTTTTTATTATGTTCCTGGGTTTACCGTGTTTTTTAGTATTACCTACCTACCTACCTACCTACCTACCTACCTACCTACCTACCTACCTACCTACCTACCTCCTCCTCCTCTCCTCCTCCTCCTCCTCCCTCCTCCTACCTCCCAATTTTTTTCCCGGTGTAGGTATTGCTTCTTGCATAATATAGGATGTTGTCAATAAACATATTATTCATCACAAA
The DNA here is from genome assembly GCF_052425735.1 of Oculina patagonica. Lineage (NCBI taxonomy): Eukaryota > Metazoa > Cnidaria > Anthozoa > Scleractinia > Oculinidae > Oculina > Oculina patagonica. The sequence goes on along the minus strand of NC_135758.1, from coordinate 6,373,171 downwards.
GCTCTAATTTTGGACTGAAAGGTTTATAATAATTCTCAGCTTTTCTAGGAATATCGTTCAGTTACTGTTACTCGAAAAATATATACACGATTTTCATATATTTCAAAGCCCGCGAACTATAAAGGCCATATAGTAGCGCTTTGTAATTTGCTTTATAAGGGCGCGGCAAACATCTTTACCGCCCTTATATCTCATGAATGACTGCCCAGTCGTATCGACACGAGGGGGACTTGTCTCGGGGGGGGGGGGGGGGAGTGGTAGTAGAAGAATTCACTGAAGAGCAGAGGTACTACTATTCTATTGACTAACACACACAAGAAAACAATTACTGTAAACTGTCTGCAAGTCCAGGATCCCTCGTTGAATTTTTTATCCTGCAACTAGTCTTCAATTTCTGGAATCGATTTCGTTCCGCAACACTTTTCATGATTGACAAGGTTCGTGACAGGCTTTTGCCTTAGGGCCTAAAAAGGTCGCACGATATCGTGACTGTATAATCTAATAGTTCATTGCATGTTTCAGTTGCAAACGCCAGCTGTTTTTTAAAAAAATAAAAAAAAAAAAAATTGGGAAGGGGTGTGTGAATAAAAAAAGAAAAAAATTTATTATGAAAAAAAGAAAAAAAACAAAAAAAAAAAAAGAGAGAGAAAAAAAAATTTTTAATAATTAATTTTTTAAATAAAAAAAAAATAAATAATTTGGAAAAATAAAATTTTTTTTATACAAAGTTAATTATTTCAAATTTATATATTGGTTATAAAACTAACCCAGGTCCATGGCTTGAATTGAGCGAGCTGAATATTGAAACATTAAATCAAAGCTTAATGTAAAATCGAGGAATGAACACCGAATGCGATGAATGCATACTTCTACGCGTCTTTTACTAACGGTTTCTGCCATACATGACTGCAAATGAGTCAATCTTCAATTTCTTCTTGCTCGGAGAAATTAGCTATACAGCTGCCCTTGTAAATCCGAGGTGAAATAAAGGTGATTTTATGTGATGCGATAAGATCGTCATGAAATCGCTGCTGGTTTAGGCGCGTGAGGGAATAAACGTTTCGATGAACAAACATTTCTTCGCGACTTAGCTTCTACTGACGGTTTCTGCCATAAATTATCTTCAAGGTTTTCTTGCACTGGCCTGGGTTTTCATTAAGCAAAATGGGACGAGAAATACAGGCTTTTGTCTACAAGAGAACCGACCTTTGAGAATTTGGAGACAGGTTTTAAGGGTAATGAGTGAAAGCGGATATTTATGTCTAATATAACGAATTCTGTTATTTGAAAAGTTCAAATAAAGAAGCCCTTTGGTGTTCTAGCTTCCTTCCACACTAGTCCTGCAGATATGTGAACTAGAAAAGGGATATTCAAATTCCTTAACTAGAAAAACGTATATATTCCTTTTTGTTATTCTCACTATATTACCTCGTCGTTCATAAACGCACATATCACGAAGTGATCGATTATTTCGCAACGTCCCGCTGATGCTTGAGTAGTAAACATTACAGGTGTCTTACCTCAATCGTGCACCCAATGCAATTCGCGGAACGAGGCTCTAGATCTACAGTTCAGTTAGAAGTAAAAGGCGGTCGACCTGCTTTGCCACGTATCTCGGTTGCCTCAAAATGTTGAAACAACGCCCAGACGGTCCGTTGCGGGTGACTGAATATTTATCTTATCGATTTTTTTCCCTGTTTTATTCGTAAAACGCCCGGAGGCATTATTTGAAATACGGTAAAACCCGCGAGTAAGTTTTTTTCCAGGTTAGCCTAAACAGGTCCTTACAAAAATGATAGTTAGCACAAATGAGTTAGGCTATTTAAGTTCCTAACAGGTTCTTATTTTCTGAGGAAAATTTACATTGTTGCTAATGGAAGTTTTAGTAATATCCGGCCTATTAGTTATATAAAATTTGCATACCACACAAGTGTTTATGTAAAAATGAAGCACTAATCATTCAGAACATGACATTGCGGCAACACAGTAGCAGTCACGCTTTGAAAGAGTTGCTGACAGGCAAATGTTTAGATGCTATTGCGAGATTTCTAATTTCCTTAGAGAGACCTCTGCCTCTGATGAGCTGTGAAAGGGAGCCACACATCTCTATCTCAAAAGGCTCCTCTACAATTTAATAACATCCGCGAGAATGGCAAGATCATAAACCTTGTTTTAATGCATGTTTCATGGCCTGCAAAATTTAGTGTCTTTTTTATGGATTTACCAGGCCCGGTAGCTTGTTTGTTTATCATTACACTTCATTCCTAAGTCATCATGTGGAGCATGCGAAATTCCATACACCTCCCCTAGTAAGTGGCTTCTGTGGTTCCAAATCGCATATGATTAATTGCAAAGGCGCTCGGGCAGCGGATGGTCCCACCTGATTGGCTAATTGCGCGCGATCCAGTGGTCCGGATTTTCCCATCTGGACCCCTCATACGGATCGCTCCGAGTTTTCTAGCTTTACGACTTCTCAAGCAGTTTTTTTTGTTGCTGGGATAGATAGACTTATATATATAATGCAAACTGGCCCTCATTAACTTAGTTTGTTCCTTTAAGTGTTAACGTCTTGATCAGTCACAGCCATAAGGAGCAAGAATCTAACACCTTGTACCCTGTATAGAAATAGAGTGGGTAGGACAAGCAACGAAAGTTTTCAGACTAAAATATTTGTATTTATCCGCTACTCAAATTGATAGCTTTCTGCCTGTTAAATCTGCGGGACCTAAAAGCATCCCCTGCATGCTGATGACGCAGGCGATTTGTGACTACATCAGTTCGCCGTCAACCATTTAACCCTTTAACTTCCAAGCTAGCATGCATGAATTTAATGTCATAATGTCATAACATCAAAATATTACAATTCTGGGTTGAAGTAAAAGTGCAGTTTGTTTAATATGCAACTATTGTGGAATGAGTCACAAACGTGTGACCACTTTTATTAAATTCCAATAATTGCATGCAGATTTGATTCAATTGTATGCAGATTTAATTCAATTAGAGATCAACTGGAAGCTGTGTTTGTTTTCTGATTATATAATAACTGCTTAAAAGGATGAGAACTGATTACATGTGGTCACCCTTGGTTTTTTTTTCTGTAAAATGATTTAGCTATTATCCTTAGAAGAAGATGACTATTAAGTAAGAATAAGAGTAATAAAAAGGATATTTATTTCACGCAGGAAAAATAAATGTTTTTATGTAACTTGCGACGCATTAGTTCCCAGCTTTCGGTGAGGGATTACATCATTGCTCCTAACATGAAAGTTAGGTAACCTGGGTACTAGTTCGACCTTTGTTGAAGCATTACCACAACATGGCGAACTTACTCCATTTTTCCCTCCCTCTGCTCCCTGTCTTATATCTTACCGAACGTGAGGCGGGTTTTCCCCCACCTTTGCTGGGATATTTCCTTGTTTGTTTTTCTAATGTCATCTTTAACTGATTGTTTTGAAATAAAACGGCCACACCTGTGGCCAAAATATCCCAAATGGGAATGTCTGTTTTTGTCCCAGCAAACAGAGCTCAGCCAAAGCAGCACAAATACCTTACAAATAAGTATGTTTTCATTAATTAAGAAGGAGCAAGATACATAAAAATTAAAACAATAAAGTCAGTTTTTTTAAAAGCAAATTGCTGGTCCAGGAATGGAGAGTTGAAACTTCAATCAAGGTTTTACCGCAATATTTTTTTGCAACCTAATAGTCTTACGTATTACAAAAGTGAAATTCTATTGTTCTATTGTCCTTAGAACTACCAGGCTCAGAAAGAGAAGAACGGAATTGAGTGTGCTAAAAATTATAGCTTTATGCTAAAATGAGTGAATATTGAAGAACACTGACAGACTTACAGTAACTGACATACTTTTAGCGTGCAAAGAAGTGCATGTCCAATACCCCGGGGCTAGCGGATTTTGCGTTCAGGCTAGTGGATTTTATCCGTGACTTGCCCGATGGGAAAGTGAAAGCTTTCAGGGAAAATGTTTGAGGAAATTAACCCCGCCTAAAAGGATTACTTTCGGGCTAGAACATCCTGGCTACAGTTTGCCCATAGCTAGTCTCCCTCGCAGCCGTTTTGTGTGACAAGACTAAAAACGGCTGCTAGGGAGACGAGCCAAAGCGGGCAAGCAGGGCAAGCTGGAAAATTGGATTTCTTTGCACACGGTACTCTGCTAGTTTGTTATGTTTCATTGAGGAGGATAAATTTTGTATTAATATGTAACGAATCATGTAAATACAGCACTTGCCATAAATCTTATTATAACCAAAATGACCATAGTCAACAAAAATGAAGGCAAAAGTTTTCTCCCAGAGTGACGAAATTTGTTTTTTCATGTTCAATTATTTTTAATTTAATTGCCGACTTATTGAAAACATTGATTCAAATTGTAGTTCAAGCTAGTTATTAGTTAGGAAATTCTAAATGGTCGCGATTGCGAGTCACAATAATTCATTCTGATTAATTTAATTTAAGCTTGTGTCAAAGCCAAGCATTCGGACTATTCGTTCTGCTGCTAGCTCGTACCTAGACGCTTATTAAAAAATTCGACTAAACCGGCGACGCGTGAACCCGTTTTTGCCAGTACAGTCAGTGGGACCCACAAAAGAAACTTGCTAAATTTAAAGTGTCCGCATTAATAGGATATGCTTAAACCGAAGTTCTCATGTATATATATTTGCCCTTTTCTCCGAAACGTACCAAGAGGCTATGATTGTTTGCTTACTTTGAACCCAACGACGCTATCCCCCGGGTTAGTGACTTGACCAGTTTGAACCAGTGGAAAGTGTTATCCATCCTTCTACAAGTTAGCCTCCCACGCAGTCCTTGGAGGCTATCTACAACTGGGCCAAGGTCTAAACGCAGAATGTATTTATTTATGAGTTATATACTATAAAATACCACGTCAAGTGACAATCAAATCGATCGGTCCGCGTTCGAACGGTGGCCCGTCGTTGAGTTGATCTTGGGCAACATAGTTTACCAATACTACAAAAATTTCATAACTGATAAGCCTCCGTGCGAAAACGCATTAATGCAAGGTAGGCGCTGAATAAGGCATACTGATATATTGAATAACATCACGGTCTAAACTGACTTACCGTACGAAGCTGGTGGTACACAGAACACTTAAGTGAGTAAGTAGTAGGTTAGCCAGTTTACGGCTAAGCTGCTGCCTTGCTGTCAAAACGTAGGACTGTTTTGGTAAATTTGATTAGTCAAAAGGTGTTATTTACCCAGGGTAGCTGGTCACGGAATATTGCATGATGAGCACAAGTAATAAACTTAATTAAATCGATGTCATGGAAAAAAGAAAAAAAGCTAAACAGGAATTAATTAGCGTAGTAATATTTCATGACTGATAGCATATAATGAGAACAGTTTTTACCTGCACTTTTAAAGTCCACTTTTTTATGCTGTCCAAGATAAATTGATTTATTCGTGTTTTGGGGCAATTTGTACGATAAATTTTTATTTGACTTTTTCCATTTTTCTATGACAACCTTATTACAATAAGGTGTATACAAAGAGCTGCACGAAGTCTAAACCCCGGGCTATAAACACAGTGTACGTATCAATGGTCTTCTCCGCCTTAATTAGTTTTGTTTTAAATTAAACTGAATGGAACAAGAAAACGTAGGAAAATTTGTGAGAAATTTGGAAGTAGCCTAATAAGCATCCAGTTTGACTTGAGATTATTTAATATAATAATCAGTTTTTTAAAATTAATGAATCAATTTCACGGCGAAAGAAAAATTGGATGTGATTGTCTTTTTTCCGTTAATATAACCATAAAAATCATGCTAAATGCAATTCTCAGATAATGTTACAAATGATTATAATCTATTCTACAGCTTTGAAGAGAGAAGGCTTCAAGTAATATATATCAGGTATATATAAAAAAGTCCATTAGAACACGTAATCCCGTAAGATTAATTAACCAATCATATAGGCGTTTGACGCAATGCGTTGATATTAAAGGATTTATGTCACGAAAACCCATTTTTAATTTTAAAATACTGGCAAAGTTTTTTTAAAATTTGTTGATCAAATTGTCTTAATTTTTATCAGTCCAAACCATTCTTGGTTATTTTTGCCTTTCTGTTACTACTTGTTTTTTGTTCTATGTTAGAAAGCAATTAATATGAGGTTTCCTTCAATTTGAAAGGAATCATCCTTTAATTAATCCTTTAATTAACCAAACATAAAGGCGTTTGGCGCAATTTGTTGATATTAAGCAATAGTTAAACGCCTCGTAACCATTTTAATTTCATGATGTACGCGGTCGACACGGGTAACCGAGATGCAGCTATTTACATGAACAGTGCGTTCGTTTACTGGTACCGTCAATAACAGTACTATTCCCTATTAATGTGGTAAGCTTACAAAGGTCTGTTGCGTGTTATGATTTGAATCTTGACCTATGCTGATAAAAGCCCGGATTATCACATTGACTATAGCTATACGCATCATTGCATTCCTCACTAATGCTGGATTTCCACTGATGCGTAATTTTTTACGTACGTTTACGTGCGTGAACCAATTTAGAGACCATGTATGACTGTATGAAAGACTAGCGCAAACGTGTACGCAAGTCGTTCATACATTGTCTGACGCGTAAAAAATTACGCGTCAGTGGAAATCCACCTTATGTCACGTAATTGTATAGAGCGGTTTTCACTTGAGTGTCGAAAGTAAATTGCGTTTGCTTTGGTTTTGCATTACTACGCTTAGTGATTGGTTTAAAAATCTCGCGCCACTTTCTCAGCCAATCACAAGTAAAACCAAAACCAATCGTGACTCGCTCGCGCACGTTTTCCTGCGCTTCGTGCCGGCAACATGTATTTGCTTCGAGTTTTGATTGGTTCACTGGATTGTCTGTGTCCTTTCTGATTGGCCAGAGTAACTACTTGAAAACTGCTCTACTTAGCCCCTGCTTTGCTATTTGGTCACTTAGTGAACGGATTTCAGGCAGATGTTCAGAAAGGAGTGATCACATTATTTCGAGCGCAAAAGGCCTATTTCGATAATTTGGCCCCAAAGGTATAGGAAAATAAAAAGTCTGCGTGGGAGCCTAAGCGACTAGGAGTGCTTTTACTCCGCCCTGGATGGGATGCTAGTTAATCGCAGGGTTACCCCAGCAGTAAATTCGCCGGTGCGCATTTAAACACCTGGGTGAAGAGAGGAACTACGAGAGTAAAGTGTCTTGCCTTAAAAGAACACAGCGCAGTGCCCCGGCAAGGGATCGAACCCAGACCGCTCGATCCGGGGTCCAGCGCGCTAACCATTAGGCCATCGTGCCTTCCAAGTATAGGGAAAAAAAAAACAAAAGGAACCAAATCGAGGTTGTCGAAGGATAAAAAAACATTTTTCTATTATTCTTTTAGCCTCGGAACCCTGTTACAGGGCATTGGCCTGTTTGGAATAACTGAACATGGACTATGTTTTTTTTTTAATATTAAAAAGGCTATAAGAAAATTGCACGTGTAGTGATAATAATGGACTTGAGAGTTTGTTTACTCCAAATTACACAAGAAAATTATTATTAGTTTATACAAACAAAAACCTAATAAAATACCTTTACTGGATCTTTTTAGAACGTCCAAAAGTTCTCGGTTAATGTCGAAACTCTGCGTGTGATCTTCTGTAGAATTCTCGTGACCGTCGGATGCAGATCGCGATCTGCAATTTTCTTTGCTATATTGACTTCATTGTTACTTAAATTCGCATTACAACTTTGCCGTTACTGAGCACCATCATAATGGGTGCAGTCACGCCCACAAAACGAAATTCTGGTGCCCTTTACCCCCCTCCCCTCCCCCTGCCCGCCCCCCCCCGGGAGAATTTGCCAGCTTTCACAGAAAAACACAACAATTTTGGGCTTTACACCGGATTTTTTCTTTTTTTAATATATTGCAAGGCTGAGCAAACAGCTGAAAATGTAAAAAGGATTTATTTTGGCCCAATATTTAGGATGGACAAAACCAACCCTCACCAGGGGCTAAGAACGTAAAACATACTTTATGTTCTTCTTTTTTATTACATTTTCAGCTGTGTCATCAGTCTTGTATTTTTTTATAGTTTGTTTATTCCATTGCTGATTGTGAGCTACACCAAGATCCAGCTGCTTCATTTTTTCTTGTTGTTAAGTGGTCCTTGCCTGATTGATAGAAGTGATACGGTTCAGAACTAGTGCTTCCAGAAAAAAAAATGAGAAAACAGGTCAGTTCATTAATACGCGTTGAACGGCAAATCATTCCTCTTTTATTACAAGCAAGCAACAAATCACAACTCTCTTAACACCTACAAATGTATCATACCTACTAATGCTATAGCTTTGAAAATGTGACACAAAGACGAATGTTTTCTAACAGACGTTTTTGAGGAGAAAATTGATGTTAATCAGCGAAAGTGAAAAGCAAAGTTTAATGTTTGGTCAGAGCCGACAGAGCCGGTCCCAGCGTTATAGGACTTAAAGCGGAGATTTCAAGAGAAGTAAAAGGGACCATACCAAACTTTGTTAAGGTTTCTTCATGTAAACGTTTTCTTAATCTTCCCTCTTCTTTTCCAGCTTTTAATGTTGGCAAAACAAACACTTCACTTTCACTATTGAATAGAAAGAAAGCTGTGAGAAAAACCGTAAAATATAAGTAAACTTCTTTTCTGTTTGGTATAAAGCTGCAGTTTTACGTAAAGCGTTTTTTATGCTTCGAGTCAATTTAAGGTGCTTTATGCGTGTGAGCAGGGGTATGTCGATGTCTGCAAAAGTTAAATTTGATGTATGGTCCCTTTTTCTTCAATCTTGGTGATGCAAGGGGGTGACTTTTATCTTTTTCTAAGCGTAATGTCTGTTAGCTTCAAAGTACTGCTGCTTTCCAGACTTCTTATCTTCATTTTTTGCCGGTGTCTTCACAGGTGGTTTAAGAATATAAGAACAACCTTCTTTGTCGGGGTCTTTTACGCATTCGACGTAGTTCTCAATGTGTTCTTGAAGGAAGGCAAGTGGAGACGATCCCTGGGACAAAACCTGAAGGATTTCAGAGAAGAAAAGCAATAAGCAATAGTTGCCGACCGCATATATCAACATGTCATCCGTCATCGTCCGTGTAAAAATTGTAGTGTAAATCTTAAATTTTACATGCATACTTATGAAATGTTAACACGGTGGTATCCAGTTGACAAAGAGAGAGATGAGATGATAACCTTTAATTGGTATCCAAAATAAACTCACCTGGTAATGAAAATCTTTAAGGTTGAAGTCTTTACCCAAAGCTTTAGTGGCATGATCTCTGGCTTTTAAAATTGCTATCCTACCAACCATGTACGCCGTGGATTGTCCTGGCCAGCTCTGGTAACGTGATACCTACCACAACAGAGGAGTAAAGTAAAAATAGTATGACGACCTATTTTATAAGTACTACTATGTAAGACACATTTTTTAGCATGCCGGGTATAATATTAAAAAAAAGCGTGGTACATATATAGGACGAGCAGTGGAAAAGATATCTAAATATCAAATGATCAGATATTTGGCTCGTCCATCAGTTCTTACTCGGGATGATAAACGGTATAGACTCAAAAATAATTGGTCAGTACTGACAGCGTCTTTCCTCCTGACATGAAAAAAACAAACAAACAAACAAAAAAAAAAAAACCTTCGTACCTCTTTCCGTGTGAAGTCAGAATCATCCCATGCATTATCAGCAAACATTTTGATGGCTTCGTCTCTTTTCATTCCAGTATAGTGTAGTCCTGTGTCAACAATCATCCTTACTGCCCGCCAGATCTGAAGAAACGTTAAACCAAAACCTTGAAAAACCAACTTCTGGCTTTTTAGTTACCCTTCAGTAGACATTGCTGTTAATTGGATTAACTCACTGTCTAGTGTAAAGGGTTGGGCAGCTTCACAATCACCGAAAGGTAAGTAAAGGATTGGGTAATTTCTCAGTCACCGAAAAATGATCGTTTTTGCGGATTCCATACGATATTTCAGTGATTCGTGACGTGTTTTGGGGCCAGAGAGTTTCTTCATTAAACATGCAGCTATCCATCCAGAGAACTAGTGTTGCAATGATAACAATTATACAATGTCTGGTCTTGTTTACCAACAGCTTTTACCCCTGCCACTTCAGCATGCCGTACTTTTTCATTGGTTCGCCGTCATAAACATCTGTGTCGTCTGATATCAGTGGATTTTCTGCGTAAAGACCCCAGCCTTCCAAAAAGGCTGTGTAGTATGTTTTGGAATCTAACCAACCAATCAGTCCTCCACAAGTGTCCCTAAAATGCTCCCGAAATCCTTGGATCTAAAAAGATAGAAATGAAATAATGTTGAAATTCATATCTTATCGTACCATTTCCGTAGGCTTAGGCATAGGATTAGGTCAGGGTCTTGCAGTGACTTGGATGACTTCCGTTCACTTTGGGCGAGTTTAAATTTGCACGCAAATCAACGGAAAATTTTTCACCGTTTGGCCCCCCAACACAAAACAACACAATTTTCTATATATATATTTCTACAAATACTGAATTGCAGCGCGCGTTGTGGCATTTAAATGGCTTCCTTGACAACTTACGAACTACAAAACAGTATGAAATTTAGTATTGTGTAAAGAAAGATTGATATGAGATTGTCGTTGTTCAGTTAACAACACAAGCTATTCGAAAAGAGCTTTGGAATCTCCCAACCGAAGTCGAACCCATAACTTCCCCACACAGATGTTCTCTAATCGAGAAGTGAGATGAAAATAATGAGTCACCTTCTACCTTTGAGAAAGGGGAACTCCACTAGCTATTTAAACACTACAAAACGATAGCCTAGCACAAGTTTTAGTAGAAAAAATGTCGGAAGGATGATGGGGAACTTTTCCGCCCTCTTCAGAAGACGTAACAAGCTGACCCCCTTAAAAAAAAAAAAAAATAAAAAAAAAGATAGAAAAAAAAAAGAAAGAGAAGAGAAAAAAAAAAAAGGGGGGGGGGGGGGCGGTGTGGGGGAGAAGGAAGGTGTGAGCCACACTGGCGCCCCCATCTCAACGGTTCCCTGATTAAGTTTGTCAGTGGACCTAAGAATCAACAGAAACAAAATTAAAAACGGGACTGTCGAGAGACAAAAAAGGCAAAAAACCGGAGGGTCTAGTCGGTTGACCTATTAACCTCAAGGGCCCAAAACGACAGGTCCAACGAATAGAAGTTTAACCATCAGGAGACAGTTCGGTTTTATTGAACGCTCAACCGTCAAACCACCATGCCATAAAACTACTGTGACTTTTAGCTTCTTGAACTGTAGTTTCGGCACAATTTTGCTAAAGTTGCACGTATATATTTAGTTTCTCTCCAATCCCCGTTAAAAAAAAACACGAAGAAAAATTTCAAGTGTATGACAATACCTGAATATGGTGTCCTGGCCGTGACTCATGGGCATTTATGCTCCACTCAGAAAACTTAGGCCCCAGCCTGTTCAAGAAGAACGGAATGTTGTAACGTGCCGGCTCATGGCACATCGGATCACTTCCGTCGTAACTCTGTATACCGCTGGACGGGTTCAGATCAGGCACTAATGCAACTGGACAGTTGGGTGTTGAGTGTTTATCTCCAGCGAAGTAGAACATGTCCGTTATTTTGGGATATAACATACTCATCACCTGATGAAATCAATAAAAGCATAAAATGACATAGCTATTTTGAGGACGTGGTATGCATGGAGTGGATGATCTCATATTTCAATAAAATAGGGATAGGAATAGGCTTTTACAGTGCTCACACGTCCACGTAGTAGTGGCTCTCGGTCCCTCTGAGGAAGGAAAGCCGGAGGACCCGGAGAAAAACCCTCGGAGCAATGACGAGAACCAAAAACAAACTCAACCCACATATGAGACGCCGGGTCCGGCCGGCAATCGAACCCCGGGCCACACTGGTGGGAGGCGAGCGCTCTCACCACTGCGCCATCCCACCCGAGAAGAGATGGCGCAGAGCATTTTAAACAACCTATGCTACCATACTTGCAAAATACCTACCCATAAAACGAATTAGTTTGGTTACAAGAAACAATGGGGTAATACATCCAGCGAGAAAGTTTATATATTTGGTTCAATTCTTACCATTCTGGCCTCTTTAAACCAACTTTGTAGAGCCTTCCATCTTTCTGGACAAAATTTCTTTGCCCCGTCAACACCGCTGCATAGTTCATGTGCTTTATCATTAGACTCGTTATCAGGAAAGGCTTTATCATTGAAGTAATTATCGGATGAGTTTAGCTTCTTCTTGAATTCTTCGATGGCTTCAGTTTCGTCGTCTTTTCCAGTGTCGTTTTTCGCAGCTTCTATGGCCTATGAATATGATCATATCGGTTGCAGATAAAATGCAATGTGACAAACGTTTATTTTTGAACTACAGGTACACAGTCATTTCCAAAAATAAGGGGTATCTTACGATATTCCGAAAAGGACGAGAAAAACAAAATTATCAGTAACACCTCCTTGCAAAATCTCTAGATTTCCAAGAAAAAACCAATTTCAATATTAAATATGCAATTAAGAACTCCACTAATAATTACTGATATACACATGTATGGATAAAAAATCCATAAAAACCAAAAACAAAAAAAAAAAAAAAAAAAATCAACCCCACAACCATGTATTATCCTTTATAACTCTGCAAAACCATGCATTATTCTCTATGTAAAAAGCTTAATAATTGATTGTTATTTGTTTTGTTTTTTCTCCTTATTGTTGTTTGTGTTTTTATAACATTTTTCATTACATTTTGCTTTTGCAATGCTGTAACGTTTTAAAGCCATGCAAATAAAGCTTTAGTGTTGTGTTTTGTCAGTAGAAACGGTGTTAGAAGTCCAGCCCTTAAGTCCAGTTAGAATAATACTCAGTTTCGGTTTGTAAGACAATCGACTCAAATCCCGTTTGTATTTAGAATACAAATGTTATTTTGTCTTACCAGTGGGTAAAGCTTGTTCAGCTGCTCTTGGCCCAATTTGTGTACATCCATTGGCGTCATGTCATTAGTGGTGAAATATGGTAATATCATTGCGTATGTTTTTGAACCGTTCAGCTTGTCGCCGGTAGATAACTTTGTGTTTGTTGGCCAAGATGTGTTCTTTTTACCATTAAACCATACATGAGTCAGTGGAAGTGAGGCTAAGCCGCTTGAAACATCACTTGGAACGCAATAGTGGTAATGCTCGTACTGTAGATACCTAGGAACAGTTTAAGGTAAAAAGTAATGTTATTTTAACGAACAGCCAGACGACCCATAGCTTTCAATGGTGTAGCAGCTCTCGTAAGCTTGTAATAGTCCATTTTACAGTTGCCTGCTAAGTGACCTGGCCTTTGAATGGTAGTGAGGCTGAGGGTGACCGGTACCTTGCATTGATACAAACCTCCCTGCTTTATCATGTAAATGCAAACTAGTTAGCATCAAAACAGCATGATTAACACAACAAAAGCAGTGAGGTCTGTATCAAAACAAGGTCACCTCCAGCCTCACTTCCATTCAAAGGCCAGGTCACTAAGCAGACAACTGTAAAATGGACTATTCTACTGGTTCTCTAGTGTATGTCGTGTAGCTATTGCTATTGTTTTGGGGTTTAGGACATTTTTCCTGTTGTTTGTTCCATTGTAATCTCAAATGGTAGTGGGCCATTTATGTAAGACCTTGCAAGAACCGCAACCCGACCCATTTCCTTCAGCGAGTTCCTCGATGAAGCGAATGTGATGCCGAGTTCTTCGATTTGAAAAAATGCAAATGATTTAAAAGCTTCAAGCGACAAAGGAGTTAGGATAATCCAACTGGAGAGGGCGCAATTTTTCCTTAAGGCTTTGACAGGGATTTCCTTCTTGTACCTTGTAGAGATTGGAAATTTCAGATTTTCATATTACGGTGCCATGTAAGCAACAACTCCCAAGCATGCCTTAGTACTGTGGGAACAAATGTTCAAATACAAACTTATTCTAGTAAATAACACTTAAAAATTCACTTAACAACAATATTACCTAAAATTCTATAGGAAACTCAGATCAATAATTTACTAAGGTATTAAAATACTAATATACTGGACAGAGACGATTGAGACGGATTGTGTACAATGAACTAGTTAAAAAATCTATGCTTTATCCAAGACGCGTCCGGCAAGGAAGTTTCTTAAAGGATTTGCGTCACGGACAACACATTTTAAAAAAGTTTGCAAAGTTTTCAAAATTGTCACTGAATTGTCGTTCGAAATTTGTCTTAATCTCTATCTGTCGAAAATATTTTTGGTTATTTCGGCTTCCTTTGTTGTTTTTCTACGTTAGAAGATTATTATTTTGAGGTTTCCCTTCAATTTGAAAAGGATTAGAAAAATTGCTTAATATACCGTGACATTGCTCTTTAAACATTGCAAGAAATAACAAAACAAAGCGTAGCCTGCGTGGCCGGCGTTCAAAGAGGAAGGAGAAGGGGCGTTCGAGCGCGAATAGATCATATTCGTATCCTCGATGTTGGACTGGAACTAGCTTGCAACGGAAGCTTATGCGGGGTAGTCTTTTCAAATGCAAATGACATAAAGCTGTTTTAAATGATATTCCCCCACATTAGCCTCGTCCATTGCAAGCTAGTTCCAGTCCAATACCGAGAATACGACTACGGTCTATTAGGTCTATTAGATTTACCTCAGCAGTTGACTCATCGGCTTTCCCATATATTCCACAAGGTAATTAATTAAAGACTCCTTTACAGTTTTGCCATGATCTTTCTTCCACTTGTTCTTCATGTCGTCTGTAATGTTAGAGTAGTAGGCATCGTCGAGAGCATCTTTGACGTAGCCCTCCTCCAAAACACCTGGGATATAGAAATAGGGAGATTAATGTAGCGACGTGTGGTTTAAAGTAGAACCTGTACAGTAAAAAAATGAACAGGATGGTATGCTTGACCTGAAAAGTCCAAGAAGCTCGAAGACTGTGCAACGCCAGCAAACCACTTCCCATTTAGCCTAGGTACTGACACCAACCAAGTTCGTGCCGTTAAAAGTTCTGACGACCAGAGCTTTTCGGCAAGAGTGGATTTCTCAAAACCTGTTTAATCTATTAGCACTGTGGTTGCCTTTAACTCAGCAGAAATTGCATTTTCGGGTTTCTTTCAGTAGACCCGTTCGTGGTTTGGATATAACAAATTTAGTCGAGCAATTTCCTCCTCGGAGACCCAGGGGCAGTAAGTCGAGCGAAACGAAGGGAAGAAATCGTAGTGACAAAACTCTTAAAAACTTTCATCGCTACAGGAGCCCATTATCCGGAGCGTGCAACTTCCGTATATTTGTGCAATGGCGTTTTCACAAGTAAAGTTATTTTTAGCAAAGCCCTTCTCGCGAAAATTACTGCTTCCAATGAAGTCCGCTTCTATACTTCGTGAGGAAATACTGAAATCCTCGCTTGAAATGCTGTCAGGACACTACGAAAAAGTTTCCTCTCATGTATCCGCTATGTTAACTTTCCAGGTGGACGAGGTGCTGTAGTTACCTATCAACAGCCTATTACGAAATCACTTGTGATTGGCTATCCGAAACCAATTCTCGGGGAAAACATACCTTAAAAGCATAACTTTACTTGTGAAAACTCCGTTTCACAGACGAAGTATGGAAGTTGCACGCTCCGCTACGATTTCTACTTGTTTCGCCGCGACAAACTGTCCCTTGGTTTCCGAGGACGAAGGGGTCAGTAACTGTGAGCGAAACTGAGAGTCTGATTCCTCTCTAAGCCAACAAATACGACTTAGTCAAACGGACTCCATTATTACGATGACGTTATAGTTTAAAACGATATGGATAAGTGGATTAATTCCGGACGTGGTTTTGTTCACGTCAGACCACCCCTTTAAGTAAACACGCGCTTATGGGTCAAGGCAACATGTCCGGAGAAAAATATCTTTTTATTATCAGGGATAAACAAAATTGACAGATTTGCCTTAATGGATACATAAACCTTTATTATTCGCTTGTTAATAAAACTGATTTGAACGAATCTGTCAATCACCTAAAGTGTGATGAAATGGTCTTCAATAATCCTTTATGCATTAACAACAATCACAACGCAACGAAGCTATGTGAAAAGTAAACGATGGGATTTTAAATGAAAATTTAGCGTTTTCTCTTGCAATCTCATCTTTTGATGTACCTTATAGAAAAAAAGATTGATGTTTTTGTCGAGGGGTTTTTAATTCCGTTGGTGTCACTTTGAGGAAAAATAAATGTAGCCAAAAGATAAACAAAGCAACGTAGCTATTTTTGTTCTGACAGTTTATTTTTCAAATTTGTTAACTAAGTGTACTGAATTGTTGCAATTTCACCTCTGTGCTTTTTACCTTGCAATTGCCGATTTTCATTTTAAAACGTTATACTTTATTAAAGTTCCAATGTTATTATGGTATATATGTGTTGCTTGTCTGTTGACCTCTATCGTGTTAATTCGTTCTCGTGATTGAGCATGATTGCCTAATCAAATACTTCTTAGCAACTGACTGCAAACCACCAAGACAACAATTTAATCGGTGTGTTAGGTCACGCAATTCAGGTATTCAAACCAAATGAAACTAATGTGGCTTTTTTCAGTAGTTGAATTGTATTTCCACGTCACTTTTAACTAATATTGACTAGTTTTGAAGACTACTACGCAAGGCTAAAAAGCAGCACGACCTAACCTCCATCAAAAATGTTTAACTATAACACTTCCAATAATTATGTCGAAAATCACTCTTTCGTAATTAAAAATAGATATCACGGAATTTACCACAATATAGATATCGCATTTTCCCCGTACCTTAATAACGTCTATCAATAAAAATAAACTAACCTGTTTCGTTCTTTAAACCGATGTTCAGATATTTCCTTTTAAGCGCATTTCGTCCCGATACACACGCCTCTTGACTGTAAACCATCCCGTGGAGTTTTCCCATTTTCAAGTTTTCCATGTACCTCGAAATCCCCTCCTTGTAACCTTTCAACTTGTCCTCAATCAGTTTCAAGTCGTCCAAGTTTTCAGGCTTTAGTTTTTCTAGCATCCCCTGCAAATACTTTCCAACCTCGCAGATGGGTTGCTTGCTGCAATAGAAGGTCGGTCCCATCATCCAATCCCCAGCGTAAAAGTTCATGTCAAAAGGATGTCCAAACATCGTTTTCAAGTAATGCTTCAGCTGCGACAGCGCTTTTCTTTCCCGTGGCTTCAGCTTGTTGGAGTCCACTTTTACTTCGTTCACATATTTGAGCAGATTTGTTGCCGTGTCTGTGACATCTTTGATGTACTCAGGCGTCGGGTTGTAAGCGCTGTACTTCTTCTGAATCTCCTCACGAGTCGCATCGGGATCATCTGGTAACCTAAAAGGAAGCTTCTCGTAGTATGCCTTTTTCACGCGCGAGAGAATGCCGTCCAGATCAATCCGTTTTGCTTCCTTGGAGTACTCACAAAAAGTCGAAGAAGTTTGCTCGCCCGTGCTTCCATGACCTTTGTTCTCTGTTTCCTCTGAATCTTTTTCTTTTTTGATGGCTAGAACTATTAACACAACCCCCACAATCAAAACGATAACAGCAATTACTGCAAAGACAATCAGCCAAATCCTACCCTTGGACTTGTTGCCTTTGAACGCAAGAGTTTCATCGACCTGCATTTTAGTTATGTCCTCCCAGCTCCCAGCACGGAAATCAGATCAGATTTCATATGCCTACAAAAACAGCTTTGCTAAGATAGCTTGTTGTTTACCTAAGCGCCAACTATTTACATAACTTCGTGGTGACTGCAAGCTGGGGGATACCAACATCTATTTATGGCCTCTGTGCTATTGTTGAGATGTAAAATCACGCGATTGGTATTGTGACGATAGGTTTTTCCTGCTTTGTGTGTTTGAACCCACTTTTGAACTGTAACTGGAAAAGCGTTGAACTTCACTGAAATATGACTGAAATATGACTAAACGGGGAACTTGGTGACCGAAAGTACACAATCGAGTTTAATACAAGTCAATCAACGCTGGGGATACAAAATCTACTCACTGCCTCTGTGCTATTGTTGAGATGAAAAATCATTCGATTGGTATTTACCCGTATAACCTCCTACCCCCAAATCCCTCCCACCTCCCAACTCTAGCACTAAAACAATTTTTTTTATTTTTAGAATTTTTTATTTATTTATCTATTTATTTTTATTTTTAAGTTTTTCACGCCAAATCACGTGTAAAGTTTTTCTTAAATAAAATTGTGAACGTAAGTGGGCCAGGGATACTTCGCTACACAAGTATTATTAGGGACGGACCATTATTTTCTTGGAGGGGGGGGGGGGGTGAAAAAATTTCCTCTGCAAACTTTTTTTTTACTTTATGCACCTCTGCAAACTTTTTTTTTCGAAATTCTTACTATTTTTTGTTATACATATCGTTTTGCAAACAATTTCTTTTGTCTTTCCAGGCCCTGCAAACAATTTTTTTCAATATTTTTCATCCCCCCCCCCCCCCTCTCCAAAAAAATAATGGTCCGTCCCTTATTAGCAGTGTCAAAGCGTCAGAGGGCGGTGGAACGGGCATGCATACAAGCGTCTCTGCTACAGAGGGACTGGTACTAGTCCGCTTTTACCCTCTTGATTCGCTGTTTGGCTATGGAAAATGGCGGCTGACAGCTGAAGGCAAGGTCATAGTTGCTCTATATTATGAAATCGCTGTAATGCAGAAACAAATTCAATATCTGGTACTGTTCTAAGGGATACACAGACAATATCTAGCCTATGGTTTATATTAGATCTTCTTCGTGTCTATGTTTTTCTCTAGTTACATAAACGCAGTGTCGAAGACAGGCCGTCGAGCAATCCGGTGCGAATGTCGTATCTTAGTAAGTCTAGTAAGCTAGTCAAATGAAAATGATAATAAACGCATGAAATACCTATTGAAAGGCACCTTTATTCGTTTAAATTGTGTATGCCTCATAGAAGTGTTGAGCTTATAATCCAATTGTTAATTAGTAAAATTCTACTGGTATACTAATACAAATGCTGCAATCTGATTGGCTGAACTATCGAACACTATCAGCCACCGCGAAGAAATCTCCAGCTCATAATCTTATTGTTTGGAAGGCATATTTACATGAATTAGGCAAAAACTGTCCAAGAAGAATCCTATTTTATTACAATTGTCATGAAATTCTATAATTTGAAGTAGATGGGAAAATCAGCACCGTAAAAAAAATTATAAATAAATAAATAAATGGGTAAATAAAAGCGAGGAAGGATAAAAAATGATAATAAGATGGAAACTATTATACCATTAATCTTTCAGTCGATATTGATTAAGCTGTAACTCAATAAAAAAAAAGGAAACATGTCTCAAGCAAAGGAAAACAGAAAACAACAAAAACACGATGTTCATAAAAAATATTGTAACGAATTGGCCGTGTTCAGAGTAAATTCATATACATGCATATGTCAGCTATCCCTGTGGGTGTCAGACGATAAGGCCCTCAATTGTTAAAGCTAGAAATCACTAAAAACGATATTTAAATGAACTTAAAAGTTCTGCCAAGACGGAACTCTAGCTTTTTCCTCTTCTAAAGCGTCTCATTTGACTGATTTGATTAAATATTGATAGGCAACACTCATTTGTAGTGAACAATAGGCTTCAGTATCTTTGGCCAACGGACTTCCAGCGCTTTGGGTCTTTTCTTTACATCGGCTTTCTTTGGCGGGTTCAGGATGACGTCACAACCTTCTTTTACCTTATCCTTGACGCAGGCCACATACCTTGTCACATGATCGGATAAGTAAGCAAGTGGAGAGGATCCCTGGGCGAGAACCTTTGGTATTGAAAGGAGAGGTAAATTGACAACATCTATTAAAAGTTGACTTAAATATTGCTAGAAAACAGATGCTTACTGCTTGTCCAACTTATAATTGCAAAAGCCAGTGTATGATACTGTAACATAGTGCTGCTTGAAGGGAAACTGGGAGTTTTTGGTCTGTCCCTAATGTGGCCAGTTTACTACTCTTGTATTATCAGTGAGAAATCGGCATTGCAGAATAAAAATAATCCTTGCTCAGCAAACCTCGTTAGGGAGGCGTGGTGGCCTAATGGTGGCCTATTTAGTGCGTTGGGCTCCGGATCGAGCAGTCGGGCTGAGTTCGAGCAAAGGCTTGGGTCATTGTGTTGTGTTCTTGGGAAAGACAAATACTCTCATAGTGCCTCTCTCCACCCCGGTGTATAAATGGGTACCGGCAACTAGTTCTGCGATGGACTAGCATCCCATCCAGGGAGGAGTGCTAGTAGAAATACTCCTATAGTCGCTTTATGCTACTGAAACCGGGATAAGCTCCGGCCTGATGAGCCATTAGGATCGTATGCAGACTTTACCTTAACTCCACTGACCAACAAACCTCGTACAGGAGACTTTCCCGTTGTTTTTTCAAATACTTACAGGAACTATCGTTACTAAATTGTATATCAAGTTTCTATACGTACTTTTTCACTCACACATGATACTTAAAATGTGGACTGACTGCAAGTGCTAGCGAATCACCTGATAATGAAAGTCTCGCAGACTGAACATATCTTTCAGTTCATCTTTAGAATACTTTCTGGCTTTCTTGATCTCCAACTGACCAATCATGTAAGCGGTAGCTTGTCCGGGGTCGCTCTGGTAACGAGTCACCTGAGGCAACAATTGAAACAAGATAGTTTCATCGACGTCAGTCGAGAGAATTACACTTGACAAGTGATGTTCGCACCGCTTCTGCTGTTAATGAACATTATTTCAAGGTTAAACGTTTCGTGACGTTCTTGAAATGGTTAACATGATTCATTTATTTATCTATTTATACAATTTTATTGAAATTAAGAGAAAACAAAAAAACAAAAATGCAAGAGGGAGAAGTTTAATTTGACTGAAGTAAGGTAATATCATCCCAGTCGTTTATACCTCTTTCTTGGCAACATCTGTGTCGTCCCAGGCATATTTGCTAAAGTATTCCAGGGCCTCGTCCCTTGTGAGACCATAATAGTGCAAACCAGTGTCCACGATCAAGCGAAGAGCGCGCCACACCTAAAAATAAATTAACTGAATGTATATATAAAGGGCAAGTATATAATTAGGTAAACAAGAGTCTACTTAGAGATAAAAGGCAGCTGATAATGTTAACTTAGCGTTCCGGACCTAAAGAATGGCTCTTAACGACGGACGTTTTGTAAGAGAAATCTGTGCTCTCGTAACGCTCAATACATATAGAGTATCTTTCCTGTCTTTGAGATGCTAACGTTCCGCGGTACTTCCGGATACCATACACAAACAGTCCTTTGCCAGTTTTTTATATTGTTGTGGAGATCATACAGTTGTGGTAACAGACAGCGAGGCATATAACGCATTTCTTCGTCAGCAAATATAATTCTCGATTTTCTTTTAACTAGTTCTGAACAAGTTATATTCAGAGGTTGCTTGAAATAACACCGGCAACGGAACGGTAACGGAAACAAATGCCATGCACATTTTACGGCTGACAGAGAAAAGCAAAAAAAATAAATATAAATAATAACGCTTGCCGTACAACGCGGATTACTCAGGGCACGAATCCCATTCCTGATAAATCCCTGTATCCAAACTTCGAAAAATCCTGTGTATGTGTTTACCTGCCACTGCAACATTCCAAACTTCTGCATGGGCTCATTCAGATAGGTGTCTGTATCCTCAGCAATGAGCGGATTTTCAGCGTACAAGCCCCAACCCTCTGCAAACGCCGTGTAGAAGGTGACGCTATTAAGCCAACCAATAACACCACCACAACTATCATGGAAATGTTCTATGTTACCCTGAACCTATGGAGAGAGAGAGTGGATGCTATTACATGTACAACCACAAACCGAATTTTACAAACCACTGAATGCAATGGTCACACGACATATTTCCACGGTCTGGCCAGGACTTGTACGCATGCGCACAGCCTATTACCCGTAGATTAGCAGCCATGGACAGCTGTTTCGTCATTGTTAGGAATCATTACCATGGCAAAGTCTAGGCGTAATGGACTCACATAAGAACATAGACCACGCTTTTCACTCCAGAGAGCGAACTCAAAGGTTGTTTAGGTAATTGTCCCGAAAGAACTGAACAAACCCGCCGGGAGTGGGGTCCCCATTTCGTGGCGGGACCTTGTCTTCCTCTCCTTGAGTACATTCCCTGGTCCCAAGTGGTCTCCATGTCGTTGGGAGCGACGATTCTCCGCGAACTAGCTCTGGCCATCATTTGTCGCGCTCGTAATCCCCAGTAAGGATGCGCACTGCAATCAGAGTAATGACCTTAAACCCCAGCTCCATATACACATGCAACCCTATTAATTTGGTGGATCCACATCTTCTTACCCATTAGTTTACCGAGACTCTTTTACAGTCCCAGCCACAGCTCCTACATAGTTCTATATGGGACAGACCGTGGAGATGTGCGTGTGACCATTGCAATCAGTGGTTTAAATTCTATAAGGATTATTTTATCGCGCCAACGAATAACACTACTACAGCTCTTTAATTTGTCTATCTCTGCTTGATAGCTATGGGAGATTAATGTGCAATGTTCAAACATTTGTTTCTCTGAGTTAACCTAACTCAATACCCAATTTATCAAATCAGCAATTAATGTAACTCATAACCTGTGTATGATGTCCAGGCCTCGCCTCATGAGCATTGACGCTCCATTCCTGGAACCTGGGCCCTAAATTGTCCAGGAAAAATGGGATATTGTATTTTGCACTATTTGTACAGTCTGCATTATTCCTACTGTAGCTCTGTGCTCCACTTGACGGATTCAGATCAGGTCGCAAATCAACTGGGCAAGCAGGCGTGGTCGCTTTGTCTCCAGTGAAGTGAAACATAGGGATCGTCTTAGGTTCGAGTAAGCTCATTACCTGAAATACAATAGACAAGCCACTTTAAGAGAGAAATCTACTCTAAATCTGAGCCCAGGGGGGGGGGGGGGGGGGGGGTACTTGGGGTTTAAAGTGACGGGGATGATAGAAGGATTTTTTTGGGGTTTCAAAGTTTCGATTCCGTTTTTTTTTGGGGGGTATTTAAAATGATCTTAAGATTTGTGGTAGTGCTTTAGCTGCATAGTTCTGCAAATAAAGTAAAAACAAACCTGTTTTGTTGTTGATTTCGTGGGGGTTAATTTTTGGTTAAGGGTTTTTTTGGGTCTTGATTTTTGCCCCCATTTGATCATCCCCGTCACTTGAAACCCCGAGTACCCCCCCCCCCCCCCCTGGGAATCTGAGAAATATATGTAACTCGATTTTCTCGAAATCATATTAACCACTGAGTTGGAGGAAACACTAAAAAACCTGCCTTTCTTGATTCAGCAAACCACAGTTGAATGGCAGCCCACCGCTTAGGACAATATTTCTTTGCTCCTTCAATATGACTGCATTTTCTGTGTGCCTCTGCGTCAGATTCGTTTTTAGGGATTGGTTCTGCATTAAAATAACTCTCAGATGAGTTGAGCTTAGCTCTAAACTTTGTTATGGCGGTTTGGTTGTCTGATTCTCCAGTCACTTCTTTGGCAACCTTTACAATCTGATAAAAAAAATCGTAAGAACCACTTCAACAATGAACTATAGTGATACTTAGGTTCAGAATTAATTTCGTGTATAAAAAGAAAATAAATGTTCAGATTAACTGATCATCAAATTTGGCACAAGAGCTTAGAATAATGATTGATTTTTACTAAATAGTAGTTAAATGATTTGAAGCATTTCTACAATAAATTTAATACCTTTACATTAAGATCCCTGCAACTTAAGTTAGGAGTATTCTAACAGCTTGTACGTTTTACGCTGTAGTGATGTTAAATCGCCCAGGTGTATGATGTGTTTTGGCAAGGTACTTTGGTTTTTTGGTGCACAGGTAACGCAATATTGTCCTCCTCTACGCTTCCTGTTGTTGCTGTCGGCCATATTTGCTTAAGTTTTTGCAACCAAACTGACGTCACACTTGATGTCAGGTCGTATTTTGGCCGCGCGATTCGAATGCCACTTTTGAAGGCAAAAGAGCGCAACTCTCAGCGCTTTTGAATCGACAATTTTTATCGCAGTATTATAAAACGTTGTAAGAAAAAACTTCGCTTCATATGCATTTTTAACTGATTAAATTTCTTTTCACTTATCTGAAGTAACTTACCATAGGATAATAAATGTCCAGTTGCTTTTTACCAAGCTCATGTACTTCTGTCGGCGTCATGGCGTTTGTTGTGAAAAACGACATGATTTGGGAATAAGCCTTTTTTCCATTCAGGGGTTCACGAGTGGGCAGATATGGATCTGTTGGCCAGGACTTGTTCTCTTTACCATCCAGCCAAACATACTTGAGTGGAAGATTGGCCAAGCCGCTGGACACGTTGCTTGGAACGCAGTGACGAATGTGTTCCATCTCCACATATCTAAAATTCAATGATAGTGATGATGTAACATTTAAATAAAATTCGTGGTAACCCAGAAATTACAAGTCAAAAAGTTTGGGCTGGGCAATTCACTCTCGTACACCGAGCAATTTTGTTACGAAGTAATATTCTTGTCATATTGGCGTATTTAACTTCTAATGGACACAATTGAATGTAACTCAAGTTGTACTTTTTCTGTTAAACGTAACACCCCTTCTAAGAAATATCTTCCATTACTTTGCTGGAATCTTTCACATAGCTTGTAGTTAGCACAAAAGATAAAGAATCAATAAACGAGTCTTTGACAGAGATTCCCGATTAGCGCTTTATAATAATATAATCTACCTGAATTTTTTTTACAGAGCCGATACGTTTAACTCGAGATACGAGAAACGTCTAATACAAGAAGACTGATAAGTTTTGTAAGAAATACGTCAGGTACGAGATGGGTATCGCGATACGAGAATCGTCAATTGGATTGATAATACGAGTTACCTTCATATCATTCTCAAACATGGTTAGCATGCTTTTTATTGTATTAAATACCATTTAAATTTTACTACTGGTACCTTAATAATTTATTCAGTGGTTCTCCTAAATACGTCACGAGGTACTCCTTTATAGTTTCGCTGACATTCTTCCCACCGTGTTTTGCCTTCCATTCGTTATCAATATCTTGTGTGATTTTACTGTAATAGTCAGGATCCAACAATGGTTGAACAAACCATTCTTGTAAGACACCTGCATGTTGAATAATATGACAAAAGATTATAAAGATGTTTTGACTGGCTTGTCACAAAAACAGGCATAATGTTCTTTATTTTGCATGCCTTGTGTATTTATAATTAAGCAAGGTTTTGAGTTAAACACGAGGAAACAATTTAGACAAAGGGAAGCCTGTTGTCGTCTCTAACGCAAAATTCACAGATTACAAAAATTCATTTGTGAAAGGTTTCAGAAAGCCACAAGTAGAAAAAGTGGAAGCCACAAGAGGGAACTAAATACAGCGCGCGCGTTTATAGACACCTTACATGCACGCTCTCCAAAAACCAATCGTATTCAGGATCTTTGTTATCAGGGGCACCCAACGAGAAAATTTTACTAAAGGTTTCGGGACATCTTTTTTACATTATAAGTGTCCTTTTTGTGCGTTTTAAAGCTTTATTTTTAAACGCTAGGAAAAGTGTATCTTTTCGGATACGCTAGCTGAACTTTCTAACTTCAGAAAATTTAAGGGAACGAAATCTTATTACCCGAATTTACGAGCCGCTGTTGCCTTCTCGAAAATCGTAGCTGGCCTTTTTTTCGTGCCGAAAACGACATTTTCTCTCTCCGAAAACAACGGTCATTACTTTTCCCATGTCACGAAAGTTTGAGTTAAAGAAATCTCCAGTTTTTCATCACACTTTAATCCGAAAATCGTAGGCGATTATTGGTCTTCCGAACAGATATTCACCGAAACGGTACTGGGTGCCCCTGTTGTTATGTTTATGTTTAAAGAAAAATAGAAGCAAGAGGTATATTCAGAGGGAGGGTTGCTGTGCTAAGATAATGTATGGGCAGTGATTGATTATATAGCGTTCACCAGCTGTGTGAAGGGTGTTTCAAATCTTTTGAATGGCGTAGAATTTGTTTATTCCATTCGATTACCGATTTTCAAGGTTATGTTCTCATTTCTTCCGCATTATACGACAGACAGATAAATGAAGATGTTTTCCGTTGCTTGGTCAGAGTTCACAGTGTTTGATTGTACGTATTCATGCTTTCCTTTTCAAAAGCGCTGTAAATACCGTGAACTTCGATCGAGCAACGGAGATAAACAACTACTACCCATGAAACCTTTCGGCACTGTCACGTACGTGTTTTGCTCTACTTCCGACAACCTTTCCCAAAATAGATATGCAAGATTAAAAAAAATAAATTTGCAAAGTATTTTTACCTGATTCATTATACAAAGAAACACTTCGGTAACTTGTTTTTATGGAGTTAATTCCAGCTTGACAATCTTCCACACTTCGAACCATTCCTTTACGAACTCCCATCTTCATATTTTCGATGTATTGCAGAATGCCTTCCTTATGAGTCTTAAGTTTCGTTTCTATCCGCTCCACATCTGACACATTGTAAGGTTTGTGATAAAGACCCAGTCCGTTGTAAACGCCATATCCGTGAGAACAAATTGGCTGCCAGCAAAACAGATTCGGTCCCATCATCCAGTCCCCAGCATAGTAATTCACATCATAGGGCTGACCGAACACATGCTGAAGGTAATGCTTGACCTGAGCGAGCGCTTTCCTTTCGCGTGGTTTCAATGCGTCTGTGTTAATTATTTTATCGTTGATTTCCTTCAACAAAGTCAAAGCAGTGTCTGTTCGATCTTTGATAGCGGATGGCGAAGGATCGTAGGCAACGTATTCTACTTTGATCCTTTCTGTAGTGACGTCTGGATCTGAGTAGCCGTCATAAGGGTGAAGTTTGTAATATGTCGCTTTAACACGACTGAGAAATTCAACAAGACCTGAACTTTGCGCTTCGTCTGAAAGAGAACACGTGGAAGGCACTGGAATGGAAGTTGGTTCTTCATTATTGGAGCTGGAACCAGATGATTTCTCAGTTTTCTTGTCGGTTGCAGAAATTACAATCAACACGATTCCCACAATTAAGAAGATTATTCCAACCGCCAACACGACAAGTGTGATGATTCTTTCTTTTGAGAGTTTTCTTCCTTGCTTGACTTTGGGCTCGTTTAACATATTATCAAACTCCGAGCCTTTGTTGCTTGAAGGCTCCATCTTGAGTTGTTTTATGTGCGTCTTTATCCGCTCTTTGTGAAAACGCTCTTAATTTGAATTATTCAAGAATAAACATTTCACTCTGCCATCAAGTGGCGGCTTTTTTCTTTGCATTGTATCATATTGACACCTGCTGCCAAACGGACAATGATGTTTTTCAATTAGATAAAGAATTAGCAGGAGTTTAATCTTATGTTCGTGAATGTGTAATCCCCTAAATCTAGGCCATCCATGCCAGCGCTTCTTCGCTATAACTTGTAATAAAATTAAAAATTACGTTGAGCACATAGCTAGCTCGACTGAGTAGTTAAAAGAAAAATTGGTCTTTCATATTTTTTTTTTCTGACGCCAATAGCAGCTGACATAACAAAAGCAAAGTAAAATTTTCGTCAACGCTTAGCAACAACATAGGCGACTGTGCTAATTAAACAAAAACTAAGGGTTTAAAGAGCTATGAGGTTTTTCTGTTTGCTTTTGTTATTTGAAGTTTTACACGTTTGTACTTCGTTTGAAGCCTGTTTTTTCTATAGGTTTAATCTTTGTGCTCGAAGTTGCATAATCCGTGACATAAACAATAGTACAAAGCGGAAAATGAATAAGCCTCGCCTTTCATGCATCTGTTGTTATTCAATAACTTTGGTAATGAAGCATAAAAGCACATCATTTTTCTGTCGCTGTTTGAGCGCTTTTTATCACTATTCTGAGCAACTTTGATGTTTAAAGTGATTTTCTTCGCTGAAATTCAAGAGTTGCGGACACGGTTTTGACACACTATTTTGTCACTTTTTGCATATTGGTCAGATGAAATCTGCACAATATTTTATGACAACAACTGTCAGAGGCACCCATCGAGAATATAGTTCAAAACCACTTAAAAATAGCACCGTTTAACGTATTTTAGTATTTAAACGGTAGATATAGGCATATTTTTATCCCCTAAATTTTTTTTATCTGTTCGGATTTCCTAGCTGAAAGTCTAGTGATCCGAAAGTTATAGGGATCAAAACTTACCTTTTCGAAAATTCCAGCCAGAGAAAGGCTCCCGAAAATTCTAGGTGACCTTTTTAGAGTAACAAATCCGTTAAAAATGAACAATTATACCATTTTTTAGATATTCGAAAATCCTAGGAAAGGCAGGCAAGAAAAAAATTTACAATGAATGTTCCGAAAATTCTAGATCACAAATCGTCTTCCGAACAGATATTTTAACGAAATATTCCGTTGGGTGCCCCTGAACTGCTGCAGTCTGTCATTACGGACAATTCACCATTGCGACACATATACCTAATCACGTTGCGAGGGTGTTTGTTACAGTAAGAAGGGACTTTTCATATATATGTTCTGGTGTGAATTTATATCTTTGGTTAAAAACAATTTCAAACCAGTTTTATTTTTTTTCCTAACGTTTCAGATTATCAAAATGAGTATAAATTAAAACATGCAATGAAAAATAAAAGTTAAACCAGTTTGAAAAAAGTTTAAACCAACGATACTTAATTTAAACAACAACATATACAATGAAAGCATTGAAAACGTTGAACTTCAGAAATCTCACACAAGTTGAAAAAAAAATTAAGTAGAAAATAGTCATTAAATTCTCTATGTATATTAAAGTTTTAAGGAACATTTTTACGGGTTTGTATTTTCTGCTGGTTGTATCTGTGTTCGGATTAAGATATTAAATTTCAGCAAGTTTGCATTATGGCAGCGTGTAGTTTGGGCGGAACTGCACACGGGCGCTCTAATTTATTAATAGTGAACAAGAGGATGCTACGTACACTATGTTGCACTAAAAAATATGGACACTACGATTTAATGTACATCCTAGTTTTTGCGCCAAGTCTCCTTTTGAAACAGAAGCAAATGATTAACTGGGAAATGGAATATTCATTGTTCAAAATCGGGTGCTGATCCTAAAACACTTACTAAAAATTCAGGCAGGCGGGAAGGCAATCAGTCAGTCAGTCAGTCAGTCAGTCAGTCAGTCAGTCAGTCAGTCAGTCAGTCAGTCAGTCAGTCAGTCAGTCAGTTGGTTGGTCGATCGATCGGTCGGTCGTGGGTCGCTCGGAAAGTCAGTTCTCAATTTATATATAAAAGAGCCCTGGAAAGTCTAAACAATGCACGAGAATTCGCTCAAACTTGAGACATTAATGGATATAGAGGGAAATTTCTTAAATGAATTGAATTCTTTCTTTGTTGTACATGTATATGACTAAAAACAGTGAGAGTTTCTCCAATCTTGTGCTCGATTTCATTTATCTCTACTCAATAAATGGGCTCCTGTCATTGATCGAGAAGGGTATTACGTACTACAAATTATACCATTGATTCGTTGCTTCGTTTTAATAGTTTATTCGTTAGATTGGTTGTTTTATTAAAGGGACTGTGTCACGGATTTTAGCCAAATTAATTAAGGCATCGGAAACGGCCATCAAATTCGGTGAAATACAAAAATAACCTCTTAAAACAGTTAAGGAACATTTCAATAACACAGCAAATAGAAAAGAAGGTATAAATGGCCAAGAGTGACGAGGCAGATGAAGATTAGAACGGATTGCAATATGGGTTTTTGAAATATTGTAGGGCTGAAGAGTTTTAAAGTTATGGAGACACATTTGGTTACAACGAAGCTATGGTTTTGTCATTTGGGTCCACAGGATTAGAAATTGCAAAAATTTTGTTTAATAGCAATATCTGGCAAAACGCACACTTAACACAGCTGTGACACAGTCCCTTTAATGGTATTTAACTTGTTCAGTCGGTCAGTCAGTCATCATCAGTCAGTCAGTCAGTCAGTCAGTCAGTCAGTCAGTCAGTCAGTCAGTCAGTCAGTCAGTCAGTCAGTCAGTCAGTAAGTCAGTCAGTTGGCTGCACTATATGTTCAAATAACTAAGCAAACTGGCGACTATGAATTCAGCGACAGTGATTCAGCGAACAAGCTTAGCTAAGCTTTATATATAGTGCTCAATAAGTTTCTCCATCTCCGGCCAGCGGACTGCTTTCTTGGTTCTTTTCTTTGCCTCGGCTTTCTTTGGAGGGTTCAGGATGACGTCACATCCTTCTATAGTGTTATCCTTGACGCAAGCCACATACTTTGCCACGTGATCGGATAAGTAAGCAAGTGGAGAGGAACCCTGGGCAAGAACCTGTAAAAACGGAGAACGCATATAACGTAAGTGTTACTTTAATATTATGATGGCGAGGTTTAGCTTGAAATATTAAAGATGTCAGCAGCGATAATTCCTAAAGTTTTTTCTGCCTTCTTAAATCGGGTTCAGATTGACATTTTATTCATAAACTGCTAAATAACACAGTCATCCAATAATTAGGGGCTAAAATCTAAACATATGAAGTAAGTGCTAAGTTTGCGAACTCAAGAAAATTTATATTTTTAAAGTGTATGGCGCAATCTAATAAAGAACAAAGCACGAACATTTGAAACTGACTACTCTAACAAAGGAATTTGTAATGAGCAATATCTATTTAGTTAATTTATATACAGTCGAAGCTCTCGTAAGCGAACACCCTCGGGACCCGAAAAAAGTGTCCGCAACTGGAGCTGGCCGCTTACCAGAATGGTTCTCGTATGCGGCCACTAGAGGTGTATGGGATAGATGGCCGCTTACGGGAGCTTGCCCAGCTAACATAATGCTAATATGCATGTAAGGGTGTTTCGAAATGTAACTGGACGTGGATGTCGACAAAACAAACACTGAAATATGGTACTGTAATTACTGTAAAATCATTGTGACAAACGGCGATGTAAAGTCGGTTGATAAAAACAAGACACAGAGGTTGTTAATAGGATTTTCTTTGCCTGCTTTGGGGGTGTCCGGTTATGGGAGCTTAAAAACAAAGAAAAAGTCTAAGTCGTAATCTCTGAAAGTGTCCGCGACCGCTTACGGGAATGTCCGCTTACGAGAATGTAAAAATACAGAGTTTGTATGGGAGTTAAAACGGGGTTTCAAACAAGGCGGCCGTTAGTAGAGCTGTCCGCTTACGAGAGTGTCCGTTAAGAGAGCTTCGACTGTAGTTCTAATTCTATTATTTTTATTTATCTTTCACATTTCAAGTCAAATCACCTGATAATGAAAGTCTCGCAGACTGAACTTATCTCCAAGGTTGTCCTTGGAATACTTTCTGGCTTTCATTATCTCCAACTGACCAACCATGTAAGCGGTCGCTTGTCCGGGGACGCTCTGGTACCGAGTCACCTGATGTCATAATATAATAAAAGAGCAACAAATTCAGCAAGATGTAAAACATTAACAAGTAGCTTCAACTAAAATGCTTTTTCCGAGAACGATCTTTTGTAGTGAATCGTCATGATGGTACCTGTGTAGCCAATTAGATTTCAAATTGGCAGTTAGTCAGCCAAACATATAAATGTAATGAAGATATACTAGTTGTACCTATCGGTAAGTGCCAACGAGCGAAATACTCATGTTTGTTCATAAGAACAGATATTGAATGGTTTTTGATAGAACTATATTTGAAATGACCAAAATATGGTAAATTGTATTTTAGGTAATATGCAAAAAAAGTGCTACTATTTCTCTGGTGTTCATAAATGACACAGGCTTGATACCCTGCGTAGCAGGCGCCGTAGTTTCCAGCGCGTGTATTCCCGCGATCGCGCACCCTTTTAAACACACTAAAAAACGTACACAGATGTCTGCTACGCAGGCTACGGTTTTGACAGATTGATAACTTTTGACACATCTTTAAATTCTTTTCAAGAGGTTTAATCACTGTTTTTTAAATACAACACGCGATGGTTAAAATGTTTCACTAAAGGGATAGTTGCATTTGAAGAACTTCTTATAAGTCAAATCCCAAAATCAAAACTGCTAAGATGCTTTTTTAAAAATAATTTTCAGTAATCAGAGACAGTAATGCACGGGTCAGATTTCAGTCTCGCATGCGAAGTGTAATGTTCAGTTACGCAAAACTTGAAAAATTTGAACAGAAAACAAAACTTGAACGGTCAAGGATTATTTGGAGACAAAATTTTTATTCAAGTTAACATAACAGTTGCCGTTAGAAGAAAAAACATTTGACTTTCTTGTGTGTATGACATGCAGTAATTTTAGTAAGCGTCGCTTTGTATTGATGTTATTCCTACGCGTAGCGAAAATGCGTGCCAAATAAAATATAAACGGTATTTGATTTGGAATAAATCATCGGTCAAACAATTACTATAAACACAATCAACACTAAAAGGAAGCATTTACCCGACTTAAGCATTCTCATAAGTCAAGAAAACTCTATTTGAAGTCAACAGTCCGCTTTTAATTTTCATGTCTCTCTTCGATCGTAAATCAAAGGACTCCAACTGTCGAAAGATTATTTCGTCGCTTTGAAGACCTTGATGTTCAATTTTTTCGGCGGTCGAATATTCTGTAGGGTATTTTCTTTCGATTAATAATTCCCTTTATCGGTAAAGGGATGAATGACCACATTGAAAATGTTAACAGCGAGCCGCGTGGACGCCATTTTGGTCATTTGCTCTCTAGCAAGGAGTGAGAGACTAGGAACCAGTTGGGAAGAACAATACAACCCAAATATGGGGTTTACTTACACCCAAATATGGTCAAAAAAAAAGTCCCTTACGCAGAACATAAGATTTTCTCTGCCTATACACTCACACGCACACGGCTCTATGATTCTGCCGCCTCGACAGCCTCGCCTCTTGGCTCGGCTGTCTCGTTGGCAATAATATATATTGGGTGCGAAGGATGATAACGCTTTGAGTTGCGGTATCGTGTTAATTGTTTAAACTTGAAGATGAATTTTTCAACAATGACACGAGCATGGGATAAAGAAAAATTCTGAGTCCCCGACGGGAATCGGACCCATGGCCTCCCAGATACCGGTTGGGCGCTCTAACCAACTGAGCTACGAGAGACTCGTGGTGAGCTGGGCCATTTACTAGGTTGATATTTCAAATTCGAAAACCAGTGACAGGCCGCAAAGACATAATTATAAACTTTTTGTGGAACCATCTTAGTCGATACCTTTAAAATCAAGTAGAGGTAAAAGCATTCCAAACGCTTGTACTAGAGTAATGTTCTTGCATGTACCTCTTTCTTAGCAATATCTGTATCGTCCCACGCATATTCGCTGAAGTATTTCAGAGCCTCGTCCCTTGTGAAACCAACATAGTGCAAACCAGTGTCCACGATCAACCGAAGAGCTCGCCACACCTAAAAATATATTAACTGAACGTTTATAGATCAACTGACAATAGGGGTTACCCTTACAGACGCTAAAATTGGCTTTAATGGCCGATTACTAAGACAAACCTATTCCTTTTTAAATGTTCTGAAACTATGGAGAATATATCTAAGAATACAAATTATCCTAGAGCCAACCCATTTAAGAGAAAGTCTTCTTTAAATCCACAATCTCGATTTGGCTCAATAAATAGAATTCTACTTATCAGTAGGTAACAAATATGAAATAAGACTGGAGAAGGAATGTTTTCTGTTTTAAATTTGGATGAAAACGTTTTATAGCCAAAACTTTAGATCCTCGTCTCTTCTTAATAATCAGTCAGTCGGTAGACTGAGGTAGTAGATATCAATAAATTATGAAATAATAATAATAAAGTAGTAGAATGACGTAATGATGACAATGACGTAATAATAGTGACGTAATGGATTACGGTGATGCACGCTTGAGTGTTTCTGTTGCCACTCTACAACGTGTTTGTTTAGTCTTGACACTCTTATGTCAATTCTGAGGCTTAGAAAGCAGGCTGTAGATGATCCTACCTGAGGCCTAATTCTCTTACTGACATTGAAGAATTGATAAGATTAGGGATGATAACTTAGATTTTAATCGGCCAGCAGATTGTGTAAACCCGCTGGAAATTTTAGTTATTTAAACATTTCTCTCTTTACCTGTCCCTTCAGCATTCCAAATTTCTGCATGGGTTGGTTCTCGTACACGTCTGTATCCTGAGCTATGAGAGGATTTTCAGCGTATAAGCCCCATCCTTCTGCAAACGCCGTGTAGCGATTAACGCTATCAAGCCAGCCAATAACGCCACCACAGCTATCACTGAAATGCTCTATGTTACCCTGAACCTGTGAAAGGGGGCAACCGGACTTATAACAAACAAATAACTACATTGATTATATAGAAGGTTCCTCCATCGACAGCACTAAGATAGATAGATAGATAGTTTATTAATACAACTTCGCAACCTAAAAGGTTGATTTATGTCATATTTACAATTTATAGCTATAAAAACTAACGAAAAAGTAAAATAAAAAAAAGAGTGATAAATCAAATTAGTACATTAGAGAAATAAAACTATTTTATTATTAGTCTTAAAAAAGGGTTAAACTGGCGGACTTTCTGGTTATAACTACTAAGATGGGGGCAGTAAATTCCTCGCCTACTGTCATTGTTCTCTAAATGTTGTAAATTGTCGTGGGCTTGTCACCTGACAGGTGACTAGACTTGCCTTTCGGCGCTTCTTCATACGTAAAAAACGGAAAAATGATGCGATCCCCTCTTTTCACTCTTCTAGCTCACGGGAAAGATACGCAGGTAGACTTTCATTGAACACTGGACAGGCATATTCAGTGATAGGGCGAATGCAGGTACGATAGACTGTACTAACTCGTTAGGACCTAGGCCTGAACGCTTTAACTGAGAAAGACAATAAGGCGTTTTCTAGCTTTCTTAACAACTTCAGCGATGTGATGGTTCCATTTAGGTCGCTCGAAACGGTTACGCCTAGAATCTTAGCATACTTAACGGTATCAATTTGCCTGCCATTAAAAAAGGATCAAGCTCGAGAGTGTTCTTGGTACTAAATTCCTCAGTTCCTTGCACTTAGCCTCGTTTAGCTGGAACTTGTCGGCTGCGCGGAGGCAAAAGTTCCACAGCGGTCTGGATGTTGCTTGCTTGTCCCTTGGGTATTGTTTCAGAGGTCGTGGTATCATCGCATCTTCCTAACTCAATCCAGGGACATCAGGTCGTTGATCATTATAAAAAGAGCCAGGGGCCCGGTCCCTTGGGGGACACCTGCCGGGACATCACACCACTCTGAAAACTCCTGACGTTTCACTCGTTGTTTGCGACAACATAGGAAGTCGAAGATCCAAGCGATGACGGCCTCATGAAGTCAAGGCGAAGCTTTGGATGGAAGTCATCGTGCTTCGAGTCGAATAATCCCTAGTCCCCGTTTCCTCGTGGCACAGTTCCACGCATGCGTCATACTGATGAGTGCCTCTGTGGTACTTGAACCTGGAATAGTACCAAACTGCCGAGGGTCCACTTTCGCGAGGACAGCAGGTTTTATGTGCTGATCGACTACAAACTCTTCAGCCACTTTCGATAGTACAGGTGTTAGGGAAATTGGCCGCAATGCCTGTTTACGTCATACACAGGCACCTGTTTGGGTATCGGTACAATATCGGCATGCTTCCAGGTCAGCGGCAGTCGGGCCTCGGCAAAAGAACAGTTGATGATGTCAGTAACAACTGGGGCCAACAAATCCGCGTTTTCATTCAGCAGCCAGGATGGTATCATGTCCGGTCCTGAAGCCTTGGCTGGGTTTAGTGTGGAGAGTTTTTTGAATACGCAGTGTTCAGAGACCAAAGGTGGATTGGAGTGGCGGTGATCTGTGATAGCGTCCGGGGCCAGAGGTACGAAAATGCTCATGGGATCAAGGAAAGCTTTGTTGATCGTGTTAGCAAGGGTAGTAGGACCAGAATTAAGTCCTGTGTCAATGTGCCTTAGGACAGACATAGGATCTGATCGAGTAGCAGACTTTGTGCCCCCAAGGGTCTTCACTTCTTTCCACCAAGTGCGCGGGTCACAATTCCTCAGTGCTCTACCTTGGAAGCATAGTATTTTGTGCGACACGACTTGCGCACACGATTTACACGATTTCGCAAACTGCGAAAAGAAGCCAGATCTCCACGAGCGAAAGCTGTTTGGCGCTGGCGGATAAGGGATTTTAAATAACACATACCCCTATAATGTATCGAAACATCGGAGTAAGATTAAGGTGGATTTCCACTGACGCGTAATTTTTACGTGCGTTCACGTGCGTGAAAAATTTTAGAGACAATGTATGAACGATTACGCAAGTCGTTCATTCATTGTCTCTAAATTTCACGCAAGTAAACGCACGTTAAAGATTACGCTTCAGTGGAAATCCACCTTTAAGGATGTAACAACCCAAACAACCTACGACAAACAACGAAGCTACGGAGTCTCGTACGTGTTTTCTGGACCAAGTAAATCGGTCGCAATGATAACATTTCTCGTGCCCAAGCTGTACGACTGGGCAATTTTTCACATTTGCGTTATGGATCGATTTTGTTTATATTTTTCTTTTTTTTTTTTATTTTCTAAGGAAATATAGTGAAATCCAAGATGGTGGATTCAAAATGGTGGATCTAATGGTGCTTTACGACATTAAAGCCAAAACAAATCGTCAACTTGTAAAGAAAGCTAAGGGCTTTCTATCCGTTGTAACTTAATTTTGCTTTCCCTTTTCAGAACGAACCTTTAAGGTGACGTACCATCAACTCGTACTTGAACTACGGTGGGGTATGAATTCACTTGTAATTATGAGGAATAAGACATTTGGGTTCCAATAAAAATACATTCATCCGAAATTCTCTCAACAGAACAACAAAGTTTGAAAACATTTCA
This sequence comes from Oculina patagonica, assembly GCF_052425735.1. Classification (NCBI taxonomy): domain Eukaryota; kingdom Metazoa; phylum Cnidaria; class Anthozoa; order Scleractinia; family Oculinidae; genus Oculina; species Oculina patagonica. The sequence continues at coordinate 6,336,277 of NC_135758.1, read as the reverse complement.
ACCTGTGTATGATGTCCGGGTCTCGCCTCATGAGAATTAACGCTCCATTCCATAAACCTGGGACCTAAATTCTCCAAGAAAAATGGAACATTGTACTTTGCACTTCTTGTACAGTCTGCATCACTGTGGGAATAGGTCTGTACTCCACTCGATGGGTTAAAATTGGGTCGCATATCCACTGGACAAGTAGGCGTGGTCGCTTTATCTCCAGTGAAGTAGAACATTGGGATCGTCTTTGGCTCAAGCAAACTCATCACCTTTAAAAATAAATCAGTGGTACAATAGATATTAATCAATCATTAAATCGATCGAACGATCAATCAATCAATACTTAAAAATAGAATAAAGTAAGATTAAAGAAGGAAGGGAAGTAGAGCGTTTCGTGTTCTTCCCTAGAAGGTCGTAAAAAGAAAATTAAACATTTAAAACTTGCCCTTCTTGACTCTGCCATCCACAGTTCCATTGCAGCCCAGCGCCTAGGACAATATTTCTTTGCTCCTTCAATATCACTGCATTTTCTGTATGCCTCTTTATTGGACTCGTTTTCAGGGAAGGGCTCCTCATTGAAGTAACTCGCAGAAGAATTAAGTATATCTCGAAATTTATTTATGGCGGTCTGGTTGTCCGATTCTTTAGTTACTTGCTTTGCAACTTCGACAACCTGGAAAATAAAAAAACCGACGACATTAGCATTGAGCGTATGCTGATGATATATAACGACATTATTTCTGCTTATTTGGTAGCTTACCATCGGATAGAGAATGTCAAGTTGCTTTTTACCAAGCTCGTGAACTTCCATCGGGGTCATGGCGTTTGTTGTGAAATACGACATGATCTGGGAATAAGCCCACGATCCATTCAGCGGTTCACCAGTGGGAAGATATGGATCTGTTGGCCAGGACTTGTTCTCTTTACCATCAAGCCAAACATACTTGAGTGGAAGATTGGCTAATCCGCTGGACACATTGCTTGGAACACAGTGACGGATGTGTTCTTCTTCGACATATCTAAAAAGATAAATTAAAATTGTTTCCCGGCTGCTTCTTGATTGGAAAAAAATGGAACGAAAGACTTTTCCTGTGGCTGGTTTTACACAAACTTTTGAATTCTCTAAAACTGTATTCGTGTGACGAAACAACTCACGCCATTTTCTATTAATAAAATGTTGTCTTGCTCTATTTCTGATTAGTGTCTTGCCTAAGACACAACAGCATCCAAGACAAGCTAAAACTTGGACTGCTAGACCGGAGGATAAAGGCACTAACCAATTGGCGAATTGACCGTTTAGAAAACCTGGTTAAATTTGAACACATTGCAAGTTCATAATTTTATGATTTTAGGCTATAAACATTTGTAGAATATACTTATTAATATATTATCTCTAGATCTCTACGTTCCACCGCTTTTTCTCGCAGCTCGTTATATATAATGCTGAAATGTTGTACGATCTGCCCAGACGGTAGCACAAAATTTGAATCAGCCTACGGTATTTGTATTTCTTGAAAGTCGCTTAAAGGATGCCATAATAACTACACTGAACTCAACGGCCTGCATACCTTAATAACTGATTCAGTGGTTCTCCCAAATAAGTCACGAGGTATTCCTTAATGGATTCGCTGATATTCTTTCCACTGTGTTTTGCTTTCCATTCGTTGTCAATCTCTTCTGTGATGCCAGTGTAAAAATCAGGATCCAGCAGCGGTTGAACAAACCGTGCTTTTAACACACCTGCAATAACCAAATAAGGAAATAAATAGACAGCAGTGAACTGGGCAAAATATTCATTATCTTTCAACTGGTCAATGCAAAATCAATGCTCCACTGCTTATATATCTATTAAAATTAAGGCAGGCCAGTAGGTTGCATATTAATAAATAATTCGTAAAACTAGTTCTTATTTACATTTTGTTTTAAATGCATATGGGTATGGCGGTGCGTAACAGAAAAAATAAATAAAAACGGCTCCGTATACAACTCGTTGGAAAAAGAGTATATAACTCTTTTTGCGACACTTCTTTCTTGGTGGGTGCCAGGTTTTGAAATGGACACCACGTTACTTTGAAAATTGCGTTAGTATTAGCCTAGGCCGTGCATCACCTATAAAACCAAAGTTAAACCAGCAAGAAAGCAAGCAACGTTAAAATACGTTCTAATAGGTATATACAGAAGCATATAACCCCGAAGCGTCTAACTTCCCTTTATGACCTTGGGACAAAGCGGGGGATTATTAGAGCTCCCAGCTGACCAATCAGGAACGCGGATTTTTTTTGCCCTTATATGAATCGTGTGCAGCTCCAAAAAATGGCGGCCGCTACGGGAAACCCACAAAAGTCAAAGAAGATGGTCTCAAAAGCAACGATTTAGGTGACTCTGGTGGTTAAGCCGACAGGAAAGTCTAAGACAGAAGGAAATGTGTTTGAAATGGTCTTCAGGGAGGTCAGGGATGCGTTTGAGGTTGAATTTAGAGCATTAACTGCGAATGGAAAGTCAACTCGAGTCGCGGTAACCAATGCATGGCCATGCATAGTTTCCGTTAATTATTCTTGAAGATTTGAGCGTACAACAATTTTTTTTTCGAGAACGTGAAGGGAATTAAACTCAGTCAGGTTTTCAAGGTTGCAGGTAGGTGTTGCGAGTCTGTGCAGCAGTGTCATTGGTCGTTCTTGAACCGTTCGAGTCGTCTTTATGTGTTGCCTGTATGAAGAGTTTGTTCGTGTTAGTTCATGTACATCAATTACGTTGGGGACGTGCTTCTCTTCTTAGACTACGTCACTAGGTTTTTGTCGTCATTCGTATTAAAATAAATGAGGCTATAGATACATTGCAATCGCTTTCGAAGGCGAAGCAAAGTTTAAAAATCGATCCTGTGCACAGATCGATAGGCTAGAGGTTTAGTGCAAAATAAATTATGCTGGTTTATTTGCGTCTCCATTTTTTTTTAATTAGGTAGGCGGGGTTCGGTCGCCTGGCGGTCTGGGGAAGTCTGTCAGATCCGGTCTGGAACTCCGCAAAATTGATTCCCGAGCGGTGCTGTTTGTGGGCTATGCTTTGGGGCGATATGAGGATCTAGCTGGAATTTCCCTGTTGGGTGCAGACAGTGTGTAAAGTCATTTTCATGTCACCAATATGAGGTCATGGGCAAGCACTTATTTGAGGGTGGATTTATCTGCACTTACTACTCTATTTTAGCCGATGAGGTAACGTCCCACAACAAGAGCATCTTGCTTCTGGCCCGGTTCGTGACGAAAAGAAAGATGTTAGAGAGGAGTTCTTAACATTTATTAAGCTGGAAAGGATAACTGGTGAGAAGATTGCAGAGGCATCCTGCGTTTCTCAAAGAGAACAATATACCAGCAACAAATCGTGGCAAGGATACGACGGTGCAAGAACTGTCATCTAGCACAGTATGCGTACAAGCACGGATCAAGAAGGAGGCCCCGTTAGCCACGTACGTTCACTCATGGACACTGCCTCAACCTCGTGATCAGTAAGTCGTGTGCTTTACCTCAGGTGCGTATGTCCTACCGTGGTGTCGCTTCTTTCTTAAAACCCTGGGTGTCTTCGCTCATCCATTCACAAACAAAAGAAAACTCTGTTGGATCTGTGCAGAAAGATGGGCAGAACGGCAACTGCTCAGCATTTACAATTTTTTTTTGCTTCATTAAATACCTTATCCGACTGGGCAGAGCGTTTGGTCTTTGACTTTTCGCACCTGCTATACGAGCTAAGAGGAGTCTTGAATCTGGCCCTGGCAGGTAGGTTTTGATTGTGCTGGAAAAGTGGGCATGTCGTCGGTGAGAAAAAGGGTATCTCTCCTTGATTTTGATTTACCTTCCGACCCGTCCTGGTTGCTCGATGTCGCCGGCCTATTTTTCTGCCTTTCTTGTGACTCGACATTGGGTTGGGGGCGCTTTCACTTCCTACCTGGTATCCCACCTCACCCCTCATCTTACGTAACTCTGGGGTTGTTTCTTTTGTATTATATTCTAATTATGGTATTTTGGGGGAGTAATGGGGGTGGGGAGGGCTTTTACAGAGCTACTAAACTTTCTCGTATTTAATTTCTCTCTTTTTTCGTTGCTCTTTATTTTCTTCATTTTCTTTTTATGGTCTTTTTCTTTTTCGTCCTTTTTTTTTCTTTTAGGGAGATCTTTTTTTTTTCACCTTCTCTTTTTTTTCTTTTTTCCTTATCTTTTTTTTTTTTGTGCCTTTCTTTAGACTCCACCCCGCTCATTTTTATATTGCAATCAACTTAAAATTAAAAGGCAGTGCTTCGGCTGTAAGTTTTTCTAAACGGAAAACCCCGTTCTCTTCATGCTGACTTGATCGCTGGAGCTTCTAGGCCTGGAAAATGAGTGAGAACTGAAACCTAGCTATTAAAGAGAGGTAGCATTTGTCCAAATGCATCGCTGATTTAAGAACTTTGTCTGGATCCTTGCAGGATAAAATCGTGCAGGGATATAGGGCAGTGTTTATCGCTGAACTCCGATCCATGAATTTGGATGAAGATGTCGAAGGGCCGTTTCGATCGAAACTATAAATAAAACTCGTCACGCTCAACGTTCTTGTCCGTTAGGCATGTTTGAAGCATCGTACTTCTTGGTGTTCCTGGACTTTCGGATTCTTTTTCTTTATTTACAGAGTTCGTTGCTATTAGCCTGGGTGATTTCGTTGTCTGTGGTCGAGGAGCAATACATCGATATTTTTGAACAGGAATGCTGCCGAGTGGATCTTTCCCTTGTTCGCGCCTTCACTCTTAGTTCCTGTTAATTCAACCGGATTTTTTCTTTGCGAAGTTAGCCTAGGCATCTTTCTTAATATGTATAACTGTTGTGGTCAAATTTACCTCACAAAAGTAGAGTTTTCTCTTACATTACAGGTTTGTTTATTCCTACAGCGAATGGCGGACATTTTGAGGTTTTCCCTGATACTCGCGCGATGGTCGCGCGTGCGATGAATTGATCCATATTAGGAAGTAAAATCTGATTGGCTCCCCGCGCGATTTAAAAATCCCCAGCTGTGGCCGCGAGCTATACGCTTCGGGGTTATATGCTTCTGGTATATAGCGATGAACGGAATTATCAAACCATACTTACCGTAATGATTCGATTTAGCGCCCTCCTTCCAATAAGCGCCCCCTTCCGAATAAGCGCCCCCCTTCGAATGTGTTTTTGTAAATAAGCGCCCCCATTCTTATTAGCGCCCCCATTCTTATAAACACCGCTATTCTAATAAGTGCCCCTTTTGTGGATAATTGCCCCTACTGAAGTCACTGACGTCAACTAGATGAACTACTGACTGTTCACCGTACAGTCCATGTATATATTTACTGAACTTTTAACAATTTCTAACTGTTATAGTTCCTGTTATTGTTAGATACATTTGGTTGTTTCTCAAAAAATTAAATGAGCGCCCTGTCCCGAATAAGCGCCCTGTCTCGAATAAACGCCCTCCCTTGAGGTGCCAAAAGTAAATAAGCGCCCCGGGCGCTAAATCGAATCATTACGGTAATGCTTTGTGATGAACAACACAACATAACAAGAACACAACGACATAAGAAAAAAATGTTCTTTTCTTTTTATGTCGCTATGTCCGTTTTGCCAGTATAGTGTGAATCGCTAGTGTGAATCAGGCCCTACAAGTTGATTGCATCCTAAGAAACAATACAACAATTCAAGTGTCCATTGTCATCGTCAGTTACAAAACAAGCTACAGATCGAGAAATGAATATGAGATGAATACTTAACAACTATTCACCGAAGTGGAGGTGGCTAGTGGTGGATTCGCGGCTCGGTAAATATTCACCACTAGCCACCGAAACTAAGGTGAATAGTTGTTTTAGTTTATAATAAAACAGTGAAATAATATAGCCCAAAAGGATGATTTTTGACTAGTTTATTCTTATCGAATATTACAATTTTTTCGCACGAGTTTTCGGAGGTGAATAGAGTTTTATAGAATCAATAATAAGAAGATTGTGACAAGGCAACAAAGAAGAAGAACTGTAGAGGCAATTGTAAATTAAAATGTTTCAAACGCAAAATAAAAATATGGATTTTTTTATGTATATAGAAATATTCTTTTATTATGAGTAGAAAACTACCAACCTCGTCCCCAGGGCGCTTTTCCAAGGGACGAGGTTGGAAAACTTCTGCTGGCATGATAACTTTCCTCTTCAGTTCCTTATTCTGGTGTTCATTTAGTCCTTTCCAATTGTGTCCTTCTTGAGCAAAAATTGGAACAGCATATGGACATCTCTGCAAACTTATTTGTGCTAAAACGTGTACTGTCATGTTTCCTTTAAAAATGTCAATCAATTTGTGACGTTATTCTAATTTATTGCACGTAGGAATACCTCTTCAAAGATTGAAAACTAATTTGAGGTCTGAGTAACAACTAATTAGCTTTCAGTAGTTGAGGTATTTGTTTATATTTCTTCCTCTGTCATGGCATTCATATTTGTTAATTGACTCAAAAAACACATACAAATACCTTGACCTGACGTACAAGGTATTTCTAAAACCAACAGTCTTTCAAGCATTTCGCGACTAAGTTAAAATTGGTCTTCAAAGTATTCAAAAGAATGATCTCAACCTAACGCCCGGATAATCTTAGCCAGGTGACCCGCCGTCGTTACTTGGCTTAATCCCCGGTAGTGAACAAAAAGCTTTATTTCTCATGACATATCAATCGCTTTGAGAATACTTATTAATTTGAATATTTGTCCTACTTTCATTTAAATTTTTAATTAACGTCAACGCGGAGAGCCAAAGACTGATTTGACAACTGTGACGAAACTTGGCGCAGATTGTTGGCACTTTGTTAAAACACTTCTTAGCCGCAATCATGCAATACTCCCTTACCTGTTGCGTTGTATAAGGAAACATCCGAGTACTCTCTTTTGATCGAATTAATTCCAGCTTCACACTCCTCCACACTTCGAATCATTCCTTTACGCACCCCCATTTTCATGTTTTCAATGTACTGCAAAATGCCTGCTTTGTGAGTCTTAAGTTTCGTTTTAATCAGTTCCACGTCCGAGACACTGTTGGGTTTGTGATGGCGACCTAGTCCGTTGTAAACAGCGGATCCATGATTGCAATTTTCTTGCCAGCAAAACAAATTCGGTCCCATCATCCAATCTCCAGTATAGTAATTCTCATCATAGGGACGACCGAACATATGCTGAAGGTAGTGCTTCACTTGAGCGAGCGCTTTCCTTTCGCGGGGTTTTAATGCGTCAGTGTTGATCTTTGTATCGAATTAATTTCCTTCAACAAAGCCTGGGCAGTATCTGTTTGATTTTTGATGACGGAGGGAGTAGGATCGTAGGCAAAGTATTCCGCTTTGATCCTATCTGTGGTCACATCTGGATCCTTGTAGATGTTGTAGGGGTGAAGTTTGTAATATGTTGTCTTGACACGATTGAGGAATTCGTCAAGCCCCACTCGTTTCGCTTCCTCTGAAAAATCACATCTACTTGAGGGAACGGGGGCCGTTGTTGGAGCGATAGATGATGTTGGAGAAAGTTTTGATGTTGCACCGAGAGTTGATTTTGGGACGCGGGTCGTTGTTCCCACGTCTTGCTCTTGTTTGGAAATAGAACCTGTCGATTCTTTCTCATTCTTCTTGTCGGTTGCTGCAACTACAATCAGAACGATTCCCACAGCTAAGGAGATTATTCCAACAGCCAACACGACAAGTGTGACGATTCTCACTTTCGAAGGCCTACTGTTAAACTTGATGTCGGGACCTTCGGAAACCATCATTTCTGAGCTTTTAGCGAGCTCCATGATCAAGCACAGCCGTGTTTTAACTGATTGTCGCGTCACGATGTATAGATGTTAGGTGTTTACTTTACTGCCCCGGAGCAGGAACAACAAACATAAGTTTTGTGTGGTAGCATTGTCAATTATAATAAACAAAGTTGAACCTCATTGTTTTTTTTTAACTGTGTTTAGTAACAAATCATCTTGCGTTAGAGTATAAAACCACAAAGGAAACTTCAAATCCACCTAGTGCTATTTTTTTTAATTCACCTCACAGCTAATACACCGTAAAAACAGATTTAACAATATAAATTAATAAACGCAGGCGGTTATATGTTTGTAGAGTGATTTATTATCTTCACGTTTCTTTATAAAGCAATTTATCATATAACATGAAAAACGCATAGCATCTACCAGATCATTCCTGTTTAAAACCTTTTCTTCTTATGATTAATTTTGATCTATACTATATCTATATTTCAGAGGAAACCGCAGACAAAACACTTGGGACTCTTGCCAAGTTATACGCAGGACCCACACAGGGCTGGGTTGTTCAAAGGGCGATAAGCTAATCCAGATCTAGAATTAAAGAGAATTTTGATTTCAGTTTTTAAAACTTCTCAGCGATGCTTTTTGTTCATATTTTCTCTAGTTTTGTCGTCGTTTAATATTAAACTCCATAAAACATAAACAATAAAAACACTTTTTTACAAGAGTATTTAAACCCACGATCAACTTTTAATCCTGGGTTAGTTTTTCGAACAACCAGGCCCTGGACTGGAGTATACGGAGCACGCGTCATATATAGTGTTCTATGGGCTTAGATATTTTTGGCCAGCGGACTGCTTTGCTACTTTTCTTTGCCTCAGTTTTCTTTGGCGGGTTCAGAATGACGTCACAACCTTCTTTTGCCTTATCCTTGACGCAGGCCACATACTTTTTCACGTGATCGGATAAGTAGGCAAGTGGAGAGGAACCCTGGGCAAGAATCTGGAAAAACAAAATGCAAAAAGCATGGGTGTTACTTGCTACAGTGATGATGATGGTGATGATGGTATTCTTAAGGTGGCAACAACGAGAAGTCTACACTTATCGTCCATGGTAATCAGGATGAGATTCAGATTTTTATACTATTAAAAACAACAGCAACGACAACAACAAACCTTACATGAATTGGACTGAATAAATATATATATATATATATATATAGAAAAAACGAGAATTAGGGTTGAGTTCCGAACATAACAAAACGAATAATTTTGTTCTCAGGCTTGGAAACCTGAAATGATGATCTCTAAAACAGAAACACCACAGAAGTCGTGAAAAGGATGTTATTGGTGACTAAAAGATTAAAATATCTCAGTATTACAAAAGTTACAATATCCTTTATCTTCTATGAAGGACTACCTAGTCAAATTGCCACGTGTCTTAGTGAATTTTGTTTGATAAGAATCACTGTTCCAGCTGCAAGTACCCGCTTGCCTAAAATTCCATGCTGTAGTACTACCAAGCTACCTAGTCAACGTCGTAAGTTAGCCCTTGGCTAATGTGCCACCAAACAAATACTACTTATTAACCGGTGAGGCATCGGGATCCCGTCTTGATGTATGCGAGCGACGCGGCCATCGGTCGAGGTCTGAGATTCCCGTTGCGGGCGAGGTTTGTTCCTGACTATAAAATAAAACAAGGGAAAAACACTGGAGGTAACTCGCTCTCCTCTCGCTCTCTGTGGTCTCTTCGTCGCTCATCTGGTCGTCTTTATTTTTCTTTCTTCAGATTTATTTTTGTGGCATTTTTTGTTTCCCCTCGCTTCTCCACTCAAAACCTCGACCGAGATTTCTTCCCGGTCATTACAAGAAAATAATCCCGCTCCGCCAATGGCGCGCGACTATTGTGCATATAATAATGGTTGTTAAACTACCAGATATACCTAATTGGAAACGTTGACTCCTGAGCATCCATGACGATATGACCCAATGGCATCTGGGTAGACCTTTGGTGCTATCTTTTTATAATCGACATCTTTCTTTGGACCTAGAGTCGATCCGGTCTATTTTCTCTTATTCTGTCATAATAATATTTTTCCGATTTCCCAGTAAACATTTAGGTAGCATCGTTTGTGGTTTATGCTTTTCATGGGTCAACGATTTTCAATCAGGTATATATTGCACGTCACAGTCAAATCACCTGGTAATGGAAGTCTCGCAGACTGAAGTTATCGCCCAGATTATCCTTGGAATATTTTCTGGCTTTCTTAATCTCCAACTGACCAATCATGTAAGCAGTAGCTTGTCCGGGGTCGCTCTGGTAACGAGTCACCTGAGGCAACAATGAAACAAGAGATTCACGACGATGTCGAAAATGATTAAAAATACGACAAATTTAGCAGTGCCTCAATGATCTCATGTCAAACTGTTTTAAGCTTCGTTTTGTTATGATGGTTTTGTTCAGTGCCATTGGAAACCCCCTCTATCTTTCGTAGAAAATTAAAATCGGTCCTGGGTTAATTTTGAGACTTACTGTTTGTTAATGTAGACTAGTATTTTGTAACAAAGTTTTCGCGAAATTTAGTTCCTTTAAATGTATTCTTTTGGTCAAATCGCGAAATTTTAGTCCCGCGAAATATGCCCGTTCCATTTTCGCGAAATTAAGTTCCCGCGAAAATAAGTAACAATAAGGTAAGCGCCGTGGTTAAGAAAGTTTCACTTCTTTTAACTTTCGTGTGCAAACATTCAAGTCAGAACACATTTGTAAGCAATGTTTACGCAAAAAAGCAAAAAAAAAAAAAAATGATCAGTCATTTAAAAAGGTAAACAGCTTTTCGAAAAATTTCAATCTAAAATTTTGACATTGCACGTTTATGGTATGTTAACTCAGTACAGATTTAAGCATTTAATTTTTTACAACGTTTTGACTATAGAGTAATGTTCTTGTACCTCTTTCTTAGCAATATCTGTATCGTCCCACGCATATTTGCTGAAGTATTCCAAAGCCTCGTCCCTTGAGAAACCAACATAGTGCAAACCAGTGTCCACAATCAACCGAAGAGCTCGCCACACCTAAAAATAAATTTATTGAAAGCATATAAAGGGCAATTTAGTAAACGGAAGAGTCTAGGTAGGGCAAAAAGGCAGCTGGCCGTGTTTTTAGTCGACAAATGACAAATCTAAAGACTGAAAAATGGCTTTTAACGACGCAAACAACTTAGACAAACATGTTCTCTTCAAATCGTTCCGAAGCTATAAACAGGATGTCGAAGAAACTTTAATGCCAGAATTGACTCAATTTGCAGTCTTAATTTGACCCATTTAAGGACAGTTCACTTTCCTTCAAAGACTACGAATCCTTTTATTGGCAAGTTGACGAAACTACATGTAGAATTCACCAGCCAGTAGAAAGACATAATAAATTTTGGTGATTTTTGTTACTACGCAAAGTTTGTAAGTAATCGTGACTTCGTCTGACAAGTTTTGGCAATCTTTGATGGGTTCCATAATGTAATTTGACCAAAAAATAAAATAAAATAAAAAAAAAAAAACGAAAAGGGACAGTGCAAGTGCTGACCCTACCACTAAGTTAAATGAACTGAGACCTCATTCTCTCAACCAGCATCTAGCTTCTATGTGTAAGGTTAGTAATTAGAACATAGATGTTAGTCTTAAAGCTTGGACATTTTAATTAGTTTTACTATATACATTTCTGTTCTTACCTGCCACTTCAGCATTCCAAATTTCTGCATAGGTTCGTTCTTGTACGTGTCGGTATCTTGAGCTATAAGAGGATTTTCAGCGTATAAGGCCCATCCCTCTGTAAACGCCGTGTAGCGAGTAACGCTATCAAGCCAACCAATAACACCACCGCAGCTATCACGGAAATGCTCTACGTTGCCCTGAACCTATGTATGAAATGGACAAGATGAACGTTATGAACAAATACTAAAACAAATCTATAGGACGTAATCTCATCAATATAACCAAAAAACGCAAAACCTGGTGTTCCCATGGTTGCCCTGAAACCCCAGGGGGAAGAGGGGGGGGAGGGAACTCAGAATTTCAAGTAACGCGGATCGGTGATAGAAGGATAAAGTAGAAACAAACGTGTTTTTCTAATGTTTTTTTTTTTGTGTAATATCATTCCTCCTTTCTAGACATTTAAGGTGTGAGATTTGGCATAGGATTTTTGGGGAGGTTACTTTTTGGTCCAGGGATTTTTTTTGCGTTCTGTTTGAAGCCCTAGGGATTTTTTTGGTCTTGATTTTTGCCCTCATTCGATCATTCCCGAGGAATGATCGAATGGACCTGGCGTACGGGCCGCCAAAACATTTCTCCTACCCGATCGAGCTGCCCCGAGCTCCGACAATTATTATATTAGCAACGATAAAAGTGAAAAAGTATTAACTTTCAGCGTATTTTACTGATCCTCAGTTCAATAAGGCAATAAGCCATTAAGGGATTAAAATGCACTTCAATCATGACAATTCGTTTGGACACTCGCTTACCTGGGTATGATGCCCAGGCCTCGCCTCGTGAGCATTGACGCTCCATTCTGAGAATTTAGGACCCAAATTTTCCAGGAAAAATGGAATGTTGTATTTTGCACTTCTTGTGCAGTCTGCATTACTCAGCAGGTAGCTCTGTGCTCCGCTAGAAGGGTTCAGATTGGGTTTCAAGTCAACTGGACAAGTAGGCGTGGTTGCCTTATCTCCAGTGAAGTAGAACATTGGGATAGTCTTGGGTTCAAGCAAGCTCATGACCTTAAAAATAGAGTAATAAATAAGTATTAAATATTACATGAATACTAAAATGAGTACTAAAACAAAGGAAGTTAGGTTAGGAAGGCAGGTAGGTAGGTAGGAGGTAGGCAGGCAGGAAGGCGGAAAGGCAGGCGAGGCAGGCAGTCACGCAGTTAAGTAGGTAGTAGAATGTGAGGAATTAAGGATGGAAGGAAGGAAGGAAGGAAGGAAGGAAGGAAGGAAGGAAGGAAGGAAGGAAGGAAGGAAGGAAGGAAGGAAGGAAGGAAGGAAGGAAGGAAGGAAGGAAGGAAGGAAGGTAGTGAGGGGAGGGAGGGAGGGAGGAAGGTAGTGAGGGCGGGGAGGGAGGGAGAGAGGAACGAACGAACGAAGAAAGGAACGAAGGAAGGAAAGAACAAATGAACGAACGAACGAATAAACGAACGAAACAACGAAGAAAGGAATGAAGGAAGGAACGAATGAACGAAAGAACGAAGGGTGGATAGGCATAAATAGATTGTTCTCGGCAACTTTTAAGCAACTTTTAGCGTTTTGAGCAACATTTTGTAGTACCAGCAACCCAGGGCAACTTTTGCTTTTCTTGGCAACTTTTGAGCAACAAATAAAATAAAACCGATCCAAACCATAAAAGGTCGTTTCATTTCGAAGGATTTTAGTAAAACTGGTTTTATCAAAACTGATTTTTTCAATTTTTTTCAATTTTTTTTTATTTATTTTTTAATTAAAAAAACAATTTTGCTTTTAAATACAAGTGAGCAGCACACAGCATAACAATGGATTTTTGGCCTCTTTTAATTAATGATTGTAAGAACATTAATGAAAATGTTTAAATGGAAACAATCAAAAAAAGTTTGAGTATTTATCTAAAAAAAAACTTAAGAGCAAGAACTTTTCTAATTTTGGTGGCAACTTTTTGATATTTGAGCAACTTTAGAGCAACTTTTGGGTATATTGTGAAGCAACTTTTCTTGAATTTACTAGCACAATCTATTCATGCCTAAGGGTGGATGGATGGATGGATGGATGGATGGATGGATGGATGGATGGATGGATGGATGGATGGATGGATGGATGGATGGATGGATGGATGGATGGATGGATGGATGGATGGATGGATGGATGGATGGATGGATGGATGGATGGTTGGATGGAAAAATAAATCAATGGATGGATGGAAGAAAGGTAGGAATAACCAGCAAAATTCGTAAAGAAAATTAAATGTTCACCACAAAAGGAACTTGCCTTTCTTGCCTCCGCAAACCACAGCTGAATGGCGGCCCAGCGCTTAGGACAATATTTCTTCGCTCCTTCAATATCACTGCATCTTCTGTGTGCCGTTTTATTGGACTCGATTTCAGGGAAGGCCTCCGCATTAAAGTAACTCGCAGACGAATTCAGCTTAGCTCTGAATTTTGTTATGGCGGTTTGGTTGTCCGATTCTCCAGTTACTTGCTTTGCAACCTCGACAACCTGGAAAATAAAAAAAACCGACGACATGTGTTCTGCTGTGATAAATACCAGTCATTGGCGTCAGAGGCATGCAGGGATGTGCTGTTTATGTAAAAGGTTTAGGCTGACCTGGAATCGACTAGAATGACAGACGTTAAATAGACTGCTAGCTAACAAAAAGTTGTCGTGTGCTAGTTGGTTAGGTATAGCTAATTTAATTTGGGGTAACTCTCCAAAACACAGATCCTATAGGGGGATGCAGACCATGAAGACGGCGTAGCGATGACATCATAAACTAGATTACAGCGTCAGTCTTTCATCCTATTTAGCAGAGCAGGGTTCAAGTCTAGTAAGTTTTAGCAATTATATCGTTACATTATATGGAATTTTTCTTAACCCTCTAAAATCCTTGTTAATCTCAAAATAGGTTAATTTGATGCCACATTCTTGTAGTGGGATCTTCATTTCGCTCTATACTATTAGGAAAAAGTTTGGTGAAAAAAAATTGACAGAGAGTTACATGTACTGCCAAGACTAAAGTAGCAGCTTACCATAGGGTAGAGAATGCTCAGCTGCTTTTTACCAAGCTCGTGAACTTCCATCGGGGTCATGGCGTTAGTTGTGAAATATGACATGATCTGGGAATAAGCCCACGATCCATTCAGCCGTTCACCCGTTGGCAGAGATTGATCTGTTGGCCAGGACGTGTTCTCTGTGCCATTGAACCAAACATACTTGAGTGGAAGGGTGGCTAAGCCGCTGGACACGTTGCTTGGAACGCAGTGATGGATATGTTCATCTTCGACATATCTAAAAATAGAGATGAGGTAGTAGAAGTTATTAACTGGCAACGTTTTGTTTGCATAGTTTTATAAAAACACACGAGAGGCATTAATTTTTTTTTTTTTTTAAAAAAGGATTTAACCCCCAACCCCCCCCCGTAAAAGACCTTGCCCCAAAACCCAAAACAAAAAAAAATTTCTTATCAATCAAACCATATGACGCTATTTTTTATGTATATTCACTAAACTACTATACAGTTTTCAGTCTCTCGTTTGATCGCTGAAAATTTAATTGAATGTATGAGAACATGATCCGATTCCCGCCTTTTTTCCAAGGCTTGCTATAAAGCTCTTAATTTTGTGTAAACTTTCTGCAAATGGCTGCACCAAAATCGGGGCGTATTTATAATTCAGGGTATTTTCCTTATTACTGATTCAAAGGCTTGATTTCTAGCTATAATATTTTTACAATTAATACCTTAACAGCTGGTCGAGTGGTTCTCCTAAATACGTCACAAGGTATTCCTTTACAGTTTCGCTGACATTCTTTCCACCGTGTTTTGCCTTCCATTCGTCATCAGTCTCTTTTCTGATGTTGCTGTAGTAGCCAGGATCCAGAAAGGGTTTAACGAACCATGCTTTTAAGACACCTGCAGTAACCACATTGATAAATAAATAAGAGAAATAAATCTTGGAGAGACCAATTAAATAACTTAGGATAAGTAAAACATAACATTGCCTAAAAATTGATAACTGAATTTGAGGGAATTCTTTTCTTGATTCTCGTGATTTCGGAAGGATTTTGATCGATATTCTTGGAATTTTTCTCAAACGTTTCCTAGCTGGGTCCCCTTAAACATTATTCTTACCTACTGTAAACATTTTACAGGATTGATCATTTCATCTATCATAATGTTTATTGTGATAACATTGATAACATTGAGAAAGGCACGAAGGTTTTCTTATTTTAATTGGGTAAAACCAATTTGCTATTTCTTTTAAATTGACAGAGCGATGGTTGGAAGAAGAGGATGGGAGAAGGTTGCGTGGCTTTCAAACCCGCATACGTCACCAACCCCATCCCCCCACCCCCCCCCCCCCCAAAAAAAAAGGAAAAATAAAATAAATAACTACTAATAATGAGCCTGAATTTTGCGTTTTAAACGAGATAAAGGTAGGCCGCTAGATGTTATCCGGGGATTTGGTTCAATAAGTTCAGTCCAAAGATATACAAAACGATGTCAGTTTACCTAATTAATGTAGGTATTGAAAAGATGGGTAACCTTTTCTGTCACAAATTATGTGTCAGTAATGGTTTGGATCTCATAAATATATGAGCCTCCACGTAAACTTTGTTGACTAGCACCCCCGGTCTCATTGAATGAGGCCACAATTTCTCATTGGTGTTCTAAATTCACGATCTTACTCTAATAAGTCTGACTTCATGACCTGATGCTGCACAACGTAAGCATTTCCGCACAACTAATTCGCGAAGTGAACACATACATTAACATAAAAAGATTTATAAACGTATGAAAATCAGTGAGGGGTAAAAAATATTTGCGGTATAGCCTGGATTGAATTCACGCTTAATGGAACCTCAACAACATCGGGAGGTCTTGCGCTTCTAGAAAGAAAAAGCGCGGCAAATTCTCCTGTTGCGAGCGTATAGACTAAATAATCTCCCACAATGTTTCAGTCGCTTTGATTGCAACTTGTCAGAAGCATAAAGACGAAATGATTTGTATGTGGTATGGTTGATTAAATATTTGTCATAATTTCATTTAATCTTTAAATGCGCCTAAATCACAAAGGGCCGAAAACTAACAACCAGGAGAAAATTAGTTTAGATTGTTTGCACTTTGTTAAGACAACAGTTACTACATTTTGCAATACTCTCTCACCTGTTGAGTTGTATAAGGAAACGTTTAAGTACTGTCTTTTGATGGAATTAAT